>NW_006238917.1:5870374-6362376 GCF_000375325.1 Capsella rubella
CTTTGTCATTTTTAAAATTTTTAAAGATAATATCAATTTTGTTGAATATTTCTCCATATTTTATTCTATTGTAAAATATATAACATATTTACTTTTCTTTTATTTTTCCTAAAACATCAATATAAAACAAAAAAATATATATGATGATTTTTGTAACGCAAAATAAATATATATCATATCATAAGAGTTATACAAAATACAAATAACATAAACACTTGAATAAAATCGTTAAACCAAATAAAAAATACTATAGATTAGATTTTATTAAATATTAAATTATTGTTTAAAAATATCTAAAAATGTTAAATATGTTATATACATGGAGATTTTCGAATTTAATTTTCCATTTTTTTGGCAACAAAATTAGTATGATTCATAAATATAGGTAGTTTCTGTTTTTTATTATTTATTTATTTATTAAAACATTTTTGCTGTCATTAGTTTTGTTTGGCAACTGAAATATATTTCATGAAATTTTTTTTTTTTAAATTGGGTGTGTTTGGCTTTAATTTGTCCTTCCGAATTAATAGTATAGATTAATCAAGAAAATTGCACCTCAACTAAATTTTCTAATATATTTCTAAATGTTAGGAAATATTGGTTACAACTTACAGTGAGCTATGTATATTAATTCTTACATATATAGCTTTAACTTCTTAATCGAACCATGTGACATCTCATTCTGTTTGTTGCATTTTCTTTTGCGATTATTATTTAACTAGTTTATGTATGTAAATTATATGTTAGTCTCATTCCCCTCCAATCATTATGATGTAAATTAGGTGTAAACATATATATATTGATTAAATTACACCAAAGTTATCAAGAAATGTTTTTTTATTTGAAGATCATTACAAAGTTCATTCCGGTGTTCAAGCGAAGCTAGCACGTGATGTGACATGAGGCGCATGTAATATGAACGTGGCTCAGATCTCTTATTTCGGTGAAACATCAAAACTCTAATTGTTTTTCTTTTAGATATATTATTAGTCATAATTTTTCTGTAAATTGACAGATCGACGTATCATGCATGTACATTATAGAGAATTGGTATGCGAATTATTATTAATCATCTCCCATGCAAAATATTATTATTAATCATAGTCGTTTTAATGGCTGGATATTGCATATAACTAATATAATTTAAGTTAGTCTTTCGTAAAAATTTAAGTTAACATGAAGGATGTGGATAGTTTATAAGAACATACACCAACAAAAATCATTACAATTAATTAAACCCATTTTGACGCAGGAACCAGTGTTGTTGTTCAGATTCATGGGGATAATAAATATTAAATCTAAGCATCACTAAAAAAAATAAACTTCAACATTTAACGCCTTCGACAGTCTATAGCAGAACTAAATGGAACTTCACTTCCCTAGGTCGATCAACACAAAGATGTAAAAATGCTCAGCAAAACGTGAAAACAGAGGCGAGGAACATCATTAGCATTAGCTTCAAGTGTCCATCTAGTATAGATGATGTTGCAGCTGAGTGGTGTTGTTCCCTGCAACAATCACAATGAAGAGTGTTATGATCCTCATCATCTAAAGGTATAGCAAAAGGGAGAGAGAAGAAAAGGTTTCAGATGAATACTTCTGCAAGTTTTCAAGGGCACCGCAGTAAAGGACATTGTCTGGGGGATCCATCTCTGTCTTTCCATCCTCTTCAGGGTTTGTGATCCGCATATAAGTTTCTTCACCAAGATACCATCTGTCAAGATTCTCTACTCGAATGTTCCAAACTCCGACATTATCAAGGGAAATAAGTACAGCCGTCCATCCCCCTGGGTATACCTATATAATAATAATAATAAAACCACTAAGAAAACCTGCAAAACAGAGTAATTTGAGCGATGCTACAGTCCATGAACCTCGATTGTGCTTCTTGAGATGGCATCCCAGTTGTTATATGAACCCTTTTTGTCTTCTGACCAAATACCAAACTCCATCCTGGATAACATGGTACATCAACACCTGACTTTTGATAGATATTATAAGGAAGAACAAGAATAATTCACAAGGTCTCATGGTTTCTCTTACCCAACAACAAAAAATGAATAGCCATCAACATGAAAGCTCTGGATCTTGGTGTCGTTGTTCTGGAATATAACTTGTATAAATCCCTTGTATGTTGCGTTGATCATAGATCTGTCCAAACGAGGAGGTCTATTAAAAGGTTTCTCAGGGAAGTCCAGCTTATAAGCTCCTTTCACTTTATTGCGATCAGCAAGTCTCACTGGAGTGCTTGGATTCACAAATGATATCCCATTAAGTGTAGCGCGAAGAGCACCGTTAATTGTTGTTGGAGGCAAACTTCTCAAAATGTATGTATTAGTGATGTTTATTTGACCATAATGAAATGATCCCTGCGGATTTGGACGAGCTCCACTAGCAGATGTGTTTTGCCTGTAAATTAAAATAGTCAGCTTCACTGGGACAAGAATGTAGTTGTAGTAACAATAAGAGGTATTCTATGCACTTGCACCAATAATCTTTTAAAACAAACCTGATGGCCTTTGGCTGGCCCATTGCTGACCACGGGCTAGAAACATCGGTTTTTGGAACTGGTAGAGGACCAGAAACAGGTCCTTGGGAATTAGAATAATGGAGAATGGCAACACCAGTGACTCTTTGCCACACTGTTTCATTCACAAATCTAGCACTGGCAACAATGTAGTAGTCACTCGTGGCATTTTGGTCCATGGTTACCAAGAAAGAATAAGACTGCCCTACATGAACATCAAAATCAGTAAAGTTTGCCTGTGAAGTATAGTGACCCTCGGTTTCCACCAAAAGCAAATTGTGGTTCTGAATCCTGAAGTTCAAGCTTGTCGAGATCCCAACATTGTGTACACGGATTCTGTATGTTTTTCCTGCAAAATATAACACCATTATAGCATAATAGAAAACTAATGATTTGCAGTGAATCTCGAAAAATCTTCTTAATCTTATTCTAAAGACTGAAGATGTGAACTTTTGAAGTACCATCTTTACAAAATGTTCAACTACATGCAACGGCTACTCATGAGCTCTAAGTAGAAAAAGGAAAAAGAGTATCTTAGAACAACACAACTAACTGAGACTGGAGACTCAGCACAGGAAACTCTTCAAACAAAATGTTACTAGGATGCAAAAGAAAGTGACAAGAGAAGATTCATATGTCTCATGAGATAAAGTGAAAGCAAAAATTCCTCAGAAACTCCCAACAATTTTACCTGGTTCAACATGAAAGGTTAAGTAATCAATCCCATCAGGTACACTACTGTTGTACTTGTAAGGACCCTTTCCATTGATGAGGACTCCATCTGGCATCCCAAGATCTTTCCCAGAGTCGAGAATTCTCCTTAATGCCTGAGAAGCAAAAGTACCTTAGGTATATATATATATATATAGAACATGGTTACTTCTACCAAAATGCGGAAAAAGAACAAATACCAAAGTGAGGATTACTTACTTTATGGTCCTGAGTGTACCAATCACCAATAATGAAGATGAGTTCGCCGTCAGGCTGTGGGAAAGGGATAGGGATGATGTTACGGTTATTAATCACGATGGGACCAAAACCCCCAGATGCTCTCTGAAAGTTGAGTGAAGGGGAGTAGAAAAAGCTTCCAATCTGATCCTTCACTTGGAATTGGTAAGTAAAGTTCCATCTGGGAGGAATTGGGCAATTTGTGCCAAGAACACCATCTTGCCATGAGTTACGCCGCATTTGGATGCCAGGCCTATTCCAAGATGACCAATGGAAGAAACCAAAGAAGCATATTACTCTTTCGAAACTTCTATGATAAGGAGGTAAAAAAAGAGACAGGGCTCTTGGTCTCACCAAGTCAAGAGGAGAGGCTCATCCAAATGATTGAAGACGTTAACAACAACATTGTAGTTGGTAGTAGCATTAAGCAGAGGCCCTGGAAACTGCCCATTGACAGCTATAACCTGAATATACAAAGTTAACACCAAATCAAAGAAGGCTAACCACGTACTCAAAAACCAATCTTTTTATGCCAATCAACATTTTCATATAACAGGAATTAAAAGTTGAATTCCTAAACCCATATGTATCACAAAACTTGAGATTCTATGGTAATGGGGTTAAAATCAACTTCAGTAACCCTCTTTAGCAGTACACAGAAATAGAAGGAACCCATCACTCTCCCAAACCCAAAAGACAATTTTTTTTCGATAGCCAACTCAAACGCACTGTATATTTAGATCCATAATTACGAACACGAGCTTCAGAAAACTGAGAAACCTATAGTATTTACAGACGCCATTGAATCTCTAAATCGAAAGCAAGGACCTTTATTAAAACAGTGAGACTTTTAGGAGAGAAAAAAGGGGGTAAGAAGGAAAGCGAACCTGTTGAGGAACGCCGAGGGGAGAAGCGGTGATGTAAGAAACTTTGAAGTCGTAGGAGACAAAAGGGTCCGCGGCGAAAGACACGGCGGAGAAAAGAGCAAAGCAGAGGAGGAAGGAGACGGCGAGCACAGAACAAGTCGCCGCCATAAAGTTGGGGTTTTTCTTTTGTTAAAGCTAGTTCGTGATCAGAAAGCTAAGGAATTTGACATAAATAAAGAGTGAAATCGAAACGGTAGAGAAGACGAAGCAATGTGTTGAAGTGTCAGTGTGGGTTTTTTGAATTTTTTCTTACAAGACACTGGAAATATGAGCTACACTCCAACCTTTTTTATTATTATTATTTGTTTTCTTTTGATCTTATTAAGTAGTAATACTTTTTTTTTCTTTCTTTTTTTATCATTCGTGAAAAGAAAACTTGTACAAAAAAAAAGCTTTCATATTTTTGTATTTTCCCTTCAGTGCCAATGTACTTTTTAATTATTTGTTTTCTTTTGGCCTTATTTTAGCATATTTCTTTTTTTGTTCATAATTAAGTTCGATAATAAAATTTGCATCAAAAAAGAAGAAGAGGAAGAAGAAAAGGTTAGATTTTCACCCAAATAAAGAAATACATTACCTTTAAACCAAAGTTCTGAAAAAGCTTTTCATATTTTTGTATGTCCATTTCTGTGCCAATGCACCTTTTTGGGGTTTATCTCTTACCAGCAGTGTACATTAAATTTGAAAGGAAGACCGTTTGAAAAATGCAGAGATTAAGGAGACGACCTTTAAACATATGCACAGAAGAATGTGCGAACATAATCACCTGTTTTTTATTTGCAGTTGTGTGTTTATCATTTCCTTGGTCGGGATTGTAATAATTTTTAATAAATACTGAGATTTTGATCTAATTTGCTTTATTGTTTATTTGTTTATGCTAACTACCTCATATATTTTTTAGTTATGACTTATGAGAAACAGGTAAACTTGTTTAATGAAGGAACTCGACGTAGTCTTAGTAGTAGTAAAGAGTTTATCGAACTATGTAGATAGTCTAGAAGGCGTATTAAACTGCTAACAGATGATCTGGCTTCTCTTTTGCTAATGGCAATTTACACACGGCATGGACATTATGATAAAGTTGGTTCCTTCCTTCGAAAGAAACAATCTTTTTTTTTTTTACTTGATGTTGCGTTCAAAGCACCAACATGATACTTTTATATTGGCTTTTTTCAAATAGACAATGCAAATATAATCGAAATGGTTATGACAAATATCAAATCTGAATTGGTTTCTTCGATAAGATTATGTTTCTCTATCTGTTACGTCATATAGGAGGATACTTTTAAGTTTTTCAGAAGGAAAAAATATTGAGTTTTACAGATTTGATAATATACTACACTACATGGCTATTGGATCAATAGCAGTAGATTCTTTAATTCACTTCTTTTTATTGTAAATTACACATTCTTATACAGTAGAGGTAGCAGAAGCTAAAAGAGTGGTTGGTTACTCTCCCTCTAGATTGGAGCCTGAGGCCAGACTGCGACAACATATCTCCAGACCACCAGGGCATCATCACCATATGTAAATATCCGAACTTATTTTTCCACAAGAGAGCAACAAGCTATAGACTAGAGCCTCTTCTTCTCTATATCAAGCACATTGCCTTATGTTTACAGCAGGTGAAGCTTGGAATATTGGGTGGTGTCTAAGACTTGTGGCCAAGGATATGTCCCCAATCATTAATCTATACCTAAGGTTGAAATGGAAGTGCAGCAAGTGCCTTAGTATATTTTACACAAACTATCGTCACATCTGGAGAAGATTGTTCACTGTAACAGCAACAGAGTTTGTTCTCTGCAGGTCCTGCAAAAAAATTGAAACCCAACAGGTTCAAGTATCAACTCACATGAATTTTAGAACTGAACTATTCACTTAAGGACCAGTCAAGTGCACACAAGAGACCAAGTACCGGACAATGGTGGTTCAGGCAAATTAACCACATAAATAAAGTGATAAAATTTGGTTTCATGTATGAATATATGAAAATCGCTCCTTCCAGTCAATGCGGAAGACAATCTAAATGAACCACCAAATCAACCAAGTATGCACTTCCCGTCAAAGCTTTACAGAATATCCAGTATGCACTTAAAATTTACCTGGAAAATAATTTCATCGGGCACATGTGGCATGACTTCCCTAACTGTCTCGGCCATTGCTAGTATATTTGCCAAGCTTTCATTTGTCGTGCTTGATACAGTTCTCAGATGCAGACCACCTGTCCTTCCACCAGTACCAGGAGGTACGGTTGGAGAAGAAGTGGATGCTTGAGAAGGGTTCAACGGCCATAGACTCCAAGCAGCATCGTCAAGTGCAGTTTGAGCATAGCTTTCGCCAACAGATGCAAGATGCCTCATCATCATCTGAACCCGCCCTATTCCAACTGACCTGGAAGCAGTAGAGGACCCAGCGACATCAGAACCCTGACCTGACCATGTCTGCAGCCAGCTTGGATCCAATCCTAAATTCCTATTTTGTGAAAGACAAGGATGAGAACTTGTACAGACCAGTTCAAAATGCAACTCTTTACAACGAATCCAAGGAAAATGCTTAAATAGTGGTCGCCACAACTCACAAGATATAATACTTGCTAGACAAATTTGCTTTTTCAGATAATGTTTTAATTTAAGGGAATGCAAATATAGTACATTAGCACCAAGATCAAGGGAGTCACAGGAAAAGGATCATTAAGTTATGAATAAATTGTTATTTTGGTGTATTCAATAAGAAAAGTAATAAAGAAGAATGAACTTAACCTTGAAGTATCATTTTCGACAGAATTTGGCACCTCTGTAGGAAATAATCCAGTGGCTAGTGCATGTACAGGATTGTTTTGTCTTTCAAGCTGACGGGCTAAGTGCTCATCGCTTGACACTTCCACTGTGTGAGGGTTCACCTCACTCTCATTTCTACCAACAAAAAGAGGCTTGCGACATGTAGGACAAGAATAAACCTCATTTAGACCTTGATCCAACCTGCCAACATCAAAACATCATCAGAATCATCAGTTTCAGTCATAAAGACAAGAGGCTCTCGGTATTTAGCTAAGCACACCAGGATCGCAGGCATCCAAGATGGAAAAGGTGATTGCAGTGAAGCCTTTTAGCCTTAGCCATAGGTTCCTGTTCATTCATACTGTAGTTTAAGAGTTTGAGATTGCAAAAATTATATGAAAATGACTATAGCAGAAGCATACCCGACATATAGCACATTCATCATCATATGCCCTTAACTCTTCAGAAGTTGCATCAGGGAGGGCTGCATGGAGAGCACCCAGAGCTATTCTTAATTTAATGTATCCTTTTATTCGTTTCAAAATTGCACTTAGCAATGCCTGCCAAACCAAACACAAAACCAGGTAAAATATACAACAATTGAATGCTGTGACTAGTGTCAACTATCAGGTAACCATGAGAGTGACAGTGTTTTAAAGAAAGCCAGTTAACAAGCATACACGTATGTTGAGAAACAAAACTGCATCCACCAGATGAAAGGCAATGCCATGCAGCCACCAAATGTGCAAATAATGACCTAGTGCCATTACCAAAGTAGCCATGTCCAGGAAGAAACCAAGGTTACGGTTGAGGAGACCCTTCCATTCCAATAATGAACCTATCCAAAAATAAGAGTTTACCTTAAGAATGGAGTTCCAGTCAACCAAAAATGTCCACAGGAATGCATTCCCGGGCTCTAATAGAAAACATAGCATAACACCAAACTACCTGCTGTCATGGAATCGAGAAACTTAGATCTTTGGCAGTCTGAGTTCTTGACTACTAAGTGGTTAATCCACATATCTAGCAGCTGAAACCCATGAATTAATAGCGCCTGCAAAAAATTCCGATCAGCTCTATATTTTTTCGACCATGGCTACAAAAGAAAAAAAAACAAGTAAGACAAAGAAGACAACTAAAATCAATTAAGTACCTGCAAGGTCTCAAAAGCTATGCTGCATGGCTCAAAAAGTAACAATAGATACACAGAGGAACCAATTGTATTGTATGTCATAAGGGAAAGTTTTATCCTGTAAGATTGGAGGAGAAAAGTAAATCCTTTTATTCAACATATCACCCAGACATGCTTGAAATTGGTTACTAAAACTGAAAATGTTATTACACAAAGAGATCAAACAAGAATCCTAACTGGACTGCAGACCACAAAACATAATGAACTCACACAACGTCTTTCTCGCCCTATGTCATCCACATTTCACTCAGGAGAAGTTTTTGCTTTAAACTCACCTTCGAGCAGAGTTCATACTATATGAATTCAGGATAGCATCTCTCTTATGTTATCCTGAATTCAACCTATGCACTCTCTTATGTTGTTAAAGAACTTTATGAAGTTGATCTTGATGGGCTGAGGTAAATCTAGAGAACATTCTACTCTGATCCTTTAACATAATCAGGAGTGTTTGAGAAGAAAATAAAGTTGTATATAGGATCGAGATCGACTTCCAGGAGCACCAAATTTTACTATAAATAACGAGCGTCAGCCACGTAGTTTAACTTTTTTTACCTCCTTGTTAATTCACACACTACCTAAGTTTTGTTTAAGTTCATACAGAGTCCAAGAGAACCTTGAACTGAAACATGACTTCTATAGTTTAAGGTCATAAACAGACAGATACTGCAACAATTGAATATGACACTATACCACAAGCTTTAGGAAATACCACAATATATCAACAGAGAGGACCACGAACAGTACTGAATACACACGAAAGTATGTCCAAGGTGTAGAAGAAGGAGATGCATTCAATCGTTCAAGCCGATCTCTAGCCAAAGCTTGAAACATCTACAGGACATTACAAGATACACATTAGGGTGTCT
Source organism: Capsella rubella (assembly GCF_000375325.1). NCBI lineage: Eukaryota > Viridiplantae > Streptophyta > Magnoliopsida > Brassicales > Brassicaceae > Capsella > Capsella rubella. The sequence continues at coordinate 5,879,611 of NW_006238917.1, forward strand.
GAAAAAGATAATTCAGAACTTAGTTTCTCGTAAATCAAGAACGCCCAGTGTTCAATACCTTTAAAGTACATAGAACAGTCAACCAAACTGTCCACAGTACACCCTGAAATATTGTTGGGGGAATCACCAGTGGTAGAAACGTACCCTAGGGACAGGAGGATTAGAAGGGAGAAAACACAATTAATAACTACATACAGATATCTGCAAATAACTCGAATCACGGATATACTACACAAAGTTGTAAAGTGCAAGAGGAAATGACGGGAAAATGTGGCAGTATCATTTGCCTAAGTAAAGACCTCTCTCAAGCCTCAATAACAAGTTTCTTCTCTTTTTTGCTCTGCCCTTATGATAAATATTTCATTTTTTTCGTGACACGGTTAGAATATTAAGTAATGAAAAACTACCAAGAATATCTCATACAAAAATCCGACTGTAGGTTATAGTATGTCACAGTCCAGTTTTCAAGCAGAGTAAGAACAGGTACCTTGTAAATGATATAATTGGCAAGTCGCTCCACCAACTTTTTCGTTTCAACGTCATATAAATCTCCAAAAAATAGAGTCTACAAAAGATGTTTAAAAGACATTAGAACCACCAACAAAACGGTCACAAGACAGTTCCAGGAACAGTTATACAATCAGCATGCTATGGTAACAAACAGAATGAAATTCTTCATTTTTGTTTCATGCAAGATATTTCACTAGCTGGAGACGCGAGTTTGAATCTCACAAATTAAGAACACTTGCTTCTTATGAAAATTAATAATTGTGTTTTCGAACGTAACTAAACTAAGAACTGTAAATTGGTCTCTATTCCAACAGAAAATAAATCAGTGGTGCAAGTCTCAAAACTTTAAATGCATAATTTTTTTCCCCAAAGCACAAGTAAAAAACCCTTAAGAATAAGAGTAACAAGTACTGAGACACCTCTGCACCAGAGACTAAAGTAGATTAGGAGGCAAAAAAGCTCAGTATAAGGATATGAGAAATTTCATAGAGGTTCTTTAAGCTAATGAAGTTTGGAAGTTCAAACCGATTTGGAGGGAGCCTACGATAAGATAAAGTCTACGAAAGCTAAATATCAGAAAAAGTCACTGCTTAAATTGCATCCTAGAAGTAAAATGTTACTCTTTAAGTTTTACCTTGAGAGAAAGTACGAGAAGAATATACACATTGAGCACAAAATTTGTCAGCAGGGCAATAGTAAAGTAAGAGCCGAGAAGCAGGTCAAGTGCATGCTCGGAGTCTCCTAAAGAGATGTTCTTGGCTATGAGGCCATCTGATCTAAGTCTATCGAGAGACAACTCTGTCCAGACTTGAAGGCCCACAAAGCTCAAAGCTGTTGATGCTACCGAGACCGGCAAGTACCTTATCCCCATTAGGAACTATAACAGCCTTCCCACTTAAATTTAATCCCCAGAATCTCATTTAGTCATATTAGCATGACGCCATCTGCAGCAACGTAATCTCTCATAAGTATTAAGACTTGGAAGAGACAAACAACCACAAGAACAGTGATCACACGGTCGATTTCATGAAACAAAGATACGATTTTTACGAAAAAAAGTTTGACCATTTGCAATCAGAAAACAAAAAAGAGAAGATTTTTACAGAATCAACACACAATTGAGCTCCAGAGAAGCAAATAACCAAAAAAATAAAATGGATTCTTTGTAGATTGAGTCACATGTGAAACTGGATTTGTAAAGGACCCGATAAGCCGGAAAAGATGTGATCCCAGAGAATTTTACAGGTTGAAACCATTAAATAGAAATTCAACAATGAAGAAAGTGAGCTGAGGAGAAGATTCAAAGGACGAATAAAATGCAGATAGCAGCAAAAAAGAAAAAAAAAAACAAAGAGAGATCAGAGTTGTGCAAACCGATCGAAATCACACAAAAGACCTGAATCCCACGAAGCTGTCGGTTGGGAAATTTCTTAAAAGCACCGTGTCAGCGTGCCTCTCTGTCTTTCTCTCGATCGAGAGAATCGAAAAGTAGAAGTGCAAAATTCTATATCTTCTTCTTCTTCTTCCTCAAAATAAAAGTATTTTTATTATTACAACAAAACTGATACGGTCAACACATGTTTCTTTTTTTCCTGGGGTTATTTTTCAACAATTATATGTTACCAGCAAAATTATAATTAAACTCATATATAATATGGTTTGGGTGAGAAACCAAATACTCTACTTCTATGGTTATGTGAACATTATATAAATAAGAATCATGGTTAACGCATCTAAAAGTAAAGATAATTTAATATTTTAAGCTAACACTATGTAATTTGATATAGACACGCCGACAGATTTGAATATGACCAAAATTAACCAAAACCACCTTTATGTCATTAAGGTTTCATTATTTTACGAACTATATATCGTTAGGTGCACAATTAACCAAAAACACCTTTATGTTGAAAGTGAGCCCATGTACAAACTATATAGTCCTTATTTTAACTATACATGGGCCATAAAGGCCCATTAATGGATCTTCGGTTTCCAGAATTCTCGAGCTCTTCTTCGCTGAGTTTCGCTTTTAATTTCCGCGAGTCTCTCTCTCCGATCAAATCACTCCAATTCAAAACCCCTAATAAAACAATTCCGATCTACGTTCGCACCGGAGTCTGAGGAGCTCGTGGCGGAGAAGAAGAAGAAGATGGGAATAATAAGGAGCAGCTTCTCTTTCATCTCAGGAACAGTGTGCGGGATCTACATCGCTCAGAACTACAACGTCCCTAACATCAAAAAGCTTGGACACTGCGCCGTTTCAATGGCCAAGCAACTAGAAGAAAAATATCGCAAACCCAAAAGCAGAGACGACGTTTGAGTTACTCCGGTGAATTCGCCGTTCTTGTTACTTTTTTTTATTTGTTTCTGCTTTTACTGTTTTGAGGGGATTGTAAAAAAATTCATAGAAGAAATTTGACAATCAAATTAAGATTCTTTTTCTCAGATTTTAACAATTTTCAGCTGATTTGATCGGTTTTATCGCTTTCTACTTTCAAATTCGGTAAATTTTATTCTCATTCAAACTTTAGAAATGAAGACATGATCAAGTTAACAGACAGAGCTGGGAAAAAAGGAACCAACTTTAAAAGAGAAAAAAAGGTGTCTCGCTTGTGAAATAGTTAGAGCAAAAAAAAACTCAAAGGAGGACATCAATGGGAGCTCTGGTTGCTGGTGATGATGATGATGCAGCTACTTCATCTTCTGATCCAAACAATATAGCTTTGACTTCTGCTATGATTAGTTTAGTGAGCAGCAACCCAGAGATCAAAGCTGCAGTCATCAACATGTAAAACACTGCGTCCCAGCTTATGGCAGAGATGTAACCAGTGAGTACTGGTCCAATCGCTGCACCTATGGATCCTGTGCCGTCTATGATAGCTGTTACTGTAGCCAAAGCCCTGGCATTGCCTTTAAGAGATTTGTGTGTTCCGAGATCAGCTGACACAGCTGTTGTGATGAGAGCAAATGGTCCATTGACAAAGACTCCTGATGTGAACATGAGGATGACATTGATGGTCATTGAGATATGTCCGAATACTCTGTAGAGGAAAAGAGCTGGGATCGCCAAGTAGATGAATCCTGCTGCTGTGATGGCTCTGCCGTCCAGTTGATCAGAGATGTACCCGGCTAAGACTCCTCCAACCACGCCTCCAACATCGAATAGTGTCGACAAGTTTCCTGATGTCTCCTCAGACAGGTACTCTCCTCCGATCACTGCATCACGTAATTCGGACAATTCCTATATCAAGGCTACAACTTTGAGGTTTAAGTAAAGGAGAAATGATGAGAAGAAACATACTGTTGTGGCTGACATAGAAAGGAAGCCAGTAGAGGAAAGTGTATGAGACCAACTTTGTGAAGAAGAGGCAGAACGCGAAAGGAGCAACACCGGGAATTTTCCAAGCTGCCATGAACCCGATTGCTTGTCTATCGAATCCAGTACTCATTCTAGATTCCAAGAAGCTCTCTGTAATGGTGTCACCGAGCCTCATGGTGGAGTCAATTTCAGTTCCATCTCTCTCGGCCTCAACAGTTGGAGGGTTCACCGGCAAGAAAAGGTAAACAACAATTCCAAGAAAACTCATGAGCAAAGCCGGGCCAAGAAATGACCAGCCCCACCCGTACCTAAGCAGACCGGATGCGATCAGAGAGCCTGTGATGTTACCGAGGGAAGTGTGAGCACTCCAAACACCCATAATCATTCCTCTTCTTTTCTTATCGAACCAGTTCCCGAGCACGGCCACAACACAAGGCCAGCCTATCGACTGAAACCATCCTGCCATAACCTGAACCGCCAAGAAATAGTAGAAGCTGTGGAAATCAGCCCAGAACGCAACCCCAAAAAGAGCTGTGAAAAGGCCGGTCCCGATCATACCAATAGTCAGAAACGTCCTGAGATCCAAACGGTCGCCCAAGTGACCAGCCACAAACATTCCAACCGCATAGACAGAGAGGAAAGCCAAGTCAATCTGCCCAAGCAAGGCTGGTCCATCGGGTCCATCAAAGGGTGCCCAACCGCCTTTGATTGTTGATGCGGAAAGTGTTCCCTTGACAATGCTATTGGGCTTTCGGGCAGCATGGAAGGCGATATAGGCGACAAAGGTCAAGATAAAGACAAGGGCTTGGTACTGCTTGAAGGAGAGTCTTCCTGAACGCTTAAACCGTTCCAAGAACTGAATACCCCATGGCTTGGTTTCTTCATACAGGAATTGGGATGAAGTCCACGACGCCATCTCTTTAACAACTCCTCACAACGCCAAAACCTGAAATCAGATGAAGATGTGAGGTTATTGTCTATTCATCCATACTTGTAAAACAAGAATTCTCAACATCTCGTAAACTAGCAGAACAAAATTTATACAGAAAACTAAAGAGAATGTAGAATGAACCTGTGGAATTTGGATCACCTTTTGAAATTTGAACAGAGGAGAGAAAAGTATCTCTCTCGCTCTTACTTTCGCAACTCCAATGGTGAGAAGCTGGGAGGGAAAAAAACTCACTACTTAAAGAAAGTGAAACTGGCTCATTTTGAATAACTTATTTTGCCCCTTTGCTGTATTTTACATTGACCAAGCTCTCTGCTTCACTGGCCTCTAAAGTTATAGATTTTTTTTTATTTTATCATATGTGTTATTATAATATTCAAACTTCGCTAACTAGAAACAAATCAAACGCTAGAAGACGATACCATAGCAATATATAAAATCTTTCAACACAGATGATGAACTATTTAACTATAGTTTTATGTGAAGTAGCATAGCAAGTCGGTGTCCGATCTATCGTTTGTGCCCGCACGTAAGAACATCAAAGCCTTTTGACTCTAACTCGTTTCTGCATCCTAACATTCAACTCGTTAATTGTTTAATTTATCTACACAACTAAAGATAATATTCTTTGGAATGCTACTTCTTTTTGATGTCCAAATTCATTTTGCTTAGTTCATAGGAAGATGTCAACAAATAAATCTTTTTAAATATTAAGCATTTGAAAATGCTTTGGAAAACAGTACTATACAAAAATGACTAAAATTTTGGAGATAATGTATTTGCAAAATAAACCTGTACTAACGACAAAACGTTTCAGAAAATAACATCTAGAGAATGTTCCTCTTATGATGGAGCAAGGTCATTAAAATAGTCACTTGCTTCTTTCCCCCTTAATCTAGAGTATAATATGCATACGTAATAATGCTGCATCGTACATGGTAGAGATATTACATAGTTAAGTTTATATTGTTGAAGTTGTGTGTGGTTATCTTAATGTTCGAATATGTAAGATTTTTTCCTTATGGGGTATGAGAACTTTCAGAGAATACTTTTGAAGCTTTCTTGTGAAAATGATTTGGAAAACTTGATGACTTAGAGATCTTCTTTTTTCTTCTTGTTTGAGAGAAGCTCATGGTATCATGCTGACCTTATGGTTTTAACCTTTGATTGAAGCATCGCTCTGCTCTTCTTGTAGCATATTCTAGACAAGGAGTAAAGTATTGAACTATGTCGTTTTTAGCTATTTTTCATATTCGCCTGGAGATCAAGGTTCACGGAACAGGTTCTAAAAAGAATGGGACAAAACCGCAGTCGGATTATAAAGGCTTCGAATCAGACCAACATGATTCTGTAGAACATTGTATAGGTGTGCAGGTATCATTCTAGTCTGTAATGGATACGCAAATTGCAAATTCCATGTGATGATGAGTGTAGCTTATTAGCTAGTCACCAGCAGAACTTCACAAGGAATGCAAATGATCCACACATTGACAAGTCATTTCACAGCTCTTAATACCAAAGAGCTAATGAGGCCATTCCATTTTCCGGCTAGTTTCACAGAAACTGAACAAGAGGAATAGAGAAAGGGTCTTATACCCAAAACAAAGCATCCAACATATGGGTATAAAGAAAATACGACAACGAATTACAAAAGGATTAGTTCCACAAGCTATAAAATGCACATTACAAAAAGACTCAAAGATGCATAATAGAGAGTAAAAAGTCAAACCGCTCAGGATTCATAGGCCTTAAATATCATCTTTGCAGTTTCGTTGACGAGCTCAGTCCTCTGCAAACATAGCTCCATCTGCTTCGCCTTGAGCTTCTTCCATTTTTCCTCCACTTTTGTCTTCTCTGCTCCGTCGGCAACCTTTTTCCAAACCGCAGTAACTGTGGATTCATCTAAACAGCAAGAACTTGAATTCTCTGCGTTGAAGAACAATGCTATCTCCCTACCAATGGAGAGACCAGTGTTCACAGCCTTGGCCTCTGTTTTTTCTGGTCTTTTCGCTTCTGCTGGTTTCTTGGGAGTCGAGTGAACTACTAACTTCATCTCTTTCGGGGCTTTCGAGGCAGGGGTTCCTCCAACTTTCTTCCTTGATTTAGAAGTCATAACACCATTGCTTCCCCAAATCTTTCTAGCCAATTCAAAGGACTTTTGGTCAATATCCTTAGGAAACTGAATCTCATCTTCACTCTTCCCCTTTTTAAGAGACTTCTTCACTGTATTCGTAAACTTCTTCTTCAATCTCTGAAGCTTGGTTACTATTTGGCTTTTGGTAGCATCGAAATCGATCAACTTCTTCACATAAGAGCAAAAGGCGTCACTGTCGTCATAAGGATCACCTTTGGTAGAAGTGAAATCAAGAACACCTTGAAGCAAGGCAATTTCATCAGCCTCGCTGAACAACCTCTGGAACATCTTCTTCGCATCTTCTCCAGAAATCTTCTTAGCCTCATCATTTGTTTTCGGCACCTTCACGTGCTCAGTCTCGGATGTCTTCAGCTTCTTATTAGTTTCGGGCTCAGCTTCCTTCGAAGGACGCTTAGCCGTTGAACTCTCAGGTACAGCCACAGCAGATCCAGAGGCCTCTGCTTTGGCTTTGGCCACAACAGGCTGCTTGTTCGTCTTAGCAGGCTCGGGGTCAGGTTCGGAATCGGACTCAGACTCAGACTCGCCTTCGGATTCAGATTCGGGCTTCTTCGAAGACTCGTCTTTCTTCGAAAGCTCAGCAGAAGACTCAGACTCTTCTCCAGACGAACCAGATTCTTCCTCTTCACTCGAAGAGGCCACAGGTGGGTTGTCGATCACTTCCGCCTTCTTCGGTGCCATCGAACGCAATCAGGAGACAGAGATCTAAGAGCGGCGAGAGTCTCCTTGCTTGTTTCAGCTATCTCTTTTTTATTTTCACGTCGCCGTCGATTTGCTTGCTGTTAGGTCTGGTGATTTTAGGTTAACTTGTCGGGTTTTGTTTTGTTTTCCCTACTTTTTTTTGTCGAACGAAACACATTCGAGTTGGGCTTGCCAACACGCGATATTCCACTCCCTTTTACCCTAACGGGCTTCGGTATTTTACGAGAGTTTCAATAGACCAGTCCGTCCCGATACCTCGACCTCAGATTTCGTCTTCGGGTCTTAGAAAAGACCTTTATGAAATGTAGAAAATTAGAAATTGATGGTTAACTACAGTAATAACTAGCATGATCTACTTGATTTGGAAACTTATTAACTTGTGCTAAATTTGGGTTTAAGCAGCAAATATTGATGTCAGCAGAAACGAAAACCATGGTTTCGAGAAACGTAAAAGAGATTTCTTTAAGTCAGTCTACAGCATCGACCGTGTACCCACTGGCCAAAACACACGCTTTTTATTCAAAAGACAACATATCAACAAAACAAACGCAACACTAAAAGAAAACGTAGGCATTTCAGTTGATTTCAATCTGACGCACATCGTTACGCTCTGCTTCTTTCATCTTCGGAATCACCACTTTCAAAACTCCGTTCTTCATCTCCGCCTTAATCTCATCGATCTTGTAAATCTTCTCCGGCAATCCAATCCGGCTCGTGAATTTACGGCTCCCGCTCTCTCCTTCCTCGCCACCATCTTCTTCTTCGTATTTCCCTTCTCCTCTAATCACCAAAGTGTCCTGTTCCAGAGCAAGCTTCACATCCTCTCTACTCAGCCCAGGCATGTCGATCCTCAGGTACAGAGCATCTTCTTTCTCTTTGATATCCCAACCACGACGAGCTCCTGAAGCTCCCATGCCTCGCGTAGCTGATAGCAGAGGATTCTCCATAAACTGGTCCATCAGATTCAGCACCTGACTAACGCTTCTCGTCGGCGAGAATGGATCAAACACATCTACACGAAATCAATATAAAAAATGTTAATAACATTATACAACATACGATTCTTCGTAAACTTTAGCTCAATGTTAGCTAATCTCTAATTTCATCACTATTTTTAGTACCTCCACAAAGTTACAGTCTACACAAAGTGCAACAGTACTATAAGCAGTTCGATTCGTCAAATTTTCAGCTGAATCCCTGATTTCGTTAAGATTTTAGAGCCGTAAACACAAATTCAGACACAGATCTGGATGTAAATCTAGACGAGTACCTGAGAAGAAATCACCACGGCGGCGAGAAACAGAACGATCAGAGCGCCGGTCTAGATCGTCGCCGTCGTCGTCATAGCTTCTTATGGCGTTGGTGTTGAAAAGGCGAGAGGAAACCAGAGGACGAAGAACGCTGCAGGAACGTGGAAGGATGGAGGAAGATACAAGTCTCTTAAGAGCGAGAGAAGACGCCATCTCTGATGTCTGTGTTAGAAATAAGAAAGCTTTTTCGAGAAGGTTTAACTGAGAGTGTAGTGTTTTTCTCTGATCACTGTGTGTGGCGAAAATGAGGACAGAGGAAGTTATATATAGGAGTGAAAGAGTAGAAGGGTGGATATTATGATGATCAGGTAAGTGACTGAATGTTCTGGAGAGATGGATATATCTCCGGATGGTTCTAGAGGTTCTTGGCTCCCAAGCTAAAAGTGTAATAACAATTAAACTTGTATCTTGTTCACTAAGAGGCCCATCATATTTGGCCCATGTTACTCAATTCATTGGTTACCTGGTCAGATGACCATGAAAAGGTTGTAAAGGTGGACACACAAATAATACCAAAGGTTTGTATATGTTTCTTCTGTTACCAAGACCATATATAATCATGAATATGGGTTTCACATACAGTTGACGAAAATGCTTACTGCAAAGAGAGATTGGAAGCTTCATTCAACAGACTTGATATAAACCATGAACCCAAAAGAGATACACATAAATGTTTTGTTACAATTATCATCGGCGATGATATATCAATAACAATGAGAGTTGGCAAGGAAGCGGCCACCAACCACTGAACGTGGGAAGATACGGTTCATACAAACATTCATTCGATAAGATAACTTTTTCTAAGATAACTATTTTCAAAACAAAAACAAAACATTTTACGTATATATATCGGTCTATATACTGACTGCGGAGGCCAAGAGTTCGACGCTTTTTTTTTTTTTTTTCCTGGTTACCGATTAAAGAGTTTGACGCTATCTTAAGTTTTATTTGCATTCAACGTAGATTAGATACCATATGCGGCCATTTTGAATTTATGTTTGAATGATTCTATTAATTAACCGCCATTTTGTTTAATTTTTAATTGAAAGAGATTAGATAAACAAAAGACGTGTCTATAGCTAAGCTGACCTTCGTACGATTCTGACCTTTACATAATTCTATTATAATCCCGGCCTTTCATAAAATACACTCGAAATTTAGAAAATATTTAACAATGTAGACACACTTACATGCAGAAGTGTTCTAACTGCCTCTTATACGTGCTGTCGACAACTCCTACAAATCCCCAAGCGTTATCAAGCAGATTAATTATGATTAGATGACTCGAACCCAAACTAATTTATATTTCTCAATCGTACAAACCAGTGTATATAGATTAGACGTACGATTCCTTGAACAAGCTAGCATATCTTTCTGGCTTAGTAGCTATTATAAGAGAGTCTTGCGTTATATAGTTATTATCCCTCAGTAAATAAGAAAAATGGCAACCACTAGTCGCAGACTCCGGCCTCCGTCCCCAAATATTGATCGGAGCCGGAGTATATCTTCCTCCATCTCTCTCCCGGTGTCCTTGAACGCCTCGTTATCGTCTTCTACGTCCTCCTCTTCTTCCTCTTCGCCTTCCAATTCAAGCAAACGAGTGATGATAAGCAGATCACACTCCACTACACGATCCTCCAGACCCACCGGATCATCCAACTCGAAACCCGGCGAGAGTATAATTCCTGCGAGAAACAGCGCGTCGAGATCACACGAGGCGAGCAACGGTAGAAGCAGAGAGGCATTCGCTAGGTACTTGGAGCAACGTGACCGTGGCAGTCCTCGTAATAACAACGCTTCATCGAGAGGGGTAAAAGCGGGAGGCGTCTCACCATCGGCGTGGGCGTTGTCCTCGGGGAGAGTTTCCATTATGAAGACGCCTCCGTCCAGCTCAGCTCCGGCGGCTCCAATGTGCATGACGCCGCCTGAGTCACCTGTAAGCAAAGCCAAGGTGAGAAGCGGTGGCGGTGGAGCTGTGGCCGGAGTTTTGAAGTACTTCATGGCGCAGAAGAAAGTATCTCCGGTTCAAGAAGAGGAGTATCACCGGTTTAGGGTATTTCAAAACAGATTACTTCAATGGAGGTTTGTTAACGCAAGAGCTGAAGCTACTGTGGCTAAACTTAAGATCAACGTTGAGGTACAAAACTCAATGATAATACATAAATATGTATCTTCTGATCAGTGTTAAATAATATTTACTAATTTGTGTTTGGTGATGTGACAATACGGTTTCAGGATCAGTTGTTTTGGGTTTGGCTAAGGATATACAAAATGAGGAACTACGTAGTGGAAAATATGATCGAAGTTCAAAGGCTTCGTCAAGAAATCAAATTACGTCAAGTGCTTAGCCTCCAAATGCCTTTACTCAATGAGTGGTCAAAACTAGACGCAAAAAACTCCGAAGCGTTGAGCAAACTAACTCGAAAACTCCATGCTTTGTCTCTCCGTTTACCCCTCCTACATGGTGCCACGGTTAGATATAATATTCCTTTAATATTAATTGGAAAACAATTTGCTTATGAACATTTCATGTTTTGTTCAGAAAACGAGAAAATTTATAAATTTGAAGTTACAGATAGATGTGGTGTCCATACATGAAGAAATGGTCGTAGCTATACAAGTCATGGACGAGATCGAAGACGTCATCATCAAATTTCTCCCACGAGTAAGTCCACTTTATTTTATACTATGTATAGATCTTTTACCTAAAAAAATTCTTATACACATGAATCTTATACTGTATAAGGAATTAATTTATGAATGCCTTGGTGATTAAATATCAGCAGGTTGAAATAATCTTATATGAGCTGACAGAATTGATCGGCATGTTCAATCAAGAATTGCTGTATTTTGAAGAAATTGAGAAGAGCCTTTTCTCCATTCCTATCTTTGCGGTAAGATAAATGGTTTGAATTTTATTTTCCAATTCGGATTTGAAAGCTCCAAAGGCTCTAAAGTGGTGAAATGATTGTTTTAACAGGCCAAGGAAAGTAGCTTGAAGGTCCATGTTCTCCAGAAGAATGAAGAACAGAGAAAACCTTTGCAAAATTTATAATATTTTCGTCTAATACACCAAGAGTTGAGCTTGTGTAACTAAATGTTAATTGTATTTGCCAATGAACAAGTAATACATTAATCATAAAAGATGGAACTTAACTAAATTAAATTGTTATTTTACTGATACTAGTTGAACAAAAGTATGAAAATGGTAAAAGAGAACTCAAACTATATATAATGAGAGTGCTAGTTCAAGTTATAATTTATCCAGTCATATACACATATGCTCAAGAAATTACAACTTCTTCCACCATTGTTTATTAACGTACTGTAGATATATATGAATATTTTTAATTAGAAATTGTGATGATTTAGGAGATATAAATATTGAAGAGAATAATATCGTTAAAAGCGTACTTAGATCAATTGGGATTAGCCTTTTCAGAATTGCAGAGGACCCGAGTTCGAAACCCTCCCTTCCCAAATCCCCAATTTTTTTTTCCTTCGTTTTCGAATTTCTTGCCGGCGGGCGACTGCCATGGATTCCGAGGACCACCAGAATCGCCCAATTTCCAAGGTAACCTTTCAATGATTACGTCTTCTTGTTCTCCCCTTTCGTAATTTTCATATCAAATCTAAAAAATTACGCATTTTCTCGACAGCGGAGGTTCAAACCAACACCTCCGGCGACTTCTCACCGGCCGATCGTCCCAGCTATCAACACGTAATACATTTTTTTCAACTATCGATCCTTTTTCTTGCTTTATGCATGTCGATTTCTGTATTTTTGCTTATAAATTGTGAAAGATCTATATATCGTTCTTGAACACAGCGAAGCTGAAGCTGAGGAAGATAATAAAAAAGCAGCTCGCCAGTTAGCCAAACGTATCGGCGTATGTGTAGTCCCGTTTTTTTTAAGAGTCTTTCTATTTTATTTTGTTTCCTATTTTAATTTCATGGCAAGTTCCAAATAACAGTTAGTATTAGTCTAACCATAATTTTCCTGATTAAAATAAATCAAAAATCTTATACGTTAGGTTATGATATGTATATACAATTGTGAAATGACAAGAGCTTATAACTCTCTCAGTTGTCATCATCTCCATCTGTTAATCACAAATGTTCAAAGTTGATATCTAACTTTCTTGTGTTGTTGTTGTTGTTGTTGCAGATTGGCAGGGAGAAACCCAAAACCGAAACAAAAGGTACATATGTATATGTTGTATATGTATTTACATTCTTCATTCTCTTGATATAAACTATGAGTTGTGTTTGATGGTGGTGGTGTGGTATGTATGGAATAAGTTTTAGCCGCGTTTGTTCTTGAATAAGTTTTGAAATCTTGCAGCTTCTTCCTCTGAAGTTGCTTTCCAAGCAGACTTCTCGTCACCTGAGATAAAGTCGTTTGGGGTTCCTAAAGAAGATGACAAGCGTGGTTCTGAAGTCAATCCTGATGTAAATCCCTCTTCTTCTGCTGTTATTCCTCCTCCTGTTTTATCTGCTACTGCTCGAGAAGATCAAGAAGAGCTTCAAAATTTGGTTACAAGAACCGAGGATGGCTACATTGAACCCTGGGTAACTAGAATCTTCAGATTTCAGATAGAACTTGATTTATCTCACAGTTTCTCTTTCTTTTTCTTGTGACATAAGGTTTGGCTCATTTCGTTTGCAGGATTGTAGAAACTCCTACTATCCTACTGTTCTTCCTTTGAGAAAGCCTAACTCTGGTGATCCAGGTATGTACTTTGCAATAGCTTGACGGCAACAATATGTTTATGTTATATCTCAATTCTTAGGTGTGAATATGTTAACTCAGTAAATAACTGCAATTTTCCATCAACTGGATCCCACTTCTCGTGTTGTTAGAACTGCTTGACCAGGAGGAATTTGGGGAGGTGGCTAAACACCGTGAACATAATGAGAACACCATCAACTCAGCAGAAGAACTCGGTCTGACATCGGTAATAAACTTGTAAACAAATTGGTATTGACAGACATGTGACCTCTTCACTGAGTTTGACTAATTGTATTTTCTGAGCTGCCTGCAGGTTGAACACGGCAAAGAACAGATGTTTTTCTTCAAACTTCCAGACTGTCTCCCTATAATGAAGCAATCGACAGGAACGAACACCAAGAGATCGGTACCGGAGAACAGTTCACAAAGAAGCAACCCTTTTGAAGGTTTACGAGAAGGTTTCATGGGCAAAATGCTAGTTTACAAGAGCGGCAATGTCAAGATGAAACTTGGAGATGTCCTCTTCGATGTAAGTCATTTGGTCTCATCATTATTACCTTGGCAGAAGAATCATGCATGCTTCTTTCACCATGTAGTTATTTATGTGAACACAGTAACACACATATCTGAAGCTGTGTTTGAAGCTACTCTGCTTGTACCTTTTCTTCATCTCTTTAACTCTCGATTCTATAATTCATACATGCAGGTCTTGCCAGGTCCGAATACAAAATTTCATAATGATGTGGCAGCAATCAACACCAAAGGGAGGAACTGTTGTCGCATTGGTTCTTCAGCAAAGATTGTGACCGTTACTCCTGATGTTGAGTCTCTTTTGAACACTGCTTCAGACATGGAAACACAGAAGTGAAGGTTGTTCTGGATATAGCCGGTCCTGTGCATACAAGGATGTGAAAAGCGTAGAATTGACCATTTAGATTCTGTAGCTACAAACTAATCTTCAACCCTGATCGTAAAAACTCTTCTCGGTGTCTTCTTTTGTAGTAAGAGATTCAGTAAGTGGGGTAAAAGAAAACTCTTTAACGTTTTGAAACATTCAGAGCTCTTATTACAGAAACGCAACAGAGTAAATCTTCTAAATTGTCAACAATGGAATACAAAACCAGAGATCCTCAAACAAACCACATAATGCCCTGAAAGAAAGCTAAACAAGTAGTGTCTAAGAGACAAAGACTAAGATGTATTGTCGACAAATTTGAAACGATCAAGACCTGTTGCAGGCTCTGGAAACCATCACAACCAGCAGGACGACAATGGAGAGCAGGACCGAAGTCATCAGCTTTTCCTCAAGCCAATTGTTGAATTTGGCATCTTTCCCCTTTTTGTTAACACCATCGTCATTGTAACTATTGAAGAGCTCAGCCACCACCTTTGTTATTTTCACAAACACTTCGGTGGCCTTAACCATTGTGTTGTCAAATACCCACTTTATGAAATCCATTGCTGCGTTATGCTCCTCAGGAGTGTCATCTGAATTCTCCTCATCTGTTATACGAAAAACAGAAAGACCAAACTAGGCAATGAGTTCCCTTAAAAGTCAGTCAAATGAAAAGCTTAGATTGATCAATTCATATACCTTGACTTATGCCATTGTTGTACAAGTCCCTAATCTCTCGCACCACATCGTTGTTCATCACAGCGTCCCAGACTGCTTTATCCGAGGACAGTGACACTACCATTCTCTGCAGAAAATGAGAGAAGCCCTTGAGTCATACACCCTTATTCGATATACAAACTTGAGCTTAGTGAATCAAGGAAAGAAAAAAAGGAAAAGATCACCTGGACAGATGGTTCTGTTCGCAGTAGGTCAAAAGCATTGTAAACCTGATCATAAGCATGAGGCGGTGAGATTCTTGAATGGCACAGTTGCATTGACGGCTCCATCCAGTCCAAATCCGATCCAAATGAAGGAACTTGATGAACCATCCCTGTAGCTATTGGGGTCTGGTTTCCACCACTATTGTCTGGATAACACTCGAATTTGTCTCTAACCAGCTTAGAATATGAACTCCCATCGAAAACCCTTAAAAAGAAACAAGAGTCAACAGTTTAGTCACTCCAACATGTTCATAAGAAAACAAAGACCAATGATTATGAACAGAACAAGCAAACAATTATAGAAAGTATTTAGGTACTCTATACTACAAAACAACAACGGTGTGGGGTAAAGCTGCCACGAGGACAGTTTGGTAGAGTTTCAATCTTGTTCACAGATCATCACATCAAGACAATAATATCGCAATTAGAAAGGAAAAATTAGTAAACTTTTGAGAAAATTTATCAAGCCAACAAGACAATTCTCATGTCTCTCTGACTCTCTCTATAGTCACATCCAACGAAGACACAGTTTCAAAGCGAAAAGAGAAAAGAAAAGAAAAAAAGGATTACTGCTGGAGAGCAGAGACAGCATCTTGGACTTCATCGACAGAAGGAGCAGAGCCAAACAGAGAGCCATCTTCTTCCTCTGAAACCCACTCAAAATCATCGTAAGCACCGGAATTAACAAAAGAAAAAGCGCCGCCGCCCCATCCAGAGGTTGCAGACACCGGAAGATTCAACAGGGACCCTGCAGCAGCCGCCGAAATGGTAAGGTTGTTAGACCCAGAAGACGATCCGAGTTTCTGAGCATGAGAAACAGAGGCGTTTCCAGCAGGGGACGACGTGGACGAAGAAGAAGCAAAGGGATCTTGAATTCCGCCGTTGGCTACGCCGGTCCTAGTCATAGCACGACCGGCGGCGCGTAACATACCTCCGCCGCCGCCCATAGGCCCTCTTCCTCCACCAAACATGAGACGCGATCAAAGTGGTTTTTCTTTTTTAATAAACTGACGACGACACAGGAGGTTTCGTGTGTATGTTTACTCGGTGAGTTTGTCTCTTGGTCTACCGAGTGGGGGGGATCGAGTTAAATGGGTCTGCTGCTGTGTGATGGATTGATTCTGCTGCTATTTCTTCGGTTTTATAAATTATTTACTTGAAACAGTTTTTGATGGAATCGAGGAAATGGATAAAGAAAGATTTATATATAAATGCAAAAAATGTCTCTTAAAAGATTTTCAAAGAATATCTGACTTTCCTTTACTTTTGCTTTTGGGTCCTTCTTCTCCACGACACGCTTATCCATTTACAACTCTCTTTTCTCCTTTGCATTAAAATGCAATTTAATACTTCTACTATTTGATCAAAAAAAAAAAAAAAAAAATACTTCTACTACTACCATTGTTATATAATATTAATTTCCAAAAATTTATATGATATATTGTAAGTAACTATCAGTATACGTGAGTTTCCTAAGAAATATTATACAAAATAACAAATCATATCATTTTTTTTTGGGGGCAAAACAAATCATATCATTAAGTTATAGAATTTCATATTGAATTTGGATGTGTTTGTACTGTGTACATGTTCATTTTTGGTTAGAAGCCTTAAACCAAAACCAGCACGTAATAGTTTTCTTCGTTTCTTTCGTAAACCATGTATTGGTTTAGTAGATAAACCAAAACATGATGAGTCTTTTTTCAATTTGAGTTTTGGTTGCGTTTTCAATTGGATTATATAATTTTCTTCTGTTCGTATAAATGTCAACGTGCAGTATATAGGCGTTTCTGTGTGTTGCCAAAATTTAAGTTTAACTCGCAATTTATATGTTTTTCATTTTACAAAGCAAATTATATTAAGCGGTTCTCCGTAAAAAAAAAAAAAAAAAAGAGGAAAATAAATTGTAAAGAAACATAAGCATTTGATAATGACGTGAACAATGGTTGCTCGCTCACATGCAAAAATACACAAATAAGTAATACGAAAATTAGACTCAATAGCATGAAAACTCCAAAACCAATTTGAAAGTCAGATATACATTTCGTACGGTAAAAGGACTACCCAGCATAAAATAAATCAGACTCGATTTTTTGAAATTTTTTCCCCTAAGATATCTAATCATTGAAATAAATAATAATGTGTCCAAAGTTATTTCCATATGTCCTAATCGTGTTATAGGATTCACGAGATGCAATGAAGATTTTGGCGTGGAGACACAAGACGAGTTTAGATTCGAGTTTTCCCACCTCTCATTATCAATGAGATCATACCAACAATGACATTGATATTCGTTTTTCTTCAAGTAAGAAGTAACCAATGTTTTTTTCTTTGCTTCCATTTTGGCTTAAGTCCAGGATTTTGCCAAAATTGATTAGATATGAATAAAATCAGGTCCAATTTGGCTGGTCGCGTGTTGTGCGGATTTTGCTGCTTGCAATCTTGTATTAGACCAGTTAGTTGGACTGATCAGGCTACAAACACCGCAAAATCAACAACTAGGTCAAAACTCGCTAACCGGCGTTTTAATGGAACCGGTTAAAGCACTGTCCAAATGCTAACCAATGGTTTAGTTTGAACTCTACCATAAACAAAGCAACAAAACAAACGACATGCATGGTCAGCGCACAGTTAATGAAGTTGTATCTTTTGATAATTACTACTAGTATATCTGATGTTAGTTGATACCGGTATGAGTCCGCACCTCAGGTCCACAGCCAGGTGACTAGCTGAGTGGTGACTGGTTTGTAAGTGAGAGACCAAACCTACACAGTTTCTTATTTGCTTACCTAAAGTAAAAAAAAAAAAAAGGAATTGACACTAGAGTTTTTTTTTTTTTTTTTTTTATTTATTTATTTACAAATGCTACTGATTTCTTTTGCATAGAAGGGGAGACAAAAAGACGTGAGGAAGGGATAGGTCATGCGTGCAACTAAGGGGAAACAAACGAATTAATTAAGTTTTAGATTTTTAATAATAGCGTTGAGGAATGCAATTAATACCAAATAATTAAGGAAATAAGAGATAAACATGATTATAATAATTGCGAAGGGCCTAAACTATGATTAAGAAGTTCGTTCTTTTTAGTTCTTTTAACACACTCTCTCTCTGTCACTCTTGATAATGAAGAAAATTCTCACGAGAACAAAAAGAGTATATACCAAGACTGATCCTTTGACGATTAACATAATAACATGGACCAAGTTGTCTCATTTTCTTATTACTTGTATTGATATATTTTGTAAGATTCTATGGTTATAAGAAGCTAGCCAAAGATTGTATCCGAGATTAGCAGCACATAGCAAACGTGCGTCTTCTTCCTCGGTTGGCTCTTTTTCTTTTTATTTGTTTCTGTCATTGATTACCTTTGTGAAAATGGAAGCTTCCACCACTTCTCCACCAAGTTCCAGATGCCCAATGCCGAACTAAGGGGCAAAATTTTTCAATCTTCTCGTAATTTACGTCTTGGGTTTGACTAAAGTCTCATCCTTTATTTACCGAGGTAGTTTCAATTTCTGGGATTCTTGTATTACCCTTTAGCTCTGCTGTAGGGCTATTTCTCGTTGATTGACATTGCTAAATGTTTCGTAGTCTTGTGGATTCCTCTGCAATTGCATTGTGCTAAAAGTTGACATTTTTTCTTGGGAAGTAAAAAAAAAAATTAACTTGGAAGAGACTAGCTGTTTGGCTTCTATGGTCGTTGGGTGTGCTTAATGATGCTTACGCACTAACTTGTCCACATTATTATACTCTTGAGACATTTGACTATTAACGCCTTTAGATGTATCGCATGATTGGCATACCTCTATTGAATTCAAGCTCTTGTCATTTGTCAATACTTTTGTTATCATTCGCCATTGCTGTTTGGTTTAATTGATCATTGGTATCAATATTCAGCTACGTGAGTTTGAGTATAGTTACTGTCTGTTAATTCTCGTTGGCTGGAGAGTTTTATATGGCCTTTGGTTTTCCCTTTCTTTGTGTTATCTCTACTTTGAGAACAAAACGCTCTTTTTAGGACATTGCTTTGCAATGTCTGAAATGGTTGTAGTGTGCAGGGTAAAAGTAACAAGTAGGAAAAAAAAGATAGACAATGAGTAGATCACCAGACAAACTAGCGCTTCCTCCTCCTTCATTGTATACCGTCATTGTGGCTCTTAGTGGAAGCAGTAAAAGCAAAAATGTAGTTACATGGGCGCTCGAAAAATTTGCTCCTGAAGGAAATGTTGGCTTCAAGCTACTTCACATCCATCCAATGATTACTTCTGTACCTACACCAAGTAAATCTCCAACTATGACTTCTATTTCTGTTTCTTTCTTGCACTCAGGACTTCTTGTGTGTTTGCTTATTTCTATATGGTATATTGTGTCAAAAACAAATTGAGACTTTATTTGAACTGACAAAAGCCTGATGTCCATTTCTTGTTCCTTCTCAAGTGGGAAATGCAATCCCTATTTCCGAGGTACGAGATGATGTTGTAACTGCGTATAGACAGGAAATATTGTGGCAATCTGAAGAAATGATTAAACCTTTCACAAAAATGTTCATGCGGAGAAAGGTACTGTCGCTTACTAGATATCTTATGCTTTTCCTATATTTGACTACAACCAAAACCTCAAAGTTTCATGAACTCATTGAATTACCTTAATGAAAGGTTGCAGTAGAAGTTCTTGTGATCGAATCAGATAATACAGCAGCTGCGATAGCTGAAGAAGTTACTCGGAATTCAACAGAGAGACTTGTCATTGGAGGCTCATCGCGTAGTTTTTTCTCAAGGTATATGACCACCGTGCTGCTAGCTTTATACCTTTTGTTCTTTTGGTTTCTTGTACCAATGAATCTGTTTTGAAAATTCCAGGAAAGCTGATATGTGCTCAGCGATATCAGCTTTGATGCCAAATTTTTGTACAGTCTATGTTGTTTCAAAAGGAAAACTGTCATGCGTCCGACCATCAGACTCTGACGGCAATGCAACTATAAGAGACGATGGTAGCGAAAGAACTGATTCCTCAAGCGGTTCTTCTGGTCCCACCTCAGGTTTATGACTCAACAATGTGTTCTTGTGAATATTCAACCAGAAATGGTGTGTAGGTCTAATTTTGCTACCCCATTTCTTTCTAGATTCAACAGATGTGATGTCAAGTGGGCGTGACTCTCAATCTCGTGTTCTGTCCCTTCCAGTTAGGCGATTGTTACAATTACCTGCAATTGCAAGACAAGCATCAGTTCCGATGGAAACGAGTTCAGTTGGCTCGGATGAAACCAGGTGCATGTCTTTGGATGCAGAGGAAGCTAAAGATGTTTCGAGTATTAATAGAAGCAGCACGGATACTACATCACGTTGGACTCCGCGGCTTCGAGATTATGAGGAGAGAAAAGAAGCTATGAGTTCTTCTTCTAGCAACCGTGAATATGGGAATGTTGGTAGTAGGTTTAGTTGGACTGGCATGGTGATCGATACTACTAACTCCCGGGCTTCTCAACAAGCTTCAAACATGTCTGATCCTCTAAGTGAACAATCTTATACAGACAACCAGGTACAAAAATGGAGATTTTTTTTTTATACCGATTATTTCTACATTATCTTCTGAATAGGAATTATATAAGGTTATTTGTTCAGGTAAACCTAAACTTTGAGATTGAGAAGTTGAGAGCTGAGCTTAGACATGTTCAAGAAATGTATGCTGTGGCTCAAACAGAAACCTTTGATGCTTCTCGAAAGGTGAAGGCCGGATAATCTCATACATCTTTGCATTTGCTCTTTGCATTTGCTTAAACTTATTAGTTTGTGTTCAATGCTTTTTGAAAATGCTTCAGCTTGGTGAGCTTAACCAACGTCGGTTAGAAGAAGCCATAAAGTTGGAAGAGCTCAAGTTAAAGGAGTACGAATCTCGAGAGTTAGCGGAAAAAGAAAAGCAAAATTTTGAGAAGGCGAGGAGAGATGCAGAGAACATGAGAGAAAGAGCAGAGAGGGAAATTGCGCTGAGAAGAGAAGCCGAGAGGAAATGCACACGTGATACTAAAGAGAAAGAGAAGCTTGAGGGAACTCTTGGGTCTCCTCAGCTGCAATATCAGCACTTCACTTGGGAAGAAATTATGGCTGCCACTTCATCGTTCTCAGAAGAGCTGAAGATCGGAATGGGAGCCTACGGAGCTGTTTACAAATGTAATCTGCATCATACAACCGCAGCTGTCAAAGTTTTACATTCTGCTGAAAGTAGTTTGTCCAGACAATTCCAGCAAGAGGTATGGAAGTAGGCTTGGACAGTCGTTTTAAGGCATTTTGGTTTTCTGTTTATGTGGCCATCCCTATATGGAAGTTTTTTTCAATTTTAGTTTAAATTGTTGTGGAAAGTCATCTCTGTTCTAAGCAGCTACATATATCTCCTTATTGTGCAGCTTGAAATATTGAGCAAGATTCGGCACCCACACTTGGTTATGCTTCTAGGAGCATGCCCGGAGAAAGGTGCTTTGGTTTATGAGTACATGGAAAACGGTAGCTTGGAGGACAGACTGTTCCAGGTCAACAATAGTCCGCCACTCCCGTGGTTTGAGCGGTTTAGGATAGCTTGGGAAGTCGCAGCAGCTCTTGTCTTCCTCCACAAATCAAAGCCTAAACCGATCATTCACCGTGATCTAAAACCCGCAAACATCTTGCTTGATCATAACTTCGTCAGCAAAGTTGGAGACGTTGGACTCTCAACGATGGTTCAAGTCGATCCTTTATCAACGAAATTTACTATATACAAACAAACAAGCCCAGTAGGAACATTATGCTATATTGATCCAGAATATCAACGAACGGGAATGATATCATCAAAATCAGATGTCTATTCCTTTGGAATGATCGTTCTTCAGCTTCTAACAGCAAAACCGGCTATCGCATTGGCACATTACGTAGAGAGTGCAATGGATAGTAACGAAGAGTTTCTCAAGATGTTAGATCAGAAAGCTGGTAACTGGCCGATTGAAGAAACCCGCGAATTGACAGCATTGGCTTTATGTTGTACAGAGCTAAGGGGCAAAGATAGACCTGATTTGAAAGATCAGATTCTTCCAGCGCTGGAGAGCCTAAAGAAAGTAGCTGATAAGGCAAGGAACTCACTTTCCGGTGTGTCTACACAGCCTCCCACTCATTTCATCTGCCCATTACTTAAGGTAACTAAATGTACACAAACCTTGTTTACATGGCCAATCCAAAATAACTGCAATGTTTCTGTGTGTTGTGGTGAAAACTGAAAATGTTGAGAGGCTTGTCTATACAATGCAGGATGTGATGAACGAGCCGTGCGTTGCGGCTGATGGATACACATACGACCGTCGTGCGATAGAGGAGTGGCTTGAAGAGCACGACACGTCGCCGATGACGGATTCACCATTGCGTAGCAAGAACCTTTTGCCCAACTATACTCTTTACACAGCTATCATGGAGTGGAGGTCTGTCTAGAGTCTAGACTATACAGTAAGCCAAAATGTGTAGCCTTTTCTTGGTATATAAACGGCAAGATGCTCCTCCCTTCTTCACGTTTTTGTTGGTTCGGTTTAAAGCATAAAAAAAATACTAATGTGTATATAATTGCATCTTTCTTTGGTTGTATGAAGAGTAATGGCAATATGATATTGTTTGATTCACAATGGTATCCGTAATGTTTATTACAATTTTACGAATATTAGTATCCATTCGTTAATTTGCCTCCAAATATTAGGACTCAAAAGCATTGCCTTTTTTCATTCTTTGTGGTGCTTTTGGGGTCTCTCTCCTCCTCCATTACCCAAAAAGAAACAGAGCTCTTTCTCCGATCATCCTCATTTCTCCATTGAAAAAAAGGACTTGAGGGGGAAAGGTTTAACTGTTTCTAGGGTTTCTTCAATTCCATTTTTTTCATCATTGGAGAATGGAATTTTCTCCTTTTCTCTCATTGCTTCTTCAGATTTTCGCCTGAATTTTTAGAAACCTTAGACCCAATTGCAAAAACTTCACCTTTTGTGTTCTCTAGCCTCATTTTCTTAAAAAAAAATTGATTCGATTCGTCAATCTTGTTGCATTACACAACAATGCGGATTCTTGTGAATCTCCTTGTGTTTTCTCTGCTTCCTCTCGCGTTCTCCGAGGAAAACTCTAGCTCGTACCTCATTCCACGACCATTGATCTTTAAGACCCAGCTCAAGACCATCGACGACGATGTCAATCTACATTGCACGAGCTGGAGATTCGCGGCGGAGACGAACAATCTCGCGCCTTGGAAAACGATTCCTGCTGAATGCGCCGACTACGTGAAGGATTACCTTATGGGTAAAGGTTACGTCTTTGATGTCGAGAGAGTCTCCGAAGAGGCTAAGGTTTACGCCAGCACCTTCGAATCTAACGGCGACGGGAAAGATGTTTGGATTTTCGATATTGATGAGACCTTATTGTCGAATCTTCCTTATTATTTGGAACACGGTTGTGGGTAAATTTATCTCAATCTTTCATATTACAAAATCTTGAGGAGTTAAAATGTGAGATAGGTGTTTTGTTGTCTGTCTTTTTCTTTGCTTTGTTTGTCTGGAGGATTATTTAACAAAGTTGATGCACCAACCCCAAGATATTGTAGTAACAGTCAAATGTGAATCTGTTTTCTTTCACTGAGTTGCATAATTAGTAGTATCCTCTGTTTGGGAATTTTGCAGGTTGGAAGTTTTTGATCATTCAAAGTTCGATAAGTGGGTGGAGAGAGGAATAGCACCTGCCATAGCACCAAGCTTGAAACTTTACCAAATGGTTAAAGAAATGGGTTACAAAGTTATCCTGCTGACAGGGCGTAGAGAGAACCACAGGGTTGTCACTGTCGAAAACTTGCGCAATGCCGGCTTCCATAACTGGGACAAGCTTATTCTCAGGTACACACCATACTTAAATTGGGGGAATGTGTGTCCTCCACTACAATGTGGCTCATAAGTTTTGTATCCGGTTCTTGATGCTAATCATATCTTGGATTTGGATGATCGACATATTCTTTTTGCTGCTTAATGCACCAGATCGTCGGATGATGACCACAAAACAGCGACCACATACAAGTCTGAGAAGAGGGATGAAATGGTGAAAGAAGGGTACAGGATCAGAGGCAATTCAGGTGACCAGTGGAGTGATTTGTTAGGTTCTGCAATGTCAGAAAGATCCTTCAAACTTCCAAATCCAATGTATTATATTCCCTGAACTCTGAAGGGAAGAAAGTCTTTAACTTGATTAATCAGAGGCAATTCAGGTGACCAGTTGGAGCAACCTACTGTTTTTAAAGTTTTGGTTGTCATGTAATCACTTGCTAATGTCAATGTAGTACTGTCTGCATCAGTTTGTGTGTAAACTTTTAGCTGGAAAGCATTTTAAGACTAAGAGTGGAAAATCCCTTTTATTATCGCTCAACTATAATAGAATGAAGAACACATCATTCAAATCCTATCAATCTATGAAGTTTGAATTACAAGGAGTCTCTGCACTGCACATACAATTGATGATGACTGATGCATGAAGTGATAAGATGACCTCTATAAAATACCAGAATAGAAAAAAGAAAGAACATTAATTTCACAAAACAAGACCTTTACCATAATATAGACGTCTGCACTTACAAACAAACCAAAGAAAGTACAACATGTAATGTAACGTTCACAAATTACAATAAGAGAAAAAAACAAACATGGTACCATTTGACAAAGTAGAAACATACATAAAACATTATAGTACTTATAGAAAAAAGAAAGATAGCTAGTCGACATCGGTTTTTATTACCTCCCTCTGATCAAATTCTAAACACTTTATTCCTCATATAAACTCTTTCTCACATCCCCGAATGGCAGTGAGGTAATTTTAAGTAGTGTGCTGAGTCCCACGGGTACGGTCACGGTCGTGCTCCCCACCTGTGTGTTGTTGTCCGTAGTACTGAGCTCTGTCTTTCAGATCCTGAGCTTTGCTTCCCAGCTTCATCCTTGCACTGTCCAACTTGTCTGATCCCTGTGGGTGCTCTCCCGTTGCGTACCTATTTCATAAATCAAATGTGCATCATAATACTAAGCATTCAGCTATATATAAGATATACAGAAACACATAACACGATATAGCTACGTCAGCTTTTGTATTTAATCAAACAAAAAATATCCAAAGCTACCTCCTAGTTCGAGGCTAGTACTTCCCTATAATTTACAATTTGTTAATGTGACAATTGATCCAAAGCTACTGGCCTGACACACATGCATGTGCTAAACACACATATTGTCCAAATGAATGGAATATGGTCATGGATGTGTTCTTACTTGTAAATCCAAGAGAAGACGGTTATAGCTGCAATGCCAAACCCACCAGAGGAAAGAAAGCCGGTGATGAGGAGTGCGACGGTGATGAGAGCCGGGACGAGGATTGGACTGAAGATGACGAGCAAAGGAGTTGCAACAGTCAAAGCAATGACTGTTCCTACAAGGGTGAGGCTGGAGAGGACAAGGAGGGAACCACCAGCTGTGACAGCAGTAGCAGCTTTAGCAATCTGCCTAGACTTAGAGTAGTCTGATCCTCGTCCAGACATCTGGCCGTACTGGTCTCGTCCCATCATCTGGCCATATTGGTCTCGGTCTCGGCCCAACATCGGGTACTGGTCACGGCCGATGATATCGTGATGGGTTGTTCTAGCTGTATCAGCCATTTTGCTTTCTTGTTGACTAGAAGAAAAAGGAGATGCTTATAATGAGATTGATGAAGAAGAGAAGGATGTGTATATATTTCGGAATAGGAATGAGTGTGAAATTGTTTACATATATGAAGAGAGTGGAGGAGAGTCACGTGTCAATGGCGTCATCATGCAATTGTACGCCACCTGTTAATAGCGTCACCATGCAGCCGCTGCATGTGTAAACGAGAGGGGTCTACTTGAGGACACGTTTGTTTTGTTGTCTAGTTTCCTCAGAATGTAGCGTTGGCAATGAACCGAACGCAAACCTTAAATGGACTACTGGGCTGGATAGTACTTAATATTGGTTCGGGCCTTCTTTGAATTCCTGAGAAACGGGCGACCAGTATTGGCAAACGGGACCTCAAATGAAAACTCCAAAAGGTAAAAGAAGAAAGAAGTTTGAAAATTTAGAAAAAGAAAGTGTTGTATAGAACACAAAAACAATACATAGAAGCTTTTAGCTGTCTTACAACAATGTACAAACGCAATAATTACTACATCTGAAACTATAAACCAAACCATCTACATTTAAATCCTTTTATTGATGCATGTTGTTGAAAAGAATAAAAATTGATAAGCCAAAGTCAGAAACTTTACACGTCCATTAACATTCACTTATTATTACTTTGGGATTTCTTATGAACGCTAATATTTGTGGGGATTTCGTATAATTTGAGTTTATGTCCAAAGGTTCAAATTTTTTCCGCAACATTCCAGAAAATGAAGAAATTTTAAGATATAAAAAATATATATCCACCGCCTCTTATTAAAAGTTCCAAATTTCACCACGTCACTGCATCGATAATGCAGGTCCTCGTCGCCTCTCCTCCGATTCTCTCCGCCGCTGCTCTCGCTAAACCTCTCCATTCCCTCTCTAAAGCTGCACTCCCTTTCTCTAGAGCCCCTTTCCCCCAGACCTCACGACGACCCATCTCCGTCTACAAATCCCCGATGAACAACCTCTTCAACAGGCTCGGTTTCGGCTCTCGTCCCCAAGCCCAAGTCGACCCGGCTTCCGCCGCAATCGCCCAAGGACCTGACGACGATGTTCCCTCTCCAGGTCAGCTATTCGCCCAATTCGGCGCCGGTTGCTTCTGGGGTCTGGAGCTAGCTTACCAGAGGGTTCCTGGTGTGACCAAAACCGAGGTTGGGTATAGTCATGGGGTCGTTCACAATCCCACTTACAGGGATGTATGTAGTGACATAACGGGACATAACGAGGTTGTTCGGGTTCAGTACGATCCTAAAGAGTGCAGCTTTGAGACCTTGCTCGATGTTTTCTGGAAGCGCCATGATCCAACCACCTTGAATCGTCAGGTGATAAGCTTTATCCAGAAAAATCTAGACTTTATCGCATCGGATTTGGGGATGAATTGCTATTTGATAATTTCGAGGCATCACATGTGTAGATGAACTCTGTGTGTCTTAACTTAATCTTCATATACATTTGGTAGTCTCATCACATGTGTAGACGATCTCTCTGTGGCTAAGTTGTTATGTCTTTGGTTTGGAGTTAGATCCAATTTTTACTCTTAGGCCTTGTTGGTTTGAGGATTCTGCTCTCTGACAAATGCAAGACACCGAGCGGATAGAAGTTAACGGATTATGTGGGAGTGACATTGCCATTTCCGTTTCCAATATGGTTCTACTTAAGCCTGGTCCTTTCATGCTACTATACAGCTTATTACACATTTGAGGATGGATCTATCTTGTGGTTTTTCACATCATGCTGACGTTTGTGTATTGATTGAGCAGGGGAATGATGTGGGAACGCAGTATCGATCAGGCATATACTTCTACACAGACGAGCAAGAGCGGATAGCTCGTGAATCTCTTGAGATCCAGCAGAAGATCTTGAACAAGAAGATTGTGACAGAGATACTTCCCGCTACAAAATTCTACAGAGCGGAAAACGAACACCAGCAATACCTGGCAAAAGGAGGTCGCATGGGTTTGAGGCAATCACCTGAGAAAGGTTGCAAGGATCCAATCCGATGCTATGGCTAAGTAACCAAGTCAATCGTCCCTCAAGCACATAAAAAAAGAAGTGAGCTGTTTCATGATAATACAATAAACTGTAGATCACATTTATGTCTTGTCTTTGTTATGTAACCAGTGGTGATGATGCATCATATGTTTACCTGAATGTTGTGATAAATTTTAGTGTTTCAAAAAAAACCTAAGTTGTAACACAGTGAATACGAATCAGAACCATAATATTTCATTAGTCCTGGTTTTGAGCGTACTTGATGGGAATTTGAGAAGTTAACAGTTTAACAGTTTCGAGTTTTCTTTTGATTTTGAGTTTTGAGCAATTGAGAAGCTAACGCTTAAGGGTAGACATGAATGCACATGGATTTTCATTCTACAAAATACGTTTACAATGTACCATTCTCTTTTCTTCTATATTCAAGATTAGGATTTCGAGATCCTTTGTTAAATACATATGAACGTATGAGACTATATAGAATCTCAGAGTGATTTGTACTGTTCAATCAAGCGTGACGCATGGAGACGTGATGTTGGGGTCACTGTGCATCCTAGACTATGCAGAAACGCGATCTGCCATTTGAAAAAAAAACATAAACACAAATGTATCATCTTCTAAATCTTGGTTGACCAATATGTGAGTTTTACCTGTTTACTCGTTGCTTCTGAAGTGCCCATTGAGTTTTCTATTCTCAGTTTTTGGAAATGCTCCTGAAACAGAAGTTTTTTTCCCCAAGTTTATGGAGTGACTTAACTTATAACTTCAAGCTCTCTGAAAACAAAAGTATTTGTTACCTGTTTCTCGCGCACTATATGAGCCCGTGTGTCTGCAGGAAGTTGTTCCCATCTAAGTACCTGAAATTCCGAAATTACACAGGAATATGAGCACCACAATCTCAGATTTCATTTTTATCAAATCATTACTGTGTGATAGTGTTTTTCAGATAATAATGTTTACATGTTCTGCATATTGGAAGGCTTCCTCAGAAGACAATGATGATTTGAGTGTTCGTAAGACATCCTAACAAAATAGTGTAGCATCAAGTTAGTCACCAAGGCATATTCCAACACTCTGTATGGCTTAGTAGGCTTTAAACATTAAGCTTCATAATAATCTCTATAGATTGGACCACATTTAATTAGAGAGGTATACAACCTTGTGTTTGTTCTTCTTGATGGCCAAACGTTCACCAATCACAAACCTCACCTGCATGGACGAAAACATTGACATGAAAGGTGAGCTAAGAAATTTGACTGGCGCTTAAATTAGTTGATTGAGAACTGTTGGCAAATTATGAGATACTCACCTTGTCTATCAGCCTCTTCGGTTCCTGGAATGCTTGCTTCTTAGCCCAGTTGTGAAATAAGTGAGAGACAACTGATCTAACCTCCACATCAAACCTGTTGAGGATAAAAGTTCTACAGCGTTTGAATGATGAGCAACACCAACGGGTGCCAAATTAGAATTGTTCTGTTGGTTTTAAACATGTAACCTCTTAAGAAAGCTGTTCCCATTGAGTGCATATGCTGCTATTGACTCCTCGGAGGCATCACCTTCTGGAATGTTCATCACATCATTGTCTGTTAGTTTACTTTCCTCATGCTTTATTTCTTCTGTTCCAGAACTGGAGACGCTCTGCTCAGTCTTGTTTGGAAGATTTTGTTGAACCCTTTTACAGTCATTTACGCTAAAGTCTCCCTGCGAAACATTGTTGAGAGTTCTTGTTAAAGCTAACACATTATCATGCATAACGTTACAAACAGAATGAGACCTGAACCTGAAGAAGATGGTCCGGAATTTCTTTAAGAAATCGTGAGGGTTGGAGCACCTAGATGCAACATCATTAGTCAGAGTCAGAGACAAAGTTTGAGAGGAGAAATTCATAAACCATATGTAGTACTAACCTGCCAGTTTGAATCCACTGTTACATACAAAAAAAATAGTTTCTTGCGAGCACGAGTCATAGCAACATACAGAAGGCGACGTTCCTCCTACAATTTAAACAAACAATGTGTCGCTAAATATATATTTGTAGAGTCCCCATAGGTGGGAAGTGGATATAGAGTTAATGAATACTTCATGAGAAGGAAGAGCTATACCTCAAGTGATGTTCCACTCTCTGATGAATTGCCGTTAGACTCATGTAAGAGGGGAATCTCGTTTTCATTAGCCTGTTTAGCAAAATGATTCAGACTGGACCCAGGACCTTTTCCGTTCCATTGATTTTATAAAAAAATATTCCATAGCTGCCAACAACTCGGTAAAGAAAGCCAAAGAGGGTGATATATACCTTGACTATGAAAACTATGTCCCATTCCAAACCTTTAGACTGCATAAAGACATACAAGAGATATTAGCCCATATTTCCATTACTACCTGTAGCAGCTAATTCTAACACAGATGGATAACAAACACCTGATGAATGGTGGTCAATGTGACAGAGTTTTCATTGTCATGTTTTCTTGAACGAAAATTTTCAGTTTCGCGCTCGGAGATATAGTTGATAAATGAATTGAGTTGGTTGCAGCCTTTGTTTTCTTTGACTGCATCCACTTCCCCTCCAGTTGTAGTGCAATGAGTGGATAGAAACTCAGATACATCATCCATTAAGTACTGGAGTACCTGCAAAACAGGAAATCATTCCCCAAATGTTTTTAAACCATACATACGGGAGAAAGGAGATTATCCAAAGTTTTTGAAAAGCAAACTCTACATACAGATCTAAGATCGTTGTCTTCATTAAGCAGTTTTCCTCCATCATTATCCACAACGGCTCGTTGTTCAAGAAGGTATTTCTACACGTTGAAACAACATGAGAAGGTAAGCGTGATCACAAAAAGAAATGGGTATGATATTGCACAAAGTGTTTGGAAGGAAAGACAGTAAATTTTTAAAGCAAAGTCACGTGTTCAGAAACTTTTTTTTCAATGAAACTATAACTTAAGCCTACAATCACGATATCTACAAAACTTTCAAGAATGAGACTGGATTGTCAAGTATAAGGTCCATCTTCTTTTGTATATATGTCTTGCTAGCAAACAGAAACTTTGTAAAATTGCCTGCATGTTTTTCTATATATGACTCTGGAGATGACAGTGTAGGTTAATGGCTATAAGCATGTCATCACTTAAGACAGAAAAACCAATTACCTGCGGGATCATATTTGCCACACATGTTATTACAGCTGAAAGTGATTGTTCCTGAAAATAGGTAAGACGTAAGGGATTTGTAGTACTAAGTTGAAATAAGCATGATCACTTTAGCTAACATCTTACCCTATCAACCAGCTTTGCTACCATGTCAAGAGTTTGCAAAACTTTGCGTCCCTGAGTAAGCTGGCTCCTGTGGTTAATTCAAACAAAACTAAGAAGCTTAGCAGGAAACTGAAAAAAATAAAAAGACTGGGGGATAAAAATGTGCAGCATTCTTAGAATCTTTAGATGCACATAAATATAAATATATATATATATATATATATATATATATATATACATATACACACAACGTCACTTAGATACGGATGGCAAAACAACCTATATGTACCACTCTAGTATGCATCATGAAAATAAAGCAGACACCTATGAGAAACTTGTATTTTATCTCCTGGTTAGTAAACCTAGAAACAACAATATTCTCAACTCAGAATTAAAACTAAAGCAATATCATGTAGTGATTTCTTAATTAATTTCATCAAGCAATACCTTTTGAAGGTACCAGAAATCTTGGCACTGAAGATATCATTTGCCGCTGAAATAAAGCTGCATTTCCTACTAGTCGAGATTTTTTCAATATATTCTATAACCTGCAGATAGTGGTAATAAATTGCATCCAAAAAGCTTATGTCCTGATAGCTAAAGCTAAGAAAGAAGAAGTAAATCGTAGATAATCATGCAAATGAAATCAAACGAGAGCAAATGAAGTACAAACCCTTTTCTTTTCCTCTTTCTCAAAAGGAAGTAATGCCTTGAACACACGCCTATAAGAAGCATCATCACATTCGAAAAATGTTGTTTTCAGCATGGCCAAAATAATTTGGACAACCTAGCGTGGAAAAAGTTTATAGTTTTTATGTCTATTAGATGGAGCTTATTGTCTGAAACAAATAAAGCTAAGACAAGCATGAGAGAATCGTCAATGTCAAGAATCAATATACATGGAGATCATGCAACAGTTAACAAATGAGATACTAATGAGACGATCTACCTTTTTCCTGTAGAAAGCAACACCATGAACGTTAAATGGTATTTTTCTTTGGCGGAATGCATTTTGGAAGACTTTACCTGACACCTGAAGATCAGTACATGTGTGGTTTACCAACAAGTAATATGATAGAGTATAAAACATTCTGACAACATGTCATCAGGGAAAAGAAAAGGACTGACCTGCCTCCTATAAAGAATGGCAATATCTCCATGGGAACAACAAGGTGTGGAGCCATCATTAGTGATTTCAATAATTTTGTCAATGACATATGCACACTGTGCTTCCTCATTATGGCATTCCTTGACAATAATCTATACTGGATAAAACACAAAAAAGTTAAGCATGTTACTGTAGCGATTAAGTTATGCAATTTCTTATAGAGAAGAGTTCAACTTGCCTTAGATCCCTGGGAGTTTTCAGACGAAATGCTTTTTGATTGGCACCGCTTTGTATTGTTTTTTATGATAGAAGAAGCGGCTTCCACAATATAGCGGGAGGAGCGATAGTTTTTTATAAGCCTGACCTGAATTAGAAGCAGTAAGAAAAATGTTATGCATTCACAATTCAATGGCGAGGCCTTTGATTCCTTAAGCTAATAAATTATATGTGGTCTAATATTTGAGTTAGCTACGAAAAGTCAAACCTCTTTGTAGTTTGGGAAATCTCGGCGAAATGAATCAAATCCTGAACTGTCGGCCCCGTTAAAACCGAAGATGGACTGCAATAAAAGATACATCATACTTCCTTCGAATATTCAAGTGAAAATAAGTCAGTTTAAACAACGCACCTGATCATCATCACCAACAATAGTTATATGATTATGAGACCCTAGCATCCGTAGAAGCTTGTACTGCATTGTGCTAGTGTCCTGGAATTCATCAACTATGATGGCTTTCCAGGTATCTTGGCATTCCTTGAATACTTTAATCCAATGCAGCAAATACATGTGAACACAAAGAAATCTTGAGCGTCATAAATCTCATAACTATAAAATTTATCTAAGTGGCTTTACCTTCAGGGAAGTCAGAGAGGAGTGTGAC
Organism: Capsella rubella; assembly: GCF_000375325.1. Taxonomy (NCBI): domain Eukaryota; kingdom Viridiplantae; phylum Streptophyta; class Magnoliopsida; order Brassicales; family Brassicaceae; genus Capsella; species Capsella rubella. The sequence continues at coordinate 5,913,055 of NW_006238917.1, forward strand.
CGAACAACTGATCAAATCATGATAGTCCAGAGCATCACAAGCTTTTAGGATATTGTTGTAGTTTCCAAGAATTTTTGCCTGTATCGGCACCAGTACAGAATCAAATCAAATGAACTAATTCATAATAGAGATGCGTGAAACAACGTTTAGCTGACTTACTCCTATCTCATTGCCCATCTTACGGCACTCCTCTGGAGTTTTACCAGAAGCTTTTCCCTAAAATGCGAAAAGTTAAAAGCAACTAGATTAGATGTGAAAACAGGATATACGCACTATCAATAGACCATATTGTAAACATATTATATAAATTTTTCATTTTTTGACAACCTGAGTCACAAATTTCTGCCACTTTTTCGATAGATCCTTGGCGTATTCAGGACATACTGCTCCTGCACCATTTAAACCTTCTCCAGACTCGCATGCACCGGAACCCTTGCTTCCATTCTTCTTTTCTTCCTCATACAAACGCACTGCTTCTATTATCGCTCTTCTTTGTTGCCCACGCCCATACACTGAGAATTCAGATGTACGTTCTAATCTGTGACAGTAGGAATGGTATAAGATACATAAATCCCATGAATCTATAACATTAAAGATATCAACAAGTGATATGCAACCAACAACTTGAAACGAACACATGTCAAATAAAATTAGTGAAATCAGGATACATGAATAGAATTTATAAACTAATCTTGACTTCAGACCATTTCTGGCACTGTAACTTCAACTCAACAACATAGAAAGTTACATTCTCCAGTAATGAGGAAAAATCATTTCATATATCTCCTACCTACATTTAGACTTGAGATTAAACTACCAAAATACCAAGAAAATCACAATTCATATTCTCACTTTTCTGCATGCATCCGACAAAGCTGCAAGGAAAATGAGTGGAATGTACTGATTGTTATGTCTTTAGCTGCTTTCTTTCCAGCAGATTTTCCTATGCGTTCTCTCATCTCAGATGTTGCTGCTGTAGTGAAAGTCATTGCAAGGATATTTGATGGATGTAGACCCTATCAAGTTAGAAAGAACACAAATCTTAAAATGTAACGATAACTTCAAATCTGATTTCATATACAAGATCTCAAGGACGGAAGATGTTTAGAATCATTCAGTGACGATAATTGATAGTACCTCACTGAGCAACACCAAGACGCGGCCAACCATGGTGGACGTCTAACATGGGAAAAAGAATAATCAGCACTGACTGTATAACATGAAAACACAAAAGATTCTTGGCTCATAGGAAAAAGAAGTCTATTAGAAACCAACCTTTCCACTTCCGGGACCAGCAATAACCATCAAAGGAGTTGAGATATTACTACATGCTGCATCACGCTGTCTATCATTTAACGACCGCATATATTTTGAACACTCATCAGGCATGGAATTGATCAGTGCAGGATCAGCAGCAGCGGTAGTCTCTTCATAGAGCTTCAAGTTAACATTAGAGTCTGACACAAACTTTTCAACATCCCTAGAATCTAAGCTGGCCTTCAGGTCACTGCTCTTATTATCATTATACGGAGTCTGAATTACACTGGTACTTGGAGTTTGACATGCTGTTTTTCCCGCTGACTGTTCGCAGATAAAGTCAATCTCTTCCAAAATGGAATCATCGATGTCATCATCGAGAAGTGAAGAAGAAGAGCAACCATAGCTTAATGTAACTCTTTCTGGCTGTTTCAAGGGAGTAACAAATGGGTCTGATGAAATTCCAACGTCCCCAGAAATCTCGGTCTGAAATGCATTAACAACCTCCTCATCCAGATGAAGCCTAAAAGTAGGGGTGCTCGTGCCACAAGGGGGAGAACAACCATCATCAGATGACTCGATCCCTGGTTTAAGGCGTTTGAATGGTGTGATATTGGATGATAACTCCATAAGAGGAGTTCGATTGAAGCTACCATGGTGAGAAACGGATTCAGCACCCATTGATGATTCCTTCACTCTGTAACACCACCATGTAGACAAAAATTATCACATTATTTCAGGAAATCCAACGAAACGAAATTATCTATGCAACTCGAATTTTAGGGAGAGCTAAATACAAACAAACTTAAAAGCGGAAGAGCAAGGGGTCGCTTCACTATACGATGATGACATCAGAAATTTATGGGAAATTGCTCAAACAGAAGCTAAAGAGTAAACAAAGAATTCGAATAAGAATTGAAAAGAAGAAAGCAATTGGACGACCTTTGAGGGAAAGGATTGGAGAAATTAGATGCATTCTCAAGTGGCCTTTTCCGGTGAAGAAGCGGCTTAGCGGATCTGAAGCTTTGAGAAATGCGACCAAGGGAGTACTCTTGATTCCACATCCCTCTGTTGGGCGGGAGATTCTCCATCTTTCTTCCCCCTTTGATCTTCGTTCCAGAAAGTGTGGGAAAATTTCGAAATGATTTGGTATCAGAGACAGACTGAAACAAACCTAAGGGACGGGCAGACAACGAATCACCTTTTCCGGCGATCTCGTTTGGGCCTTGAGAGCCCAAGTAAGGCCTTTGCTTTTATATGATAGATTTTTTAAAACTTTTCCGATGAAATTCAATACTGCAAGCAATAAACCATGCCGCTTGTGAAACTTCCATATCATCACTGAAAAAACAACACTGCTGTAGAATCATAGGAACATTTAGCGGAATGTTCAGAATCTCTAAAGGTGTTGATGAGTGCATGCATGTCTTGTCGAGTATATCCATCCGACATGACAATGTCGACGGGTCAATAAGAACAGCTTCATATATGACTATTGACTAGTATGGTTGCTAAAATTAATTAACTCGAATAATCCAGAAAACTCATTATTAATAAAAGTCAACCACATTCTAATTAGTTAGTTCCTTCGCACTATCAGATCCATGCTTCTATAATGTATAAGAGAAAGAAAAAAAAAACATGAGAAATTAGAAGAGAAGGAACTATGAAAATTCTCAACATGATAGTTTAATTTTACACATACAAGTTGAGACGACTTCATTATTGATCCACACACAAAAAGTCTTCACGATCAAATACATAAAAGTCGTAGCTTACTCAGCATTTTGCGTCTTAATTACCTTCTTGGCAACTTCTTCTTCTAAAGTTCCAATGCAAATACTTGTATTAACAAAATCCCTTGATCATTGATGATCTCCTCTCATCGTAAAAACGAAAAGCTTTAATCTGTAAATATAGGGTGGAAACTAGAAGTCCCGAGAAAATAAAAGGAGTTTTTGGGATATCAAAGAACAGGATGTTGTTGCTGGTGGACTGCTCCAGCTGTCGTACGCCACTTCACCTCCCACCCGGAGCCACCCGTATCTGCTGCGCCATTTGCCACGCCTTCACTCTCATTGCTCCCGAACCCCGTCTCATATCTCACGCGCCTTCCTTTAACCACGCCCCGGCTAGCCCTCTTTCTTTTCCCCACTCATCCCCTATACCTCCCGCTCCATCCTCTTACATTTACCCGCCCCCAGCACCCTCCCCCTTTAGCCACGCGCCTCCTTCGCCCTTCTCATTTAGCCACGCGCCGCCTTCGCCCTCCTCATTCAACCAAGCATCGTCTCCTTTCACTCACGCGCCACCGTCTCCGTACAATCACGCGCCTTCGGGTCCGCCGCCGCCGGTACACGGGCAGAAGCGAGCGGTGATCGTGGGGGTTTCTTATAAGAATACAAAGGACGAACTAAAAGGATGTATCAATGACGCAAAATGCATGAAGTTCATGTTGATGAAGCGTTTCCAATTCCCCGAATCTTGCATTCTTATGCTCAACGGTATTAATTACATTCTATAATGCCTACACCTTTCACATTCATATTTTTCATGATGTTATAGTTAGAAGTTTGTCACAAATGTTGTAGAAGAAGAATCGGACCCATTGAGATGGCCAACGAAGAACAACATAACAATGGCGATGCATTGGCTAGTTCTAAGCTGCAAACCGGGAGATTCCCTCGTCTTCCATTTCTCTGGTCACGGCAACAACCAGACGGACTACAACGACGACGAGATCGACGGCTTTGACGAGACTCTTCTCCCGATGGACCACAGGACTTCAGGTGTCATCGTGGATGACGAGATCAATGCTACGATCGTACGGCCTCTCCCTTATGGAGTCAAGCTCCATGCCATCATTGACGCTTGTCATAGTGGTACCGTCTTGGACCTGCCCTATCTTTGTAGAATGGATAGGTACGTTATTTATAATTCTTGTTATGTGCAGACCTCTACTGATTAATGTGTTGGTTACATATGAATAAAACATTAGAGATTGTTGTTATATTTGAAAGCAAAACATGTTATTATAGCACATGTAGAAGTAAATGTTAAAAAAAAAGTTGAATGGAGAGTATGTAGATATTGTATTGGTTATATAAACCCTATAAACCAATGCAATTGGCACAAACAAGAAACTATTTATGTATATACTCATTACCTTTTTTCTTGATCCTTCGTCTTTAGGCTCGGAAACTACGAATGGGAGGATCATCGGCCTCCATCAGGAATGTGGAAAGGTACGAGTGGCGGTGAAGTCTTCTCCTTCACAGGCTGCGATGATGACCAGACCTCTGCTGACACTCCGGTACATTTCCCCCTGTTAGCAATATATATAACCTCTGTAGCTAGATTTCAAAACAACTTTTGAAAGTATTTGCAAACAATTACATAAAAACGTAAAATCATCCATATTTTATCTTTTCATCGTGATGTTGTAGTAGCTACTCTATATAAACGTATAAACATACCTTCATGTTAAAAGCTCTCACAAAGAAATGTGTGTGCATGCACTTCATGCAGCAATTGTCAGGGAATGCGTGGACAGGGGCAATGACGTATGCATTCATTCAGGCCATAGAACGTGGCCATGGGACGACATATGGGTGCTTACTGAATGCGATGAGATCAACGGTTCACGAGATTTTTGACAAAAACAAAGGTAGAGAGCTTGTGGAAGTGGAAGGCGGTGATTTTCTCACTACTCTTCTTGGTTTGCTCATCTTAGGCGCTACTCCTCCTGATGAAGAAGACGAAGTAAACCAAGCCCCCCAAAAAACTCAGGTAATCCAATCATCTACTAGTTAATTACTTTGATAAAAAAAATTAATTATCATGAAGGTTAGAACCTCATAGATATTACTAATATATAGCGCTCTCTCCAACTTATTAGAACTTAGAACTTAGAATTATCTTCATAACAAAATCAATAACTATTTTAAAAGTAGTGAATGATTTTGATAGCGAGATTATGTTAATTGATTTGCATTAACGATTAGATATGTTGGCATCTTGGATTGCTACCGCAGGAACCACAGTTGAGCGGTAACGAGGCATTTGATGTGTATGGGAAGACCTTCTCTTTATAACAAACAATATATCAACATAAAAAAGAAGAGTATGAAATTTCAGAAAATCAGCAAAATTCTTTATTGAGCTCTGAGTGAAGATATATGGTCCTTTTCAAGAAGTGAAAATAATAGTTGTGAGACTTCATCTTTCAAAAGTACTATCAAGTTAAATACTAATATTGCCATATCAGCATTATGGTGTACACATCCTAATTTTAATGAAATCAGACAAACAAAAACACGAATGCAGTGTCAATTTCTCATAATTATATTCATTTGTATATCTCTCAATCCGTAGATTTTTAACCCAAAAAAAAAATGACATCATAATATTTCTCTACTATGTTCATCTAGATGTTTCTCCATTATAGTTTCAGACTATTCTACGAGACTACGACATTCTAGAAAATGGATAAAATGGGCGTAATTTTGAAATTCAGTAAAATACGAATGTTTCAATGTAACATAGTTCAACCCAAAAATTTGTACTTTCTTTCCAACTCAATAATCTTGTATTAGCTTAGCTGCTTAGATGAAGTTTTACATTATATAATTGCATTTACTAAAATAATTTGTAAATTATTATAAGCAAAAACTGATGTCCATAGTTTTTCAATTCAATTATGACGACACAATGTCACAATGAGACAATTGGAGCCAGAAAAAAAAAATGTACTGCAAAAAGATAATGATAGTACAAATGATACGTCGTACTGCCACATGTACTGCCACATGTACTGCCACATGTACGACGCAGCTCAATTACCAAAAAAGCAAAGCCATAAAAACTCATAACACACAGATTCCACTGGCGTGTGCTCTCCTCACTTGTCCTTTGAAACTAGAGGTACTCTCAATCTATCTCTCATCTACTTTTTAGTTCATGTTCGAGTTTTTTTTTCTAATCTCTTTACTCTTCTAGAAAAACACTTCATTAAAATTTGTTTGGTCTTCCGACAACACACAAACGCATGTATGTATACAACTATACATGTTGATAGTGTTTTGTAATAATATTGATTTTTTTTTTTTTTTGGAGCATCTAGATAATGATGTTATGTTGTCTGTAATGTGCAGCTTCAGTCTCGAAGTATGGCTGCTTCAACTGCTGTTACCGCAAACTACGTCCTCAAGCCACCTCCATATGCTCTGGTATGATTCTATTGACATGCATATTCCTTCCAACTGATAGAAATTGTCGGGAAATGTTTGGTTGGATTAGAATTTTGCTTCGTACTTACTAGATGATATAAGTTGTTATGCCCAAAGTAGCCTTCAAAATACCTTTCTATCCTCCTCAGAGGCGTTACATATGATTTTTCAGCTATTAGTAACGTACGGAAGATGGGCCAGATGGGAAATTTGTACCACTATATATTTTCGGTTGCATTCATTTTTAAGATGTATTGATTTAAATATATTGAGTGAGAGCAATTTTGATTTAATGTGGTATAATAATTGGAAAGGATGCTTTGGAGCCGCACATGAGCAAACAAACTCTGGAGTTTCACTGGGGAAAGCATCACAGGGCTTACGTGGAAAACCTCAAGAAACAGGTTCTTGAAACCGAGCTTGAAGGCAAACCCTTAGACCACATTATCCACAAAACCTACAACAATGGCGATCTCCTCCCTGCTTTCAACAACGCTGCTCAGGTCATAACAACCCCATTTTTTGGTTTGAACTTTTAAAATGTGTGTGTGTTTATAGCTGATTGGTTGTGTTTACAGGCGTGGAACCACGAGTTCTTCTGGGAATCGATGAAACCCGGTGGTGGAGGAAAACCATCAGGAGAGCTTCTTGCTCTGCTTGAAAGAGATTTCACTTCTTATGAGAAGTTCTATGAAGAATTCAATGCCGCTGCAGCCACTCAGTTTGGAGCTGGCTGGGCCTGGCTTGCTTGTAAGTGTTTCAAATTTAAGAGACTTTCATAGATACGTTACCTTCTTACATACTCTTATCTCTCTGCTTTCAGATGCAAATGACAAACTCAAAGTAGTGAAAACTCCAAATGCTGTGAATCCGCTTGTGCTTGGCTCTTTTGTAAGTTTTTTTTTGTGAAGGAACTTGAATAGACAATTTACTTGATTAGAGATCATCGTAGAATAAATGCAAATCCTTAAACTTAATTTTGGTTGTGGTTTCTTGCAGCCCTTGCTTACCATTGATGTCTGGGAGGTAAGTAAACACTTTTGTGTCGTCCCATAGCAAATCCAGTGTTTGTCCTAAAACCAATTTTTCTGACAAGTTTATTGATTTTTTTTTTTATTCATTTGGGTACATCAAACAGCATGCTTACTATCTCGACTTCCAGGTAACACTTATTCATAAACATGACAAATTAAAAACGGTTTTCTTCATCAGTTTATTTGTTTTGTTGATTGTTGTAATATTTTCTTTTTGTATATATACGAGCAGAACCGGAGACCAGATTACATAAAGACATTCATGAACAATCTTGTGTCTTGGGAAGCTGTCAGTGCCAGACTTGAGGCCGCAAAGGCTGCTTCTTCTTCTTCCGCTTAAGCAGAGTTCTGAACAATATGACTTCAGTATTCACATTACTGGAAGTTTCTAAATAAAGTATTGGTCATTGTAATAAGGACACAGCTTGTTGTATCATACAACTTGTATGTGTCCCAGAGTCCTCCATGTAGATTTTGCACCTTATGGATAATGCTCTTTTGTGGTTTTTATTTGGGTGTGTGTTAAGTTTTTCACTTCCATTTGTTCTTTGAAAAACCACGGCTCCACAGGTACCGATAAAATTTTAAGAACTTATTGAAAATATTAAAGTATATAATATCTTTGTTCAAAAAAAAAAAAAAAAAAGTATATAATATCAAGTGAAAATTGTAAAGTTTTATTCAACGTTAAAATTTTGAGGAGATTTTTGGTCGCAAATTGTTGAATTAGTTTAATGTTCGGGTGAGTCAGGGTTGTCGGTCAAGCTATCTTCTATGGGTTGTAACTTGTAAGTAAGAAATCAAATTTTGTAAGATTTGAAATTTTGGTGAGGCATTACCTTATCAATTAGATATTACTGTATACTAGTAAATAGAGGAAATATAGATACTGAAAATGTGTTTACAAAAAAAAAAAAAAAAAGATATTGAAAATGTTTTATTCCTTAGTAAAGTGAAAGGCATAGACAGTAATTTCTTTAGACCTCAAAGGTTTATTTTTATCAAATGTAATTAACTATTAGTAGTTGCGGAGTTGACAAACCTGGCAAAAAAGAAAAATATAAGCTCAAGTAGGTCGACTTGTCTCATATTAATTTGTTTGAATTAGTATTAGCCTACGTTTTTACATGTTGGAAGATTGTTTAGTGCGTTATCCAATTTGACCTGTCAGTTATTACATTTTAGAATGACCATCCGAAAATTTCGGGTCGTCTTATAGAGTGTGATTAAGAGATAGAGGAAGATAATAACGTAGCATTGACTTGAGATGCAATTAATAAAATTATTCAGAATAGTCATTATTTTTCCTTGCTCACGTTTTGTTTCCCCGTTAAAAAGGCCGGGTATGAATCCATGCATCTGGGCAGTGAGCTCAGAAGTAACGGGACTGTCTCTCCCACACAGAAGCGGAGAAGAGCAGCGATGGAAAACGTTCCAAGTGCGGCGGATGAGGGATCGAGCGTGGAGGAAGATACGGCGCAGAAACGAAGCGGTCTAGTGAAGCGTCTGGCCTCAGTTTCTAACCAGCTCAAGCGCTTGACGAGTAAGCCACGTGGATTGGACCGGTCAAAGTCAACGGCCGGTCAGGCCTTGAAAGGGCTAAAGTTTATCTGTAAGACTGACTGTGGTGCTGGCTGGACCGCCTTGGAGAAGCGGTTTGATAAGATCACGGCCACTACTGGTGGACTGCTGCACAAGTCAAAATTTGGTGAATGCATAGGTAAAAGAATCTTAGAAACCAAAAAATAACTTTGGAAATGAAATGGAGATAAACAGGAATGTTGATTGACATATTGTAGGGATGAACTCAAAGGACTTTGCCTTGGAGTTGTTCGACTCATTAGCTAGAAGAAGGCATATGTCAGGGGATGTGATTGGTAAGAAGAAACTTAAAGACTTCTGGGAACAAATAAGTGATCAACGCTTTGATTCCAGGCTTATGACATTCTTTGACATGTAAATTTCTTAAAAATCCTATACACATTTTTGTTCGTACTTTTCATTTCTTCGGTACTGAATGAGAATTTTGAGATATTAATACAGGATGGATAAAGACTGCAACGGTAGACTAACAAGAGACGAAGTTAGAGAGGTAAAAAATGTTTTGACTAATCAACACTCAACAGGATCTTGATTTTTTCATATGTTAATTTTATCTAAAAATTTCACATTCTTCTTTTATTTTATAGAAAATCTAACCACATAATAATTTCTTTTAAAAACTGAGAAATGGCTGGGGAATTTGTTGAACTTTGCTCTGTATTTTTGTGTTTTTGGCAGATCATCAGTCTTAGTTCGTCTTGCAACAATCTGTCAACCATCCAGAAAAAGGCTGATGAATATGCAGCAATGATAATGGAAGTGCTTGACCCTGATCATATTGGATACATCATGGTAAACTTTCATGATGATCATATGAAAAACTATATATATGTTCTTGTTCAATAGTGCTTTTGTGTGTAACTTTGTGGTGCATTTAAAACAGATGGACAGTCTTAAGAGCTTACTCCTGGAAGCAGAAACACAATCTATAAGCACTAATAGGGAAGAAAGAAAGAAGATGAGCGACATCATAAGTGAGAAGCTTAGGCCTACGCTTGACCCTAATCTGTTGAGAAGATGGTACCGTCGACTGAGATTCTTCGTGTTGGATAGTTGGCAAAGAATTTGGGTTATAGCGCTATGGCTCACCATTATGGCCATCCTATTCGTGTACAAGTATATCCAATACAAGAATAGAGAAGTATATGAAGTGTTGGGGAATTGTGTGTGCTTGGCCAAAGGTGCAGCAGAGACGCTGAAGCTAAACATGGCCTTGATTTTGTTACCTGTATGCAGAAATACCATCACATGGCTTAGACATAAAACTAGGTTGGGTGTTTTTATCCCTCTTGATGACAACCTCAACTTTCATAAGGTAAAACCACAACCTTTATTTTCCTTTTAAAAAAAAAAAAATCTAGCCATGGTATATATTGCAGTAATATTAAGAAAACTATGGTAATGCATGGAAAGGAACAGAGTCTTATGAGCTAGCTTATTTGGGAAAAATAATGTTTTCAGCACTTGCCTAGTTATAATTGCAATAATATCTCCCATCTTGACATGATTTATATAGTAACTTGACGGGTAAACCTACAGGTTATAGCGGTGGGAATTACGGTAGGAGTAGGCATACACTCTGTGGCGCACTTGGCTTGCGATTTTCCGCGGCTGATTGCGGCAACTCCCGAAAGATACATGCCTCTAGGAAAATTCTTCGGGGAAGAGCAACCGAAGAATTACTTGCATTTTGTGAAGTCAACAGGAGGAATAACAGGACTCGTAATGGTTCTCTTGATGGCTATAGCTTTTACACTGGCTCTCCCTTGGTTTAGACGGGGAAAGCTAGAGAAAAAACTTCCAAGGCCACTAAAGAAACTCGCGAGCTTTAACGCCTTCTGGTACACTCACCATTTGTTCATTATAGTCTACATTCTCCTTGTCCTTCACGGATACTACTTAAATCTCAGTAAGGAATGGTATAAGAAAACGGTGAGTATTTCCATGTTTAACACTTCTAATCGTAATCTCAGCGTTGAAAAATGTAACTAACTCGAGACATTGTTTCGTAGACGTGGATGTATTTGGCTGTACCATTAGCTCTGTATACAGGCGAGAGATTGATACGAGCATTCAGGTCCAGCATCGAGACGGTAGAAGTTGTAAAGGCTGCCGTGTATCCTGGAAACGTATTGACTTTGCACATGTCAAGGCCTACAAACTTCAAATACCAGAGTGGTCAATACATGTTTATAAATTGTCCAGCAGTCTCATCGTTTGAGTGGTAGGCAAAACATTCTTAAGAGTCAAGATATCTAAAATTAATTCAATAGTTGATTATATATACATTATCTCTGTAGGCATCCATTTTCGATAACCTCTGCACCGCAAGAAGACTATCTTAGCGTTCATATAAAATCATTAGGAGATTGGACAAAAGCTATCAAAGGAGTTTTCTCCGAGGTCTTTTTTACTTATAAATCTCTAAACAAATGGATACTTTATAAGCCTTGACGTCGGTGAAAAATAGCTTGACAAGCATGATATGTTATGTCTCAGGTGTCAAAGCTAACTCCGGTCGGAGACATGTTGCATGGTGAAAATATTAATCCCAAGTAAGTATATATTCTAAATTATTTATACCAAAACCTAAATACAAGTGAATATTTGATTGTTCCAAACGTAACATGTAATTGTTTAACTCCACTTTCCACTTAGAAAAATAATTTCAAGTTAGTGTCGATTAAATTAAATAATCATGTTCCCACTAGTACTGGTTCTTTTGATTTGTTTGTGTGTTTGTTGGCGACGTCCAGGATTCCAACACGATCAGCCATCTTGGCTTTTCTTAAATAAATCACCACTATTAATTAAGAAAGCTTTCTTAAGTTAGTTGTGACATGATTATCTTTGAATTTGGTTTTATATACTTTATTAAGCTCTTTACTTAAGAAAAGCCAATTTTGTTAATCTTGAAATGGCAATGACCCGTTCTTCCACAGTTTCCCTAGAGTCATGATTGATGGTCCGTATGGCGCACCAGCACAAGACTACAAGAAGTACGAGGTAGTTCTGCTGGTCGGACTTGGGATTGGGGCGACTCCGATGATCAGCATTATCAAGGACATTATCAACAATATGGAGGCCAAGGAACATGCCCAACTCAACCAACCGGGGAAGAATTCGCAACATGGTAAGATCATAGAAACTTTCAGGACGCGAAAGGCTTACTTCTACTGGGTAACAAGGGAGCAGGGCTCATATGATTGGTTCAAGAACATTATGAACGAGATTGCCGAACGAGACAAAAGTAAAATCATTGAACTACACAATTATTGCACCAGCGTCTACGAAGAAGGAGACGTTCGTTCAGCCCTCATACATATGCTTCAGTCCCTAAACCATGCGAAGAGTGGTTTAGACATTGTCTCTGGGACAAGGGTCATGTCCCACTTCGCCAAACCTAATTGGGAAAACGTCTACAAACAGATAGCTATGGATCATCCTGGCTCTAATGTTGGTAAGCCCTTTCTATCCCTCTCATCAAATCAACTAGTAAGCGTATGATTGTTTTTTTGGGGTTGGTTCTAAGGTGAGACTGTGAGATTACTGCTAGATAAAGTACCAACCTCTTACGTCAACTTACATGATATGCTGATTTCACATCGAACTATTGCAGTCAAGTCATGCAAAAATATTATAACATATTAACATTAGCTTGAGTTTCACATGTTCAAAAGCATTGGTGTAGTTATAGTAACAAAGGTCAAGTATTGATTTGGTATTGTATTAGGTGCAATTGATGACTTTGGTTAGTCCAGTGCTATTTTTATTATTATAGAAAGAATGAAGATAATGATAGATAAGAAATTTTCTTATACATAAAAATGTGCAGGAGTGTTTTATTGTGGAGCACCGGCATTGACAAAAGAATTAAGACATCTAGCTTTGGAATTCACACACAAGACGAGAACAAAATTTTCCTTCCATAAAGAGAACTTTTAAAGAAAATGAAAGTTATACCCACGATGCTGATAAAGCGCATGCATGATCATGGCCAACACATTGTAACAATTGTGGAGTATGTTTGTGTTTTCAAAATTGAACTTGCCGTGTTATATTTTTTTTTTGTTATCAAAAAAATTCTAGAATAAAATGCGATCTCATGATATTATTCGAGTGTATCCAACAATCAAGTTTAGCATAAGTTATATTTTGTATATAAGTTTATGTATGCAATGCTCATATGTATATTTATTGCTTTTAGGATTATAAAAAAGGACAATCATGTTGTAAAAGTTTAATTGGTTATCGTTGATGAGTTTTGGTATTCGGACTTTAAAATTAATCAACCAATGAAAAGTTAACGAAAAAGGATGAATACAAACTGGTAGGCCCAAGTATTAGTGTGCGTTTGTTGATCGTGTGACGAATTATATCGCCGTTTATAATATTATAAAAAATGACTAGGCGAATATTTTTGGGTCGTCTCATTCTCATCAATCATCTTACATTAACATAGTTACATCCCAAAGAGTTTTAGAGATAGACAAGATTCCTTTTTACTTGTTTATAATTAAGGAGTATACACTAAACAATTTGCTTCTAAATCGTCCCTCCTTTTGCTTCGAGAGCATTGACGTGAGATACAAGAAACCAATTATTCCGTTTAATCATTTTTTTTTTTCTGCTCTCGTTTGGTTTCACGTAATGCAGAGAGTGAGCTTTGAAGTACCGGACTATCATCACTCAGACACGGAGGCGGAGAAGAGCAGCGAAGACATAGTTCCCGTGAGCGGATCATTGCCGTTGACCAACGAAAACCCGGCGATGGAAAACCTTGGAAACAAGGCGGCGGATGACGAATCGAGCGTGAAGGAAGATGATACAGAGCTGACGGCGCATAAACGGAGCGGTCGGGTGAAGCGGCTAGCTTCAGACGTTTCTAACAAGCTCAAGCGCTTGAAACCATCTGTCTTTGGAGAGAGTAAGCCAACTGGATTGGACCGTTCAAAGTCAACGGCTGGTCGGGCCTTGAAAGGGCTCAAGTTCATCAGTAAGACCGACGGTGACGCTGGCTGGAGTGCCGTGGAGAAGCGGTTTCTTAAGATCACGGCCACTACTGGTGGATTGCTACTTCGGTCAAAATTTGGTGAATGCATAGGTAAAAACATTGTAAAATAATTACAATTAACTTTGGAAATGATTTTGATCTAAATAGTATTGACATATTGCAGGGATGAACTCAAAGGATTTTGCTTTGGTATTGTTCGACGCATTAGCTAGAAGAAAGGGTGTGACAGGGGATGTGATTGATATGGACCACTTAAAGGAATTTTGGGAACAAATAAGTGATCAAGACTTTGATTCCAGGCTTATGACATTTTTTGACATGTGATTTTTTAATTAACTATCGCTCAATTTTTTGTTTTTTTTTTTTCATTAAAGTTATGGTGACGAGTGTAAAGTTTGAACCAAAGGGTTTGTGAAATGCAGGATGGATAAAGACGCCAATGGTAGATTGACCGAAGACGAAGTTAGAGAGGTAAAAGATTTTAGACTAATTATGAGGTCTTGATTGTTTCATACCATTGTTTTGTGTAACTTTCAAACACAAACAAAAATATGCTAAAGCTTGTAAGTTCATTTAGAAAAACCAAATACATTATTTACTTGAAACCAAACCACATAGAAAAAACAAACTCCAACATCTTAGATATTTTTCTTAATTATAATAGGTGGAGATTTAATTTGTTGAACTCTGTTCTGTCTATTTGTGTTTGGCAGATCATCAATCTTAGTTCGTCTGCCAACCATCTGTCATCCATCCAGAAAAAGGCTGATGAATATGCAGCAATGATAATGGAAGAGCTTGACCCTGACCATATGGGGTACATCATGGTAAACTTTCATGATGATGATCCTTTAACACAATCTTTGTCTTTCCAATATTGCTTCTATATATGTAACCTTAATTTGTGGTGATTTTAAAACAGGTGGATAGTCTTAAGAGATTGCTTCTGCAAGCGGAAACACAATCTCTAAGCACAAATAGTGAAGACAGAAAGGAGCTGAGCGACATGTTAAGTGAGAGTCTCAAGCCTACGCGTGACCCTAACCCGTTGAGGAGATGGTACCGTCAACTGAGATATTTCATACTGGATAACTGGCAAAGAATTTGGGTGATAGGGCTATGGCTCACCGTTATGGCCAGCCTCTTCGCGTACAAGTATATTCAATACAAGAATAAAGCAGTGTATGAAGTGTTGGGGCATTGTGTGTGCTTGGCCAAAGGTGCAGCAGAGACGCTGAAGCTAAACATGGCATTGATTTTGTTACCTGTATGCAGAAATACTATCACATGGCTTAGAAATAAGACTAGGTTGGGTGTTTTTGTCCCTTTTGATGACAACCTCAATTTTCATAAGGTAAAAAACCACACATTTTTCTTCATATTTTTAACATTTATGGTAGTGTTGTGGTTAAGTAATGGCCATATCGCTCTGAGGATGTGACCACTCGCCTATTGCACTTTTATGGTGGCCAATAAGGACGTTTTAAATGCAAACAAAAAATTAGTTTATACATGCTTCGAAATCATGTTAACCTAGTTATTATATATAAAAGAACACTTTTATCATCTATAGTAACTTGACGCATAAACCAACAGGTTATAGCCGTTGGAATTACGGTAGGAGTAGGGATACACTCTGTGGCGCACTTGGCTTGCGATTTTCCGCGGCTAATCTCTGCAACCCCAGAAGAATACACGCCTCTAAGAAAATATTTCGGGGAGGAGCAACCAAAGAGATACTTGCATTTTGTGAAGTCAACAGAAGGAATAACAGGACTTGTAATGGTTTTCTTGATGGCTATAGCTTTTACACTGGCACTGCCTTGGTTTAGACGGGGGAAGCTAGAAAAAAAGCTTCCAGGGCCACTAAAGAAACTCGCGAGCTTCAATGCCTTCTGGTACACTCACCATTTGTTTGTTATAGTCTACATTCTCCTTGTGGTTCACGGATACTACTTGTATCTAAGTAAGGAATGGTACAAGAAAACGGTGAGTATACTTCAGTGTCCAACATTCTTAAATCCTTGGAAAACGTAACTAACTGGGGGGTTTTGTTTCTAGACGTGGATGTACTTGGCAGTACCAGTAGCTCTCTATGCATGCGAGAGATTGATACGAGCATTCAGGTCCAGCATCAGGACAGTAAAAGTTCTTAAGGTAGCAACTTATCCTGGAAAAGTATTGACTTTGCAAATGTCAAGGCCTAAGAACTTCAAATACAAGAGTGGTCAATACATGTTCGTAAATTGTCCAGCAGTCTCACCGTTTGAGTGGTACGCAAAGAACATTACTCTTAAGACGCATCAAAACTAAACCCGTTTCAATATATATCATCTGGATTATATGTGTTACACATCTCTGCTGCAGGCATCCATTTTCAATAACTTCTACACCACAAGAGGACTTTCTTAGCGTTCATATAAAATCACTAGGAGACTGGACAGAGGCTATCCAAGGAGTCTTCTCCGAGGTCCTATTCACTTTTTAATATCTCTCTAACTTATATATATATTTTATCAGTCTTGGAGTCCGGGTAAGATAGTTTTTGTGTGGATGTCTCAGGTATCTAAGCCATCTCCGGCGGGAGGCACATTGCATGGTGCAGATAGTCCCCGGTAATTAAGTATATTCTTCTATGTTTTTTTTTTTTTTTTTTTTCATACAATCATATATTCCATTAGAAAATAAGTGAAGATAAACATATAATTTTTTTAATATATAGTCAAATAAATATCAAAACGAAACCATCAAATGACAACACCCAATTAAACTGTTAATCAAAGAGAAGTTTGTAAATTGTAATGTATCTAAGAATTTGGCAGTTACGATGAATCGTGCATCATGATTGAATACTATGATGTTGGTATACGTGTTAATTTCATCTACCTATAGTTAGGAAAACAACTTGCAATTTAGAAAAAAAAAAAAAAAAAACAGAACACATCTCTCGAATTCATTAATATAAATAAATACCCTACCGATCGAATATTTTATCGTTGATTGTATAGACGACTAGGAAACCTAGGACCTTCGTTAATTTATGTTTTATTGGAGTCCGAAGATTCAGCCAGTCTGGCTTTTCTTCTTAAAAGATATATACGTGAAAGGTCGACGTTATAACGAACACTACTACTATATTTTATGGAATTGATTAAGATACCACATTCTGTAAATAATATTATATGTATTGGCATCTAAATATCTAAAGAATATATATATTACTTGGTAGTGGGGCATATGAAAATACATACAGATAAAAACTTCATATGCATGATGTAGTACCATGGTTTGTTGTTGGAAATGAAAATCTGACGTTGTAGAATTTAAAATGGCAACGACCCCTTCTTCCACAGTTTCCCCAGAATCATGCTTGATGGTCCGTACGGCGCACCAGCTCAAGACTACAAGAAGTACGAGGTAGTTTTGCTGATTGGCCTCGGCATTGGAGCCACTCCCATGATCAGCATTATCAAGGAAATTATCAGCAATACGGAGACCAAAGAACAGCTCAGCCAAATGGAGAAGGGATCGAAACAGGAGCCACAAGGTAAGAAAGAAACTTTCAAAACGAGAAGGGCTTACTTCTACTGGGTAACAAAGGAGCAGGGCACTTTTGATTGGTTCAAGAACATCATGAACGAGATAGCAGAACGGGACAAAAGCAAAGTCATAGACCTACACAATCATTGCACTAGTGTTTACGAAGAAGGAGACGTTCGTTCTGCGCTGATACGTATGATTCAGTCTCTAAATTATGCCAAGAATGGTTTAGACATTGTTGCTGGGACAAGGGTCATGTCCCATTTCGCAAGACCTAACTGGAAAAACGTCTACAAACAAATAGCTATGGATCACCCTGGCGCTAATGTTGGTAAGTTCTCCTTCTCCCATCTCCAAATCAACCAGTAAGCGTATATATGGTTATTGTGTTTTGGTTTGGTTTTCAAAAGGTAAGATTACATCAAAACTACAAACCCTTATTCATTGTGATGCTTTGTTATAGGCATGCTTGCATCAACTTTCATGATAAACTGATCTTCATGCCGCACTAATGCAGTCAGATCATGCAAAAAGATTAGCTTAGCTTTATAATTTTTTACACGTTCCAAAGCATTGGTGCATGCAGGTTATAGTAATTACACATAGGGTAGATTTATATTGCTTTGGTATTTTAAAGGAAATTATCATATTGTAATCTAATTAATGACTATAAAGATATGATATAAACTGAGAATGCATACATAATGTGCAGGAGTGTTCTATTGTGGAGCACCGGTATTGACAAAGGAACTAAGGCATCTAGCTTTGGAATTCACACACAAGACAAGTACTAGATTCTCCTTCCACAAAGAGAACTTCTAAAGACAATATTGTAGCTTCTACCCACAATGCTGATCAAATAGAGTTTGATGGCCAACAAATTAATGAAATTTTGTGGTCAGTGTGTCGAGTTTCTGTTTTGAGAATTGAATTTTGGTGTTGTTTTTTGTTTCCTGAATAAAAAGTGGGTTGTAATGATTATATGGAATGTATGTTTTAAGCACTTACACTTTTTTTAGCTGCATTATCTAACTTTTCATCAAAAAGAGAGTACAACTAACTTTTCATCGCCGGATGCTGTCGTTACATATTACATTACAATAAACATGTGGCCAAATTCAATATTTTGGGGTCTGCAAGTTTGTACAGACCGTCCTAGTAAGTGTAGGAAGAGCTAATGAGAATCTCTTGGGCGAGTTCAAAGGAGTATGCATGTCTTCCACGAAAATCCTTCTCGGAATATGCTATACAGAGATCTATGGCAAAATTCCCAAAAGGATAGCTAACCATCCTCACAAGTATTTTTAAACTTGAAATTCTGCATCCAAAAGAAGATATGAAGGAGCAAAAGTTGAAATTCACATCAAGAGGAAGGATCCACAGAGCTAGGAGAAGAGAGTAAAAAACAGACTTTACTTGCCATTCTCCCTGATCAGTGATCACTATATCAATTCTTGAAAGCAACGTAACCTATTCTTGATCCCAAGATCTAGTAGAAGTATGCATGCATTCGGCTCTCGATTCATTAACAATGATGCCATATACTGTTCCTTAGTGTCATTAGAACAAGTTAAAGAATGATAAATGAATAGTTTTCCAACAACTGACCTATTTGTTTACATGGGTCTACATTGGAACAGCTTCAATAAGCCTAGAGAAGTAGAACTGAGTGGTCGTAAGTCCTCTCTTGCTGATTTTCCAGCCGACTTTACGCAATGCTCTCTCCACATCCGCCTCAGAGTGTAGATAAGCTCTTGTGGCCTTTGATGGCCCTGGGAAAAGCTCTCCAATTCTCTTCAAGATATCATAGTAAAACGTCTTTGGAGCAAAACTCAGAATCACTCTCTTCTCTGCTAAAGAAGCAAGGTGCGCTATCATTCCGTCTGCTTTGTTCTGCGGGTAATGTATCAGCACGTCAAGGCATACCACTGTGTCGTACTTCCCATTTAAGCTCTCTAAATCATTCACTTCAAATCTTGGTAAATTCCCTGGCGGTAGTTGTGACTTTGCCTGTGCATATTCAAAACAACGCCCAAATGATTCAGAAATCGAGAAGGCAGTTCCTTAACATTTCTATGTCAAAACATCTTTATCATCGAGCATCTAAATTCTGCATTTTGTTATGAAAATTTATATCTAGCTTGCCAAGAGATGAACCTATACTAGCACCAGGCAGAGGAACTTAGCTCGGGTTTGAAATTAGGTATCATGTATAAAAGTGAAGTGTTACGAAACCAGAAGTTGCATTTTGAAATTCGACCAACAACCAAAATTGAATCGAGAGAGGTCACCTTCATCTCAGCTTCGGCAACCATAGCAGCAGAGATATCGGAAGCAGAGACGATTGCTCCTTCCTTAGCAAGAGGAATCGAGAGCAAACCAGTTCCACAACCGGCATCACATACAGTGACGCCGGCCAATGATCTATCTTCTTTGAGCATAAGCATAGTGTTCTCCACCGTCTTAGCATGGCCGAGTCGGATATCCTTCTGAACACGATTCACTTCATCAGTATCACCGTAGATCTTCCTCCACCTCTCGAAACCAGTGCTGTTGAAATACTCCCTCACCACCTCCTTGTCGCCTCCTCCAACTTCCTCCGCCTGCAATTTCCGCCTCCTCTCCGGATCCGTCAAGGAAACCATCGCCGCGAGTGCTGCTACGGAGCCGCCTCCGAGTACGGCGATCGTTGTGCTGTCGACTCCGGCTAGGTCGGTGACGGATGCCGCGACGACGGTGGCGACTCTGCTCCGGGGAGTTGCATTGAACCTAGTGGAGTTGGGGAACTTGGGAAGAAATTGAGAGACAGAGGAAGACGATGACAACAAGGAAGGAGCAAACGGCATTATCGAAGTTAAAGGGAAAGCCAAAACAAAATGAGACCTTTACTCTGTGTTTGGCGCCGTTGCAGTGATGAAGAAAAGTGTTAACGTTATCCTGGATAAGATAGGGAAGGAGACGATCCACATTTCGATTTCCATGGGCCCCACTATAATGCAGGCTCGTTTCTTTACTTTTTTATTTAACGTCTCTGACCTTTTATTTCAAGAACTTTCGTGATTTGCCCCTAAACTTACGAAATCTCGTATTTCACCCTATTTGTTTTTAATCTCGACTGCTCTGTTACTGGATGTAACTTTTGTTCAGATTTTTGTTCTCAAAAACTTGTATGAGGTAAAGTATTGAAGAGTATATTATACAAGTAACAACATGGAAGTCAAAGAATATCCACAACAATAGGAACACAGTCTGAAAGCAAAGCATGTACATTGTAGTATTGAATTCTTCTGTCTTTCTAACCTTTTGTGGAAAAGGAAGGAGAGTGATTTTGATAACCTTTGTGTGTGTATATGTGTGTGTGTGCGTCTATGTCGTGAATGTAAAATATTGGAGGCAAAGGCGAGATTAGAGGTGGTCGGTCACTCATCATAGTAGTCAGAAACGGAATGAGAAGGAAGAAAAGATGAGTCGATGAGTTCCTTACGAGATGTCTCCCACAACTGTTGTTCTATTCCGAGCTTCCTTAGCTCCCTCATTCCTCTTTCCACTGCCATACAAACCACACAGAAAAATATCAGACTCTTAATTTTTTATCAACCTATTGATTTAACTTCAATGTAATACTACTATACCATCAACTGCATCATGTGAAGATGGCTGTTGCCCGAGACGATTGATCCAGAACTGAAGACGCTCTTCCGCTATATCACTTTCCACGCCGTGGATTTTAGCTCTTTTCCAAAAATACAGCAACCATGCCTAGAACATGTATGTATGTGTTTTGAGTCAATGCATATGATCCTTATAAGTAAAAGCCTCTCCCGGTTAAAGATGGTAATGTTACCTCTTTAAAGAGAATATCATGTTGCTCATCTTCGCTCAACTCTGCATTCAAAATTCAGAAGAACTATTCATCAATAATCCCTTCTTGTAACAACACAAGCTAGGTTCGGTTAAAAGTCATGTTAAATTAGTATGATACTATGTCTAGATTTTTACGAAAACAGTTTTAGGGATGTGACTAACCAAATGCGTCGGAGAACTTAGATTCCCCTTGTACCCTGGAATCTGGATATCAAAATGATAAGAGTGTCGGTTGTATTAATATTTACATGATCAGAATTTATATGTGGCCATATCATTTTTAGATATAATTTACCACTGACGGCTTGTCGGACCACATTTCTGTGTCTAGACCGAGCAAGTGCAAGCATTAAAGCATCCTCTACCTATGAGATGCAGGAAATGATATGTATGAAATAGTCATTTTTCTAAACAAGAGATTGTCTACTAAAAAACATCAAACTAAGATTAGAAAAATGTGGGCATAAACCTTCAAGGATGCTATCTCTCGCAAACCCGCTTCAACAGCAAGCATACTCTCTATGTTTCCTTCTCCATTGACATCACTGAAATTACTGACGATTTTGCTCCAAGTGCGGTCGCTACCACCTGTCAGATGATGTTTTGCCATTTACTTTTAAATCTTTAGATAAAATGCTTAGTTTTGTGAAAAATATTGGGAGGATAATTGAGGATTAGACCTGTTTGCCATGAGTCTTCAGGCTTTTGGGCAGCAGAAAGGACAACTTCAAAGGGAAGAGGAGCTAAAGCTGACCAACGTTCATGTCTTAACGTGGATATATCATCACATATTCCTAAATATCACCCAATGAGCTGCATAAGTAACTATTTCCAAAAGAGAAATGCAAGTTCTTTTTCGATCAAATCCCACTAGTTAAGTCTACCCTCAGATAATTAATCAGGTAGTTGGGAACTAATAGTTGTTCTCCATGTCAGTATAAAATATTACAATCTAGTGGACAGTACCCTGAGCGAATGGAAAATCTTCAAAACCCTTTGAACTCTTGGCACCAAAATGAGAAGAACAGGTTACATTATCTTATAAATCATTGCAGGTCAAGACCCAACAGAGAATAGAACGGTTGTATCTTTAGGAGAGAGGGGCTTCTTACCATGTTGAACAGCTAGTTCCCAGTAGCGAGCAAGCCAGCATCTCTTTAGGACAACTTCCTCCTACAAGGTTGGTCAATATTATAGTCAATCAAACAAAGAAGGTTTGGTAAACTGTCGAATGTACGTAATTCTAGTTTGGTTTGTGAACAAACCATTTCTTCTTGAGTCAGAATGGTTCTATGTATCATTGTTCGAAGAGACTTTGTTTCAGCTTCAGCCTCGTGGAGCTGTTCGGCAGCCTTCTCAGCTTCATCTTTCAAGCACTGATCACAACACAACACAGAGAAGATAATTGTTCCCTTTTCAAGTTGAAAGGTGTTAAGAATAGAGACTAGAGCACACTATACTGTTTAGTACCAGTTTGAATAGACTATACACATTAGAGAATTATACCTGAAATTCTGCACTTAGGGCATCAGTTTCCCTATTTCTTCCATCTCTTTTCTGTTCAGCAGCCCTTAATGCTGCCTGCAAAATATTTATGTTCTCCCTTTTGAATAATTTTACTGTCAAGGCAAATGCCAAGACAAGCTAGCAGAAGAATAAAGGACATGTATATTGCAAAGAACAAATGAAATAACATCCATTAAGATATGAATGCAGTACGGACCTCTCTTTGACGCAATGCGGCTTCTTTCCTGGAGGAATCAGTGGAAGGTTCGTGAAAACCCAATAATTGTGAATGCAGAATATATTAAAGACAAGAAAAACAAACCTCTTCAAGAGCTTGACATCAAAGTTTGCTCCTTCACCTAGAGAAGCAACCTGTTGTAAGTCATACCAAGCTTAAAAGTAACCATCAGTCCATCAATATTGTAGATAAGTATACATGTCTACAAAAGTAAACTATACTAGATATCATAAACACCTGTTTCTCAAGCTCTTTAGCCCTTGCTTCTGCTGCTTCGCGTCTTTCTTCAGCATTGTGAAGCTGAATATGTAACTCAAGAAATATACATATCATATACGAAAAGGCAGCAAACACACACAAATGAACTATGTCAAGATACAGAGACAGAGAGAGAGGCCAAGCTGACCTTATCCAGTATATTATCGTTTTCTTCTTGAAGCATATCTAACTGCAATGATAATGAGTTTGTTTATGAGAGTTCAATAATTTAACCAAAAATTTTTTTGAGTAATTTGTGAACCACCTACTTCATCACGCAGGGCTGAAGCTTCTCGATCATCTTCCTGCTGGTTATAGTTATTAGGTGCTAAAATATCTGCAGGACGAAACCTGAAACTAATAGTTCATTGCCAGTAATTTCGTCAAACACAACACATGCAAAAGAAGGCTGAGACTTGAAAAAAAAATTGTAAACTGATGAGAACATAACCGAACCTATCATAAACACATAAACTCCGATTTTACCTTTTCTTATACTTTAATTGAGCTTCCGATTGTTTTTGTGGTACATCAAATTGAACATTTAGTTTCCCTTCTCCGTTCTGCTCGAATTCCTCCAACGGATTCCGCCGCGAATATGCCGGAACTCTAACCCTCAGTGCACCCTTACTAGTCTTTTCAGGACTCTCCACCGGATTCCGAGGCACGTCACCTTTAATTTTATCACCGTCGACTTCATCATCATCAAATTTAGGCGGCGGAAGTGCGACTGGTCTCACCGCCGGAGCTATCATCCCGATGACCGGACCCCTAATCTCCACTGGATTCCGGGGAACATCAGCTATGATTTCGTCACCGTCTATTTCATCGTCAAATCTAGCCGGTGTAAGTACGACTGGTTTCACCGTCGGAGCTTTTTTCGGATCCCTAACATTCTTTTTAGGAATTATCATCGGACTCTGGGGCACATCGGGTATAATTTCGTCTTCGTCGGATTCACCGTCAAATTTAGGCGGACGAAGTATGACCGGTTTCTTCGCCGGAGCCTTTTTCCCGCTGACCGGACCCTTACCGGTACGCTTATCACCTCGTCTTCGAGACTGAGTAAGAGGCGGAAGATGTACCTGGTACAGATCTTCGCCTCCGTCTTCATCGTCGTAATCATAATCATAATCGCGCTTCTCCATGACTTTCGCGAGCAGCTCCGCGGCGTTTTGTTTCCGAAGCGTGCTCTTGCCTGAGATTCCTCCGCCGCCGCTGGTCATCCGATGTGACGGAGACATCGTGGGTGAAGAAGAAGCGGAGGTTCCTGGTCTCCGCGCCATGTCTGTGAAGAAGACGGAGTCAACAAGGTGGGAAAGACTTTTCGGATTGAGCAGCTGAGGAAGAAGTAGAAGGAAGAAGGGAGAAGATGTAAACGTGGACCGAAGGGTGGCGGGAGAGGAAGTTGAGAGAACATGGGACCCATTTTTTAATATTTGTTTCTCTCAACTAATCCCATTTGTACAATATTTTAATTATTAGTACTAATTTATTTAGTTTTGTAATACAAATTGTATTGTACAATAGTATTTTTTGGTAGGTTTACATATATTAATCAGTTTAAATAAAATATTTCAGGTGAGATGATGTTGGTTTTTGGTATGTTATGAACGTCCATCCACTCGAACACGATCACTTATTGTACAGGAAAAATTATATAGGTAAATATTCTATGTTTTCCAAACTTACTAATCTCTCAATATCTCTTTCGTTTACATTTTGTAATGACATTTTCAAAATGATAAATGCATCTCAAACAACGCAAAACATGTTGTTGGTAAAGCAATAATATGGATAGTGAATTTAGTGAGTTGGAAATGTTTATACAATAATCATATTATGAATTTATGATACAGAATATAATATATCTGTTGTTTACATTCGCTTTATATATTTTTGTTTGAGACACTTGTGTTTAAAACAAGATTAGACAAAGATCATAATATAGAAAATATAGGACTTGGAATTATCACCTTACGCTATATAACAGAGCAACACAAATACTGTATACATCTTGCAGCCTAGAGCAGCCGGAACATTGCTTACACGACTATCATATGTGCAAATTGCATCTATTAGGGTGTAGATTTTACATTTTAAGAAGAGATGGTGTCTTGTTATGCAAGATTCTTAACCTATAATCTTTGTCATTTTATTTCATTCGACAGTCATATACAAGAATAAGTTAGGTTTAGTTTATACTCTCATTCTCCTTTCAATGTTATAGGAGGTAGTAGTTAACAAACTATTGTTGATGATAGCTAGCTAGTGACACAAACACACATTTATATATTCGCCATAAAAGACCAATCACCACAAAGAATCAAATCTCAACTTACAAAAGTTGTCTCATCATCAAACATCCAAATCCAATCTTAGCGTCCAAAAGAAAAGAAAAAAAGTAACAAAGGGTCTAATATACCAAAATGAAACGCTCTCAGACCAAGAATAAGGTCAGACTGATAAATAAAAAAAGATAGCCGGTTCGATGTTACCGGTTTTTGTTAAACCGGGAGAGTTCAGGAAGTTTCCGCCGCGGGTTTCTTCTGAACAAGGTCTTCTATCAAATCAGCTGCCTCTTGGATCGTCGTAATGTTTTGAGCATCAGATTCCTCCACACTTATGTTAAACTTTTCCTCCAATGCCATCACTATCTCCACCTGATTCCATCCATATTCACCCAACAGTATATATGAATTTATAACACAAAAATAACCAAATACATATAGAAACAACAAATCATATTTTTGCATTGAAAAAGTTGTAGTAACGATACTTTTAAAACTGGTTACGTTATTAGAAAACAGAGCGAAGACAACATCACGTTAATATGAAAGAGAGCCATAACATACGGTGTCGAGAGAGTCAGCACCAAGAGCAGAGAACTTGGATTCGGCAGTGAGGGGAGTGTCCGCGGTCAAAGCCAATTGTTCCTTTACAATGTCACTCACTTTCTGCACAGTCTCTGCTTTCGCCTGTATCCTCACACACACGTTACTACAATCAACTTATTGCATTTCTCATATCATATATACAAGTTTAGTTGACGCAAATCTTTTATACTTACAGCGCAACTGATTTGAAGACGAAGGCTCTTTGAAGACGTGAAGCGACCGAAGGAGATAGACTGGAAACTTATGCCTTTCCTCAACTCCTGATGATTACAATATTCAACGCTTAATTACAATTTCAAAAAACTTTAATTCAAATATTAAGAATGTGGTTAATGAAGATGTTTAGCGGGTTTCACATGTGGTTGCACAAAGAACTACGAGAACAGAACTATACATTGAGATTTGAAGAGAAGATTTTGTAAGAGTCACCTGAGAAATTCTGGTAGACGGAGCTTTGAAGCTTAGAGAAGTGGTTGATAAAGAAGCCATTGAATAAGATGAAGCTCAATACAAAACTCAAGAGACCCAAAAGAAAAACAGAGTAAAAATGGCTTCTCTTTTAGTTGGATAAGGTGTAATCTCTTAAAAGAAGATGAATCTTTACGTTGGAGCAAGTAGAGAGATACGCAAGATACGGCGTCGTGCTGCGATACGCAAGCACAAGGGTTTGAGGTTCTGTGGCGGAGGTTTGTTCTCGGGGATTCCAGGCCTATCTTCGGCACATGTTCCCATGGGTCCCACTGTTGCTTAGTGGACTTATTACGACAGGCCCAATCCAAAACACAAGTGTTACTTCAACGGGCCCATTTTAGTGTATGTATAGTTGTGTTCTGTTTGTGTGTTGCCACTACTTCAATCATACTCGCAAGGCTTCATTGATGTAGTAACATTCTATTTCAAGATCCATCATCCATCTTTCGTAGTTTATTTTTAAAATCTATATGTGGTGGAAGACTATAATTTTTTGAAGAAATATGTAACATTGTCGTGAGACAGAGTATTGATCGGAGTATTTATTTTTGTCAAGCTTTTTAGTATAATTTGGAAGAGTATGATTAGGTTTTTTTTTTTTGGGTGGCGATTGATATATCATTACTAATAACATCTCATGCATGCAAGATTATCTCTTAGTTATGAGTTTGTTCTACGTTAACACGTATTTTACAGTTTGATGGAGTATATTCGAATTCTCTTTTCTAAATACTTTATTTTTGTTTATTGTATTTCCTCCTAAGATAATAAGAGAACTACACACAACATAAAGAGCAGGAGAAGTCACAATAATGATAAATCCACATACACAAGGAATCACACAAATTTCATTCTTTAGTAGTATCATCATCAAATCAAATTTTCATTTTATAAAATCCAAGTAGTGTATATAACAAAGACTGAATAATCTTGGAGTAGAAGGAATTGTAATTGTATAACATAAAATGTAAAAAAACAATCAGTAATGACGAGAGGCGGAGGCAGTTAAGATCGTAAGGATGAACAAGAGGACGAAAGAGGCGAAGGACAAAGCGAGTGAGATAGTGACACGGTTGCAATAACGGTGCACATAATCACATATCGGAAGCCAACCTGCCTGTTTGTTACCGTACTTCCCGATATGTCCTTCCGCCAAGGCCGCAGAGAAAGCCGATATCGCCGTCATCGTCGTAAGCTGTACATCAAAACATATCAAAACTCATCCTAAAACGTTCATATATTTAATAATAATCTGTTAAGAAGCTTATTCAAAATAAAATGTATTCACGTATAAATTAACATATTTTGATATCTAAAGATAAAAAAAATGTAGATTGAAAGCACGTAAAATAATTACCAAATCAAAGAAGAAGAGTGCGAAAATAAGTCCTCTTCTACGAACTGCTAAACATGCCCATATTAGTGAGAAAAATGTCGCGGCGCAGATTGCTATCTGTGCGTACACCAAATACCTGTCAAACATCAAATCATATACACAACTTTCATTAGCATTGATCCTCATCACTAGCTTGATCGATCTAGCAGCGCATGTACGTATAAAGAGTCTTGTATAGTTGTATTGTATATGATGGTGTCTTATAATATTAATGGTGGTGATGACACTGTTTAATTAAGGTTGTCCTTGTTTTAGGTTCAAGTGGTAAAACATATATATATGAGACAAAACAAGCAACTAAAGGTAATGAAATATGGATGATTCATTTTTATAAAAAAAATGTAGTGTTCTATAATTGTTTTCCTACATCAAACGTGAGGGATATGTTTCTCTTTTAGATAAATTCATCTTTCAATCTTTGTCACCGTATTTGTGTTGTTTGTTTTCTTCATAATTTTCAACGTGAATGGTGAAAATTTCATGCATGTGATCGAATGCTTTGTTGGGTACTATATATATTATTTCAACAATTAGATCATTGCACCTCCAGAAAAAATATATAAAGAATAGCTGGTGATAGGAAAAAAAAAAAAGAAGAAGAAAAGAAAATCAATTAAAAAAATACGTACTTAAAGGCAGAGGCGTAGCTGTATTTAGCCTCAAAAGCGATGCCATAAACAGAGGCGACTTCACGGTTAGTGATCATGACCCACATGGAGGCCATTGCAGCTCCAAAGGCTAACACTCTCATCGACACTTGAACCCCGAGGTTCAATAACGGCGTTCTTCTTCCTTCATTATTGTCTCCCATCATTTTTATTTCGAAATTCAAGTTTTACAATTTCCTTACTAATTGTTAGAGAGATAAGGCTAGGAGAAAAAGGAACGAAAAAAAAGAAGACAGTAAGACAAAGATATTGTTGTTGTTGTTGTTGTTGTCGTGTAAGAGATGCGAAAACTCAACGGATCAGACAAGAGAAAGAGAAGAGAAGAGAAGTGGGTTGGAAAAGAAGAGATAGTCAGAGGAAGAGAATTTATAGGGACGGTTCATTTTGTGGGTGAGATCGCAAAACAAGATATACAATTGTAAGAACGTTTTGATGATCGAATCTTCTGCCTAAACTGATGGGTACTTTCTGTTTGAATACTTTTATTTTGGTAACAAATCTTAGTATATACACGTCACTTTTTCTATTTTCTTGGTTTTCTTAAAAAAATAAATTGAATAAACTCTTTTAAGATAATTAATCGAATTTCTGTTTATATATCATGTTACATGCACGATGGTAACAAATATCATCATATTTTTAAATAAAAATCTAGTTTTTATAATATAATAATGAAAATTCTTCACTGATTTAACATAAAATAGTTTAATTTTGGTAATTAATCCCTATCATTTTATAGTTATTTTCTTCACTTTTACATACATATTTAAGTGAGATTAAAAAAAAAAAAAAACAGGATGAATTTGTTTTGAAGTTTTCACTAAGTACTGTATTTTATTTACTATAAGTTAAGAAAATAAATTGATAGAATATTGAAATCTTAAACTATTGTCTATTTATATAAGGGATATTATCTATGAATATATAATATATATTATTTAAAGGTCATAAATTTTCATTTATATTTCTTTCCCAATACATTATACTTCTTATGAATTGATGTGGTGTTGGTTACAACCATTTTGTTCATCCTATATCCTATATTCCTTTACCCTTATAATTTATATAAATTTGTTATTTTATCATTTCACATCTTTTGTTTTCGGAAAAGAGACAAACTCAACTTTCTGAAAACAAAGTTGATACCATCATATTACCAGAAATTGTAAAGAGCATATGAAAATCATGTGACGTATTTTTGAACCTTATTTGTTTTAATTTCGAAATCCGACGCACCTTATGAGTTTTCTTGTACGACGCAAATTACAATACTAGAAAATAAATAACAGAAGCACACGTACAGTTATAAGAAAAACATGCAAGCATTGTATGACATCTTGCTACGAGACTAGCAAAATATTATTGTAAGAGTTTTGCCGTATTCGAAAATACATTTTTAAATGCATAACTTTCATATATGTGTTTTTTTTGTTCTAGACCTATGATGGATGGTTATATCGGAGTGGTCTGTTCGATCACAAATGCTTTCGATTTAATAATCCTTGAGAATGATTCAATAAATATAAAAGGAATAACTTTACCCTAAAGAGAATGAGCTTAGTAATTGAGTTTAATGTTCCATAATCCATAACCAATCATCTTAAAACAAAAGTTTAAAAACTCTTGAGTGGGTTTTCTCTCCTAGTCTCTCCCAAGTGGCCTGCCTTTTTAACTACTTAGACAAGTTCTCTGCCAACTTCAGAGTAGGTTTAGCAAGATGCAAGAGTGGACCCAAAGCAGTGATCACGAAATGCAATGTTTTAATTACTACACCATCAACCACTTTGACTGGCGTTTTGCAATTTGCAACTTTGTATTTGTTGTATTTTCTTGTAATGCCATCAAGATAGAGCATCAGCAATAATAGAACGACTCTCATTTGAGAAAAAGTTTCTAATTAACAATATTGTTCATATTTGAAAACCAACGTTACGTTGCATTTGATGTGCATAAACTCCAACGCTAGATCAGTCCAGTCCCTCGGTTTCCAACTTTTCTTTCCTTTTATTCAATCAAACAAGTGTTTTACATTTGAATACAATTAACAGTTTTAAGAATGGCTTTTATTCTTGTTTTTCTCAAACATTAAGAAACTTTTTAAATACAATCGCCGAAAAAAACAAGGAAATAATTATATATGGATAAATCTTGCGAGAAAACAAAATCTCTTCAGCAGACAACACTAGCTGCTCCGGAAGTCACAGGACTAGCAACATCAAGCATCATGGGATTCCATTTCATCACCACTTTATCACCGCATCTTCCATCAGATGACACTCCCGCAAATTGCATCTGATTTGCTTCAACAGAAGATGGATTTGGTACCTCCAATGTCAACTTCTTCTCAGCTACTGACTTGAGCCTCCGCCTCTCTGCTCTTGACCCAATTACCTGTCCCAAAACTGATGCTGCTATCGTGAATACCATCGCTGTCTTAGGCATCAACACTGACTTTCTCAGTATTCCAATGAATGGTACCGCTGCGTGAAGAGCTACAAACCAAGATGCAGAATATTTTTCAGTGTGCTCTCTCCAAACCCCTAAAGGCACATTTAGTGCCATGCCCAGCATCCCGATCACTAGTACTTTTGCTGGTAAGGGTTGTGGGCGGAGGTTCTTGGCAAAAGGTGTTTTTGAAATGGCTGCTCGAGCTGTGACTATTGCTTGAGGGCATTTGAATTTCATGCCCGGAGGAGGTTGCAGGATCTTTGCCACAAGCGGTGCCACACCACTTACAGCTCGATATGATTTTGCAATTGGGCAGTTTCCTGTTTTAAGCCATTCGTCACCCATAGCTTCGTGGTTTCCTCCCTGAAAGAGAAACAACAAGTTAGAGGTGCTCTAAGAGAAACACAGCATAAGCGAGGCAACACATGCATACTTGAGCGTCCTTAAAAGCTAAACTATTTCCTTAGTCAGATTTTATAAACCATGCACATCAGTTTAGGAAGATAGATGTTGAGCAAGAACTGTAAAAAACCATTACCTTATTTTTGGATGAGTCAGACTTCTTCTTTTGATTTTTAAACATGTCAGAAAATGCATCAAACCCAAAAGGGCCTCCAGGTCCAAAGGATGAGAGACTAATCGTTGCAGCCTTGGCAGCAAGTGGATGGAATGCAGGCACAGGCTTCTCCGCTTCAGCTCGAGGGGTGCCAGAGAGAGGGACAACTCCATCTTGGCCATGGAAAAGCCTAAACGCCGTATCAAAATTGGGACCATCTTCAAATATTGGTCCTTTCCCTGCTCTTGCCTAAAAGGATCAAATAGAACATGTGATGAGACAAGATCAGAACGGATGCGAGATGTTTACAGATATAGAGTGAAGCAGCAGAATGTATATATCTTACAGGAATGGGAAAAGGCAAGGAAGAGGAGAAGGAGAGGTTAGTGGGCTCATTGATGTTCCTCAAGAAAGGGCATCTGAGAATGTCTAACTGAGAAGCCATGGGGTTTTCTCCAGTACAATTATCCATTCTTGTTGAGCTGAAAAAGGACAAGAATCTAAAACAACAAACAAACAAACAAACAAAGGAATTCATAAGAAATAGAGAAGAAAGCTAATGAAGCAAGCTAAGTAGCCAGAGAGAGAGAGAGAGAGAGAGAGAGAGAGAGAGAGAGAGAGAGAGGCAGGGGATGCTTTCTACACATATGGGGAAGTAAGTATCAGATGCAATTTACATGGAGAATGAACAGATAAGATGCTCAAACAACATCCACTAAGCTTTCAAAAATACAAAAAATCATATCCCAGAATTTAGAACCTTAAAGTCGTTAATGGGGGCAAAAATAAATAAATCAATAACGTCTTCTGAATCAAAAGAAATCACATTTTGAGTCAATCAATCTCAACATAACTGACTTAACCGGAAATAAATAAAAAATGGAAGAAGGAATAGGAAGAAATCAATCAATTTCAAAAACGAAAGCAATCGGGGGTGTAGGCAAGGAGAATCATCAAAAAGACTCTGGGAATATCAATTAACAAAATTCCCAGAAATCAGTACAGCAATAGAGTCTAAGAGGAGCACTAGTGATCCAAAAGAGGGGTTAAGCGAGTCTGTCTGTCTCTAAAACCTAAATCAGATCTAGAATATATATACAAATCAACGCCAAGGAATCACAAAGCACAAGCAAAAGAGCGAGAAAAAGAGAGGTGGGGAATATATAAAGAAAACTTACGGATAAGAGACAAGAAGAGGCGATGAGATGATTGAAAGAGAGAAATGAGATGAACCGATGAGAGGCGTGTGTGAGCAACGATACAATCAATACACAAATTCCTTTTTGGAGAGAAGGATTTTTGTACAAAAAGGGGTGGATGAGAGGTTAGGTGGTTGGTAATGTAACGTGGAGAAGATGGCGTTTTCTTATTAAGACCACCAAAGATGATAATCTTATTATTACTATTACGCTATTAGCTAGCTGGTGAGAGACTTTGTACCTGCTTCTTCTTCGTGCTCACCACGCGCTCTCTCTCTCTCTCTCTCAGCATCACTTCTTTGACAAATTGCACATGATTATATTGCAATATGCATGCCTTGTTTGAATTCTCTAATTCCCCACAACTCTCGATTTGTCAAACATTTGACTTTTCTACAAAATAACACTCCGTCGTATCTCCCTCTTTGACCCAGAATAAATATCCCGGCTTTCATGTTATCATGTATACAAAGAATCTTAAATGGCATATGACTTTTGTTTTATGAGAACCAGTGCAGAAAAGGAAAGAGTCTATCGTTTTAACAGAATTTTGTGATGGATCAACGCATCATAAAATTTTGCGTTGTAGTATTATTACTAGCCCATTAAGATATTTAAGCTCATCGGCCTATTAATCTAAGCACTTAAACAAACAAAACCCTCAACACGGTTCGAAACGAAACAATCACCATTAAACTATGAAGAAGAAGCTTTCTTTCTCTCTCCCTCCCAAATCCAAATCCAGAGTTAGGCCGATTCCTCAAGAAGTTCTTCACTGGATTACTAGATTCTTAGTTATCAGTTATCACGTGAAATTGAGGTCTCGAGTTCTTTATATATTTAGTAATGAAAATTAAAATCAAGTAATGTCAAAACATCTTTTGGATTTGAATTACTCATAATCATATGTGGGAATAGCTTTTGGAATTTTGGAAGCGATGAGATCTAAAACCAGCTCTAGTTGTCATGTCTTTTTAAGCTCATTATTTTTTTTTTAAGAATAATATATGGTGAAACTAAGAAAATGAACTAAATTCAGCTCAAATGAGAAACTTCATGGATCAATCTAATTGATGAAAACTTAGGGCACCTAGACTTGGGAATCAAGTCATTACATAACTATATGAACCAACTCAGGCACTATATCAGAAGCTGATCTTGAACTTTTAGCTGCAATTTCGAAAACCCCAATTGTCAAATCCAACAAGTGCTTAAGGTCCACAAATCAATAATGAAACTGCAGCTTACCCATTGCAATGAGATATTCAATGACAGCAGGTTGCGAGTAGCCAAGCACCACCATCAGTTTGTCCGACACCCAGGACTTCAAATTATCTCCCGCCATTCTCTTTGCCTTGTGATGCCACTAAAATAAATAAATTAATCTCCCTGCTCCGTAACTAGTTTATTTTTTTTTTAGTGGGAAGTAACAACACTGCGCTAGTTATTAAATTATTATAACAGCCCATTGACTATCAAAGTAGAAAAGCCCAAAAGAAAAAAAATAGTATGAACACTTTTTGACAACAGCATATTATGAGGAATCTCTCTTACTAGAAAAGTAAAAATAAGATGTAGTAGTTTTCTGAAACTGAACTTACAAATGGAGAGAGGCGAATAGACTTGTTCGAATAGATTCAGTCGTGTCTGGGAAATATAGTTTGTCGGAAGATTATCTTCTGTGACCTAAGACGAAAAATCCCTCCGTCGTCGGAATTCGGAGAAAAAGATCTACTGAGTTTTCTTTATTTTAAACCCAAAAAAAAAAAAAAAAAAAGTTAAACACGAAAGACACGTGGCAAATTTAGGGATGGCCCATAGGCCCATTAAACTTACCCCCAAACAAAAGGGAAGTCTCTATTCTTATTACAGAGCTCTCCCCACTGGTGACGACGAGTTACGTACGACTCTCTCCCTCCGTGATAATTCACCATGAAGCTCTCTTTTCAAATCCCTTGCAAATCCAAATCCGGATCCAGAGTTAGGTTGAATTCCGACAGGAATGACGGCGTCGGTGTAGGAAATCTCAAGGAGTTCGTCACTGAATTCGATCCTTCCGAAACCCTAAACCACGCCAAACCGAAATACGTAATACCTCCCATTGAGGACCGTCGGAGGCCCTACAAGAACATCGATCTCCCGCCTCAGTCCGCTTCTGGTCTCCAATTCGAGGCCGAGGTTCCCTCTGTCGATGGCCATGTCTCCAATAACATTTCGTACGGTCTAAATCTGCGTCAGAAAATCGAGGCTTCGAAGCCAGAGCCTGTGGAGCAGATGTTACTGAAAAGCATGAGGAAAGATTTGGAGTCACTCCCTGATGCTCCTGAACTAGAGGACTTCGAGAGCTTTCCTGTGGATGGCTTTGGAGAAGCGTTACTGGCTGGCTATGGCTGGAAACCAGGCCAGGGAATAGGCCTTAAAGCTAAAGAGGATGTTAAGATCGTTGAATACAAGAAGTGGTCTGGTAATGAAGGTTTTGGCTTCACTCTGGATAATCCCAAGGTTAAGGATACCACCAAGGCTAAAGCCAAAGAAAGTGGTAAAGGCGGAGACGTATCTTCTGCTGCAAAAGAGGTGAGAACTATCGCTGGTAGAGAAATACTTGGTTCCGGAAGCCAGCAGGAAGTAAAAGTAGGTATCAGTGAAATTGAAAATGTGGAGAGATGTAGAGTAGTGAGTAAACGCAGTAGAGAAACAGAGAGAGAGAGTCGCTCTGAAGTTAGAACCTGTAAGCAGAACTGTAGAGGTCAAACTAGAGAGGCGAGAGAGGAGGCCTCATGGCTTAGAAGTCATATAAGGGTGAGAATAGTAAGCAAGGATTTGAAAGGTGGGAGATTGTATCTTAAAAAGGGAGTGGTGACGGATGTTGTTGGGCCGACAACTTGTGATATCACTATGGATGAGACGCAGGAGTTGGTTCAAGGGATCGACCAGAAGTTGCTAGAGACAGCATTGCCCAGGCGAGGAGGGCGGGTGTTGGTTCTATCGGGTAGACATAAGAGTTGTTTTGGGAGTCTTGTTGACAAAGATTTGGTTAAGGAAACTGGTGTGGTTTGCGATGCAGATAGCCAGGAGATGCTTGATGTTAAACTTGAACAAGTCGCCGAGTACATGGGCGATCCAGCTGATATTGGGTACTGAGCCATATTTAACTGAAACTCAGGTGTCAAGGCGACATTGTTGGCATTCAATTGGCTGCGT
This sequence comes from Capsella rubella, assembly GCF_000375325.1. Lineage (NCBI taxonomy): Eukaryota > Viridiplantae > Streptophyta > Magnoliopsida > Brassicales > Brassicaceae > Capsella > Capsella rubella. The sequence goes on from NW_006238917.1 coordinate 5,949,432, forward strand.
AGAGAAGACACAATCTAGCTTGTTGCCTATATATTATGCAAGTTCAAGTTGGGTAAACTTTTGGACCTGCTAAGTTACAAAGGTTAGGTTTATATTATATTATTTGATGAACCATATATTTCTCTTTATTGTGGCATGAAAAAGTACTTGAAAATTCTGGTGGGAGAGAGCTATGAATAAGTTATTACTTCACATGTGTAATGTACTCATGATTTTTCTGATGAAAACAGCAAGCAGTAAGATGCAGAGGTATTAGCTCAGCGAGCTACATTTCCCCTTATGAATGGTATAACAACATTTTTGTGTACAACAAAAGATTTGGAACTTTGGACGGTTGCCCATGTTTAGGGAATAAATCAGGATACAAGTTAACAAGTTAAATCAGGATAAGTGGCTAGAGGGAACACAGTGTCATGCTTAACTAGTTCTTAACCAATTATAATCACTTCGAAAAGTTTGAATAGTTGGTGGACTCACTTAGCTTTGACTGTAAAAAAAAAAAAAAAAAAAAAAAAAAAAAAAAAAAAAATTATGATAATACGGAATTAGAGGAACTGCCTCACTTTACTTGTAAAAGATATAATCGGTGAAAGTCTTTAATTAATGGTACCAAAATGACAAGATCGTCACTGTGACCGTGGCTTAAGTGTACGACTTCGACAAATGAATCTTTCCTACAAAAATCATGGAGCGGAGTATAAAACTAAAGATCATACATAATCTTCAAAAAAAAATTTAAAGCATTGCAGGATTCACAGTAGGGTTTGTGTTTGCTATAAAATCTGGCTTAAAGCTGTTTGGGCTTTCTTTTTCTTGGTATTCCATTACCATTAATCCAAATTTGTCATTTATCTGGTATGTCAAATAGTAGTACATCTAGTTAGGAACACAGTTTGGTATGATTCCAGTTCTGGGTTTTAATCAAGTGCAATTAAGTCAGCAAAAGCTATCTGGAAGATTAAAACAACAAAACAAGGAAAAACACAATACATAATTCATAACAAATGTTATGGTCGTATAGGAACCAAGAGTTAGGGATCATAGGTTCAATCTAACGTTTTTTAACATTAATCAGTTGGACATCAATCGTCAATCCCTTAATGACTTTTCCATGAACTGCATGTAACAACAACAACAAAAGTATCACGTACCAGTCACATACACCCATCTACCAGTTTCCAAAACTATTATTTTTTATACCAACCTAGACGGGAACTTAAGAGACGCTTTTCCAATGGTTGAATTGTAAATCTTCCCATTCTCCTTAATCTTTCCAATAAAGTGGACACTAATTAACCTGCACTCAGAAACAACAATAGAATGGTAACACACACAAAGCACTCTGTGAGGATTTGGGTCCAAACACAACCACTAGATGTATAGAGTTCACCACAATTTTAAGGTCTTCGGTCTTATATGATGCATTCATTGGTATGTTTCCTACAATGTGGATTCATTGATGCCCTTATTTATAACAAGGCTTTAGTTTTTATTCAATGTGAATTCTTTGGTTGTGCTCCGAGGAAGAGGCCAAGCAAGCCAAGCACCGGCTTGCGGCCCGTTATTTAAATATTATTTTTGGCCATTTTTTGGTAAAAGTCTCCTTAGTTCAGCGGTTTAGTGTCGATATATATACATGAGTTCTCAGGTTCGAACCTCTAGAACTACATATATAGTGTACAAATTATTTAATGGTTGCTTATAATTTGGGGATGGACTAGGAGGATATAAGTTGATTAAGAAATAAGTGACTAGAGGAAACACGAAGACATCCTTAACTAGTTCCCAACCAATGTCCATTGTACTCAAAACTGACTAGGGCATTGACTTAAATGTTATAAATGGCTATAGGCAAACCACAATGGAGATTCCTAGTTAGTCCTCCGACGAATGGTTTCATCAGGGTTATCTTAGATTTGACGACTTTCCATAACGACGATATATTGGCTTTCAAAGGTAAAGAAAAAAAGGAAAAATAAAAAACAAGCTAAGGTGGGGGTAATATCAATAGACAATGGGTAAAGCACTTTAAGTGGACGATGAGTACTTAAGGGTAATAGGTTATACTGAGAATAAAAGAAAATTGTCTTTCAATGTGATTTGTCATTTTGTCTTGACTCTTGAGAAATTGAGTGTTATGTAACCCAAACACCATTCCTAATTAGCAGAATAAATATATAAACTTTTTGTGTTAAAAAATGATAAGTCAATTAGACTTTTAGTATAATGTTGCAACAACAATCTCAATATTCTTTGATATATAGTAGCTTATATATATCGTGACATTTTTGATTCTAATGTACGGTGTGGTGTAAGCATGGCATGGAACGTTGAAGCATATGCTCTTCTCTTACCCTAATTCATATATTTTATTTAGCTGACATCTCACAGACTCTCTCAGTTAAAAAAATATTTGAATTCGGATTCGAAAAGAAAAAAGAGTGAAGAAAGTGAGGACGAGGAAAAAATGGCTGGGAACGAGTTTTAACCGTGTAATGAGGAATCTGCATGGTTGGATGGAACCACTCGACTCCCCCTTTTGACCAAAGAAGAACCACAGAGAAGAAGAGACTACTACTCAGTCTACTCCCATAAAGTAGTGAAAAAGTTTCATTTGCTTGATTATTTAACTCCACAAAAGTATTAGTATTAAATTATTAATCATTTAATTTGTGTCTCTGATTAAGTAAGTGCATGAGACCACAATGAAAGGTGGAAACAAAAAAAACTAACATTCAAATGGGGTTTTCATAAGTCAATCGTTTTCAAACGCTTTTTTTATTTCAACCATTCTTTTTCTCTTTCTATGTTGATAGGATAGGTTATATATATATTTGTTATATTTTATTTTAACCTTTTTGCAATTTTGTTTTTTTAGGAAATACATTATGCGAATTGATTATACAGGCTTTACGAACTGAACATTACTTTTCAATAAACGAAGTTCCTTTTTTTTTGTTTCTCATACTTTAATTGCATTTTTCTTACTTAACTACAATATTTTATTGACAACAGAAGCTATATGAACTAATTTTATTGATATAAAATGATGTTTTCGCAGACAACACATCACTCTAATTAACAGTTTGGTTTAGAGTTAACAAATTTTTATATATCTTTGTAAATCTTTGAGATAACATTGTTGGTCAAACAGTCATTGGCTATGTTTTTAATCAAGAAATAAAAGTTATCAAAAAAAACTTGGGGAGTAGGCATGCTATCATATCAAAAGAAGTTATCGATTGACTTTCAATAATCGTGTTATTGCATACTATCATATCATGTTCACACCATAACGAGAAGAAAGATGAATTTGTCACGAATACATTATGAGTTTAGCTGAAATTGATTATATATATGCTTTTAAGCCGTACTTTAATCCTTAAAAAATATAACAAATAATTGATGATAGTATACTAGTATGATCTAACACTTGTGATAGAACCTACTTTACACGAATTGATCAATATGGAATTCGAAGCCACACACAACCGTATCTCTCACAGATTTTATTGTTTGCCAAACTTGAAAGTAAAATGTAACAGCAATGATTAACCATCGATGATTAATATATTGAAACGCTGGCTTGATAGTTTTGTGCCATCTGGCTAATACGTAGTAACTAAATGCTTAATAACTTTTATAACATACAACTATTTTATGACATGATTTATTTCATAAATTGAATTATCTAATGATGTGTTGATGTTACATATTACCAAGTATGGAACGTTAACATGAAACATGTTAATCTTCAGCATATTTAGCAATGATCCATGTGGCCTCTATCAGTTCATGTGGCACAATCGGGACCGTCAAGATATCACGCCACATGAATTTTGAATAAATTTCCATTTACCTAAGAATAGGTCTAGGAATGGTAAAGGACAATGAAAGTAAATCATGACTTGCTCATTTTGACCAACTTCGCACTTTATACTTTACATTAACACACGTAAAAATCTGACGGCGATCATGAGGCATCTCCATAAGTCCTGAAAAGTAGCAATGAATTGTTGATTCCTTAACACACACAAAAAACACAAAAAGACATAGTATTGAGTGTTGATTACAATTATATATCATATAGGCTGAACTTATAAATTCAAAATTTAACATGCCACCTTTCATTTTTTTCTAATATTATTCTCAAGTCTATTTTAGTTTTAATTAATGTTTATACTTTTTAATCTAAAAAATTAAATTATTGCTCTAAGTACAAAAAAAAAAAATTAGTCTGGTTATGTTAAATGGTGTATTTTATTACGGTAACAAATACTATACTATGGTAGTTTCTTTAGTACATACAACTTATAAGTATATCATATGATTAATTCCACTAATATCAGCTTTATAACTAGTTGGATGTTACTAATTTTTGTTTAATAAGTAAATTATTATAGAGACATATATAAAAGCGTGGATTGTTTTTAAAGATTAGTTGAAGATCATTGTTGTTGGATACGATAACATTGGTGTAGATAATAAGATTAGCATGAAAAAGTAGTCAAGTGGAACATCAAGAAGCATGATGGTGAATCTTTACCCTATATACGGTTTACACACGGCGACAGTCGCGTCTAAGATGAAACGCACTATTCTTTGTTTTATATTTTGTTTGCTTTCTTCTCGAACCGTTTATATACATGATCACATACGGACAAGATATTATTTGTTGCTACGATATTATCAAATCTCTAATAAAATAAAAATTAGTTAGTTACGGACCTAATTTTGGCTGCCTAATCATGAAGTTCAAGAGTGCTCTGAGACAACATAAAATATGTCACACGTGGCGGACACCTAAACGATTCATTTCTTCTTTACACAAAAGGAGCAAACATGCATGGTTTTAGTATATTTTTATGGGTTCTACCTCTTTGAAACTTCGATATGTTAATATGTTATGTAAACGATTTGGTCCATATTTTTAAAATGATCCAAATACAATTTTATATATAATATTTTTAATTAGTAATTTATGTAATTTGTTGTATTAGTTGTTATTAATAGTAGAGAGAACGTTGGAATCTGTCTTCTTGTAAGCCAATTAAACAAACCATAATGGAATGTTTTTAGTTTTTTACCATGCAAAGTTTGGAATAGTTCATGTACTTAGGTATCATGTTGACATAAAAGAAAAATCTAAAAGTAATTAGCTAGTTTGAGTCCTTGGTAGAATATATACTCGAAAACTAGATTATGCATAACAACAGTGATGAAAGATAACCTTCCGATTTTAATAATATTAGTTTGAATTGGTTTAGCTAGAAAGCTATCAGCCAATGAATGGTTTATGTTATTGGTCATGCTAAAGGAACAAATTACCAACATGGTTTGAACTTTGAAGCCTATACTATTATAAAAGCTCATTTCTATTTATATATTTGGTTTAAAGGAAAAAGAAAGGTCACTTAAATGACTTACGATAATAATATAAACCAAGGTTTGGCAATAAAGTTTGACACAAATACAATACACGCCAAGAGTGCATACCACATAAAATTATCGAATATTTTCCATTTTTAAAAACCATAGAAATATCTGAGACCATCAATATGCGATGTTCTTCTCTCTCTCATACCACGAAACGACGACGTCCTTTTGGAACCCTTATACGCATGTTAGCCTCTCGCTATATATAGTGTGCCACTGGCCTCGCTAGTTAATTCATATCGAAGGAAACTCAAACAGAGAGGCATCAAGAGTAGAATATCTCTATCTATTTCCCATTCCCTTGTTTCCTCATTAGTTTTCTTCGATACTCAGAAAGATACTGATCAAGAGCTCGCTCTTTCACAAAAAAAACTACAATGGTTCTAGCTCACAACGTATTGGCAGTTACATTTGGAGTCATGGGTACGTATCATCAAGCATGCATAAAAAAACATCAAATTCATGTAAAATGATAATTATATACTATATATAACTATTATATTAGTATACGTGCATATAAAAATTAACCGTGTCATCTTTGATGTTTGTATTTTTGCAGGCAACATCATATCATTCATCGTTTTCTTGGCACCAGTGTAAGCATTCGTCTATATCAAACACTCTTTCTTTCTTATTTTGTGTTCTCTTAATACATAAATAAAACTTTATCGGATGTTATTATTTTCAGACCAACTTTTGTAAGAATCTGCAAGAAAAAATCGACTGAAGGTTTTGAATCACTTCCATACGTGTCAGCGCTATTTAGCGCGATGCTATGGATTTACTACGCTATGCAAAAAGATGGAGCAGGCTTCCTTCTCATCACCATAAATGCTGTGGGGTGCTTCATCGAAACCATCTACATCATCCTCTTCCTCACGTATGCTAACAAGAAAGCTAGAGTACGTTTAAAACTACTATATACCATTTCTTTTCGTATATATATATTAAAGCATGCACTTGTGCAAAGATAATTTGAGCTGATGATGATATATAAACAACGACCATGTAGATATCAACTTTGAAGGTTCTTGGGCTCTTGAATTTCTTGGGTTTTGCTGCTATAATTCTTGTCTGCGAGCTCTTAACCAAAGGATCGAACCGTGAGAAAGTACTTGGGGGAATTTGCGTCGGATTTTCCGTTTGTGTTTTCGCAGCTCCTTTGAGCATCATGGTACGTACATACTTATGTGACATATATAATAAAAATACACACACACATAAAAAAAATATTGGCTATTGAAAAGAGCCATGCTAATTCATCTGGACAATATAATATACTCTAAATTCTAAGAAAATAATATATATAGCGCTTCTTGTCTTACCTTTTCCGGTAATAGCATCTCTTTATATGTTTACGTATATTATATAGTTTTAACTTATGAAAAATATATATAAAAATATGATGATGCAGAGAGTGGTGATACGAACAAAGAGTGTGGAGTTTATGCCCTTCTCCCTATCATTGTTTCTTACACTCAGCGCCATTACGTGGCTCTTCTACGGTCTCGCTATTAAAGACTTCTACGTCGCAGTGAGTCTCTATCTCTCTTTTTCCCTTTACATTTTTATATTTGAATCTTCTTTTTCCAAAGCATATGAAAATGGACAGCGCAAACATAGTATCATAGTATATTATTATGGTTGGTTCATGTTTAAGGGAAACAAAAAAAAAGAGTTTTGTTTTTGTTTCCATCACCTTTTGTCTCTTTGCCCAAATTCCGTCTATTTAAAGACCGCTAATAATTGATTTGAGCCGTACGAACGCTACTTTTGCTTTATGTTCACAATCATATATTATATGATTGATCGCGTTATAAAGAAACCGAGATGTTATAAGCTTTTTAAATAGTTTGTCGGCGACTAATGGGATTACTGTTCCTCCCAATTCAAAAATGGTTAGTGGGATTTATTAAACTGATGGTGTGATTACTTTTTCTGATTGAAGCTTCCAAATATAATGGGTGCGTTTCTAGGAGCAGTTCAAATGATTCTCTACGTCATATTCAAGTACTACAAATCCCCCGTGGTCGTTGATGAGACAGAGAAGCCCAAAACGGTGTCGGCGGATCATTCCATCAACATGGCCAAGCTTTCATCCACTCCGGCTTCTGGTGAGCTTACCGTTCACTCGTCACAGACTAATCCTGTTCAAACTGGTGCTGGTGATTTAGAGGATCAGATGGACAAGAAAATATCAAACTAAATCATTAAGATTTTAGTTTTCTATTACGAATTAGTGGTTTTTAATTATGTTTTACCGTTGAGTCTGGTTTCCCAAACTTGTCTTTTTTTCTACTTCTCATCATTTTGTTTCGAAATATATATCTCGAAATTGTACTATCCTTTACAAAAATATGTACGCGCGCCATTTAGAATTTTGTAAAATAGTTTTGATGCTCTCTTTCCCGTTAATACTAGAAAAAAGTAAAATTTTCAAAGTAACGATATAAAATGACCATTCACAAATCAGATGTTAAAAATAAAATAAAAAAGGTTTGGTGGACTAGAATGCGTTAACCTCAACGTTGAAACCCCAAAAGAAACATTGACCTAACCAACCATGTAGAATACAACTGAATTAATCTGAACTAACTTAACCCGAATTGAGTTTACTTGAGAATATCAATTTAACCTAACATTTTTTGCTCAATAAAAAAAAAAAAACCTAACATGTATAAACTCTGGGCTTTATAATTATTCTCGGAGAAAGTTAGTGTTAAGGCCCAATCATATTCTTGTAAGAGCCCAAATAACATGTCTTGGCTAATTATGTTTTTTTCCTATAGAATAATGATCTCAACCGTCCACTAAAATGCGACAAATGGAGCTTGAGCATAGGAAGACCAGGCTTGACTTAGCCAAGATGAGACAGAGCAGATTTTTGTGTTTGGTCTTAAAATCTGGGAAATGTATTCACATTTCATCCACAAGCAAAAACAGGTTTGTAGAAGAAACTGAAATTTACTCAGATATGAATGACAATGCCGTATCGTTTAGATTACGTAACTCTACAAAGGTTTAGGGTCTCAATAAAAACACACACACACACACACAAAGCAGAGAAGAAACAAAACCAATTCATCACAATCAGACAATAATGACTTCTCTCCATGCGTTACTCTTCACTTGTCTTCTTTTCTTCTTCATCTTCCCAACATTCACACTTTCCACCTTACTGTTTCAGGTAAAGTATAACACTTTTTTTGCTTCTTTAATTCATACACAGACTCATGACTTAATTGGCGTTACGTTTTTCAATTATTGTGAACACAAAGAGTTTCAATTGGGAATCGTGGAAGAAACAAGGAGGGTTCTACAATTCTATCCACAACTCCATCGACGACATAGCCAACGCTGGAACCACTCATATTTGGCTTCCTCCTCCTTCTCAATCCGTTTCTCCTGAAGGTTCCCATCTCTGCTTTACTCTTTTACATTCACACACCAATCTCCTTACTCACTACATCTTCATTTCTCAGGGTACTTACCGGGGAAGCTGTACGATCTGAACAGTTCTAAATACGGTTCAGAGACGGAATTGAAATCGCTAATCCAAGCACTGAATCAAAAAGGAATAAAAGCTGTGGCTGATATAGTGATCAACCACAGAACCGGTGCGACAAGAGACGATAAATGCGGATACTGTTATTTCGAAGGTGGCACTTCCGATGATCGTCTTGACTGGGATCGTTCATTCGTCTGCCGCAATGACCCTAACTTTCCCGGTACCGGAAACATCGACACTGGAGGAGATTTCAATGGGGCGCCAGACATCGACCACCTCAACCCTAGAGCTCAGAGAGAGTTGTCAGAATGGATGAACTGGCTTAAATCTGATATCGGATTCCATGGTTGGAGACTCGATTTCGTTATAGGTTTTGCATCTTCCATCGCCAAATTATACGTTCAGGTACGGTTACTCAAATCGGACCAACACTAGTAATATAAGAAACATTGGTTGGTAAGAGATATGTTATTTTACTCACACTCGATAGCTCTGTAGTTCATTCCTCTGTTTTTTTTTCGGATATGCAGAACACTTCACCGGACTTTGCGGTGGGTGAAAAATGGGACGATATGAAGTATGGAGGAGATGGAAAACTGGACTATAACCAGGACCAGCATCGGTATGGTCTCAAACAGTGGGTTGAGGAAGCTGGTAGTGGTGTCTTGACAGCTTTTGACTTCACGACCAAAGGGATCTTACAGTCTGCAGTCCAAGGTGAGCTCTGGAGACTAAAAGACTCTCAGGGAAAACCGCCTGGTCTGATCGGGATCATGCCCGGTAACGCTGTCACATTCATTGAAAACCACGACACTTTCAGGACGTGGGTTTTCCCTTCTGATAAAGTCTTGCTTGGATACGTTTATATTCTTACTCATCCGGGAACTCCTTGCATTGTAAGTATAGAGAGAAAGATACATCAACAACTTCCTTTATATCCATTTTTAGCTGTATGTAGTGTTGATGAGAGATATGTTTATTGTTGCAGTTTTATAATCATTACATGGAATGGGGACTAAAAGAGAGCATATCCAAGTTGGTGGCTATAAGGAAAAGAAATGGGATTGGTAGCACAAGCTCTGTTGCGATCAAAGCAGCAGAGTCGGATCTCTACTTGGCTATGATCGATGATAAGGTTATCATGAAGATAGGGCCAAAGCTGGATTTGGGAACTCTCGTTCCTTCTAACTTTGCTTTAGCTTATTCAGGCCTTGACTTTGCTGTCTGGGAGAAGAAGTGACGCATTCTCATCATCACTCATCATATTCTCTATTATTAAAAAAAAAAGTAATCGAATGTATCTTTTTCCTTTTAAAAAAAAATATAACTTGGCGGTATTTAATTAAGATGTGTTGTATTAGTATATGAAAAAGAAAATAAATAAAAAAGCACTAGTGGTGGTGTTAATGGATACACACCAGTGTATAAAAAAGAGTTTGGACAAAAAAGAGTTCTAGTATGAATTTACACAAACTCAATAATTGAATTACTTGTGGTACTTTGAAAGATAAAGGGATTTTTTTTTTTTGTTAACTATAGAAATATGAAATACCAACTTTTAAATTTCAATAAATTTAATTAATTTTCGATAAGACTATTAAAAAAATACATTTTGGGCTCTAGGACTCGTAAAAAGATTTGGAACCTACCAAAAAACAATAGAGCCAAATTCTACCTGTAAAAGGGAAAAATATGGTGGGAACAGTTAACACGGGTAAAATTTTCAATTCGAATAAAACGACAGCGTTTGACTAAGACCATAAAAGTAGAAGACGTCGGCTTGAGAGAGAGAGAGAGAGAGAAGAAGTAGAAGTGACGACGAAAAAAAAAAAAAAAAAGTGAAAACCGTCGGCTTGAGAAGCAACTTTGGATATTTGGTGGCGACTCTTGAGCTTTTCGTTATAAAGCGCTTTTATTTTTTCAATCCCAACAAAAAGATCCGAAGACGATATCTGAAGCCTACGATTCTCTGTATTTGATTTCTTCTTCTTCTTTTTTTTTTTGATTCTTCTCTTCTCATATTCCTTTTTTGTTTTGATATCCCAATCGAAGCGAGCTCTGATTCTCGTTTTTTTTTGTTTTTGTACAACTATTTTCAGATCTGAAATAGTTGTGATTGAGGTTGGTTTTTGAGAAGCGGGATTAGTGATCGGAGCTGGGTTTTTGCTGGTAATCGGAGGTCGGAGAGATAAGTCAACGGATATGCCGGAGGAAGAGTCGATAGATATCAAATTCAGGCTGTACGATGGCTCTGACATCGGACCGTTTCGATATTCAGCTGCGTCTACGGTTGATTTTTTGAAGCAGAGGGTCGTCTCCGATTGGCCCAAAGGTTAGTTTAGGGTTTTTGATCGTAGCAGAGCTTGTGCTCCACGAGTTTCGTATTTTGATTTTCGCTGAATTTTTTTTTTTTTGCAATTGTCGGTAGAAATGCGAAATTTAGAGCTGTTGATGATTATTGTTAGTTTTGAATGATTAGTCCATTTTGGAAGTTGTAAGCATCAGGTATGAGAAATATTTAGTCTTTTTGTGATTTAAGGTTGATCACGAGGAGGTTAGTTTTTGTGAGTTGCAGCTTGTTTGAATGCTCGTTTTTTTTGTGTGGTTTTGCTTAGGCAAAACAGTTGTTCCAAAGGGGATAAACGAAGTGAAGCTGATCAGCTCGGGTAAGATCTTGGAGAACAACAAGACTGTTGGGCAGTGTAAGACACCATTTGGAGAGATTGCAGGTGGAGTCATTGTGATGCATGTTGTTGTACAGCCATCTCTAGCTAAAACCAAGACAGGTAACTTTTTGTTTCTTGTCTATGTTAAAGTGTTCTTCCTGTCTTGTATATTAAAATTTTTCCTTTTCATGGAGTTCTATGTTTCCTTAGAGCTTCTCAATATCAAGCGTCTTCAGTTTTTTCACAAGTCTTGTGTTATTTATCTCGTCACTTGTATGGATCTTGATAATTGTTATATGGCTCAACATTTGCGATAGTATCATCTACCTCTAGTCATACTTATCTTAATCGAGGTTGGTAAGATTTCATAAGAGTGTTCATAACCTAAAATTTGCACATCAGCAAGTTAGTCGGTGACTAGGATCAGTACATTCCTTTTTCTTTCTAGAAGCACTACTGACTCAATCAACCTATCAGCGTATATGCATCAGGTGGTTAGTGGTCTTGCCTATGTTTGTCTTGACAGAGTGAAGGGTACTCCTACAATTTGTTCCTAAGGCTTGTTCTATTTTTAGTGAAAAATAAAGCAAAATTAGCTCTAAGCCTACCAAAGGCATGCCATGAGATCATTAATGGTCAGCAATTAGTATAACATTCGTTTATTCAAAGCTGCTAGAGGATGACTATTACTTTGATTCAGATCTTCTAGAGAATGGATATAATCTTTAAGATTTGTCAACATGTTTTTTTTTTCAAACAAACTTGACAAAGTCATGAAAACTGAGTTTGTGATTTATAAGACGTTGTTGATGAATTCTAACTAACAATTGAATACTGGTGTTTTTGGATCGAACAGAGAAGAAGGTCGATAAAGCACCCAAGGCGGTCATCTGCACATGCACCATTTTGTGAAGAATGCAAGACATGTATCATACATTACACACACGGTCTCTCAAATTCTTCCGGTACAGAAGAAAACAAAAACAAAAGAAAGCTAAAAAAAAAGTAAAGTAAAGCTTCCCTTAAAGCTGTGGAGTTTTTATCTTTGAATGTGTAGAAATTGAACTAAAATTCTTTTCTAAGTACCTCTCTTGTTTCTTATTTGTTTTTGTCCCTTACTGTCCCAATGTACTCAAGTTGTATAGGTTACTAGGTCCATTACGCGTGATGAAGATTATTATTTACTATCTATTTTATTAAAAAAACGTAACAAAACACTTGTGCCATCAATATTCATTCTCCCTTTCACATAATCACTGAAAGGTCTTTTAAATCTCTAAATTATCTCAATTTGGCCACTTAATTCCTGAAATTATTACATTAGATGATTTGTTGACCAAACCGTTTTGGTCCTTCTTCCGCTTAACAGTTAATTAGCATGATTAAGTGTGGGATGTTCTTAATGTGACAAATAAACAAGTAGGTGATCTGCATCTGATCAACAAGTGCTAATTTCGACGACTTTATCATCAAATATATTTAAGTTGCTTTTATCATGTTCAAATATGTACTAGCCCTGGGCGTTCGGATTTTCGGATCGGATTATTCGGAGTTCGGATTTTTCGGATTGGGATATATAGAATCCGATTTGAATCCGACTGGTTTTCGGATCGGATCGGTTCGGATTTCTTCGGATTCGGATCGGTTTTCAAATTTTATTACGAATCCGAGTTTAAACCGAATCCTATTTCGGATCGGTTTTGGATTCAGATTCTACACTATAAATCCGAAACTTACACTCTAAATCCGAACAATCCGACGTAAAAAAGAGGTTTGAGCGTTGGGCAAAAACATAGAGATTATATGTATACTATGTGATGTATTAGACCATGTGTATTCGGGTTAGCAGATAACCGATCGGATTTCGGTTCGGATCGGTTTAAATCCGAAATCCGAATCATGTTCAACATAAAATCCGATCGGTTTTTACATAGTAACCGAAACCGATCCAAATCGGATTTTTCGGATCGGTTCGGATCGGTTTTGTCGGATTCGGATTATATGCCCAGGGCTAATATGTACCATTACAAGTCCCTTACAAGCCAAGCATCAATGGTCAAAAATCAAATATCAAACTGGAGAATCACAATACAACTTAAAAACCCAACTTGAAACTGTAGAATGGTGATAAAACGGAGTTGCGTGTAATAGTTCTATAGATGATTGAGTGTTTTAGACGTTTAGTTATAATTGGGTAAACTAAATTATATGTAGGACTATGACCAAACAAATTACATGGTAAATAACTTAATCGAGATGGGGAAGCCTGTGGCTGTACATGTTATGGTCTATCTTATGTCTTTTAAGGTTTAAATTTGTGTCATGTAAGGGATTAACAAACGGAGAGTGTTGGTGTAGTAAAAAAAAGAAAACAACTTTATTATTCTTTAGCTTGAAAATAAGAAAACATGTTACAACCAAACATAATTCAAGTATCAACATTAATTCCATGGGAAACATTCTTCATGACCAGTTAATCGACATGGACCATTAGGTCTGATACTCCAAACACAAGGATGATGTTCACATGTTTTTTGATCTCTGTTGGCAATGAGAATATCGAACCATTGAGACTGACTTCCCCATCGAAAGCGGCAAAAATACAAAGTTGTCTCCCAAACGTTGAGATTTGCTCTGAATCCCCAGTGCTGTTGAGGGGCTAGATATTGTGTTCCCAGATCTTTATTCTTGGATTTGCAGTGTAGTCCCAACTGAACATTTGGACCAATATCATTGATGATATCCACATTTACATGCATTCTAGCCTCGCAGAGTCCACCACCAAAGAAAATAACCATGAAACTCACACTAAATATTATGCGTAATGCTGCTGATGAGCCACACATTGTAAATAGTTTTTTTCTTTTTCTTTCTTGAATGATTTTTTAAGATTTAGCATCCCATCTTTTTATACTCGATTTATACTTCCCCGAATAATTAATTATAGTCAAAGAGAAGTTAATATTCTTCTACTCTCTCGTATAAGGAAAAAGGAAATAAATACAGAATTAACAACAATTTGACCAGAGATATTAATTTCCCCCTTTTTTTGTTATTTGTTTTAGGAAACGTATATATGTATTTTTTGTATTTTAGGAAACGTATATTTTAGATATAACACAAGTCAAAATCTTATCAGCTTCTTAATGCACATACTGTATATGTAACGTACGTCTTCTTATCCGGAGATAACTAAACTGAATTCAAACACTTGTACTATTAATTTAAAAAATATGAGCGCAATAAAAAATTCTTCAAATTCTAAATCTTTCATCATATCATATTCTCAAATATGTTGAACCATGCATATAGACTTACGACGGTATTCAAATATAAATATTCCACGGGAATCATGTTTCATGACCAGTTAATCTACATGGACCACTAGGTCTTATACTCCATACACACGGACACGGTTGGTGATGTTTACATATATCTGTGTCTCTGTTAGCAGCCATCAAGAATATCTAACCATCGTCTACACTTATTTCCCCATTCAAAGTGACAAAAGAACAAAGTTTTGTCCCAAAAGTTAATAGTCCCTCTAAATCCATTGTGTTGGACTATTGGTGATGGGCTTAAAGTATGTGATCCGAGATCTCTGTTCTTCTCTTTGCAGCGTAGTACCAATTGAACGTTTGGACCAATATCATTGATGATATCTTTCTAATCTATTACAATTAATTATATTAATCAATTAACAAAAATAAAAACACAAATTCACTTATTTTTTTTTAATAGAAAAATGAGGGGTTAAAATATACTGTTGGATAAACATAATTGGATGGTGTAGTGAATCCGAGGGAATGAGAAGAAGGATATGTAAAATGTAAAGTGCAGGGATTTGGCATCCAATCCAAAACTAAACTACCTTCACATAACCGGTAACAGGTCGCCATGAACCTCATTCTTAAACCAATTACGTTTGTATGAGAGATGAGACTATCGTTCTTGAACCAACCGGTTTTCATTTCTTTCTTACAAATCCAATCAAAGTCTTTAGTCTTGACCAGGTTCAATCAACTTGTGACCCAATAAGCTTTGTTCTAGAGTCGTGAGGGTTTTGACAAATTCCAGCTACAATGTCAATAATAATAATAGGTATTGTCATTGACATGAGCTTTATAGAGGGAAAAAGAGTTTTGATATATTCCTTTACTTATATAACTGTTTCACATCCCGAAGAGAACAAAAAACAAAAGTGGATGTTTTGGTATGAGACTAAATGACTAAATCTCCATATTTTCCGTATCTAATAAGAGTAGTCTTAATTTCCTTCAGTTTCTTCTACTATCTTCTTAATCCTCCTATATATATATATATATAAAAAAAGAAAAGAAAACTAGAAAGAGAAAAAAGAAACAAGCTAAGAACATGTGACGAAGGCGACAGAGAGAGGGTAAGGGAAAGTGTTGGCGTAGTGAAAAGAGAGAGTGGAGCCATAAGGCAAAGGCTTGCCGTTGTTGACAAGACAGTCGTCGTAGTGAATACGCTTGAAGACTCTTGGGTTAATCAACTTAGCTGAGCTGAACCAGCCGCAGCTGATGTGTATCCTCGAAATCACGCATCCAGACATACACATGTTCGTTATCTCTACCGTGTAGCCTGGTATTCCGCTCGGCAATGGTTCCGTTGCAGCTTGGTTCACCACTATGTCCGTACTCTTGCACTTGTCTCCTATCCTCTCTGGCTCTACCCTCTTCTCTGCTTTTCCTCCTTTTATTTTTCAAAACAATCACAAACAAAAACAGAGGATTTTTTTAGTCTATATTAGTTGGATACAAAAAAATCGAAATGCTAAGGACTCATACATTTTTAATTCCCTTTACCTAGTAAATTTTTTTTATGAATAATAACCAAAAAATATTGTAGAAAATGAGAAAAACAGAGAATAGTAGTAATTTGACAGCTGGATGAAGTAGGATTCTGTTTAAGCATCGCTCTATACTCTCTACACATGTATGCACACACTACAGTGAATAGTCAACAAGTCATCAACTTATTTTTCACCAAAACCATTTTTTGATTTACTAATTCTCTAAGTTTCTAACAAGCAAGAAGCAGAAAAGATTCAAGACAATTTGAGAAAAAAAATCAGAAATCTTAAAGATGATGTTATTTGTATTTATTCCACAGATAAGTCAAGAGGCTCTTTAACAAAAATTCTGAATAAAGGGTCCACAAAAGTATAACGAACAAAAGAAACAAAAGGGAGCAAGAAAACACAGACGTGCGAGAAAGACTGACGACGCTGTGAAAATACCAAAAACAAAAAAAAAAGGACTAAACGCATCAGGGAAGGTGTGTGTTTGCAGAGACTTGTTCTGATGCAAACAAACAAATCACCATTTCACGAGGATCTTTACAAATATGGAGCAACCAAAGCCAAAATTTTAACAATATCAACACGAAAGGATCTGGATCAATCATCGATTTGGTAAAATAATTTTAACAACACCAAAAATAAAAAAGAATCCTCATACCAGGAGAGAGAAGAAGCATCTTCCGATGCGAAGAGCTCGATAACGTCGTCGTTTTAGTCAAATCCAGATTACCTCTAAGCTTCAACCCTGTTTCAAACCACACAACATTAAAAACACTCAGCCCCAGTGTTAACAATAAATTGAATCTAAAATCTGATCCATTAAATAAATCTCGTAGTTACCGGAGGCGAGAGCCATGCCGTGAAGAAGAAAGTAAGAGAGAAGTGTCGCCGATATCAGAAGTCGCCGCCGGTTCATGTGGTTAGACGTCGGGAAACTAAAAAAAAAAGCTGATGATGAAGCTGACTCTCTCGTCTCCTTATTATCTGTTCCGTCAACGTCGATGTGACTATCTATTACCGGAAAACCTGTAAAATATCAGAGGAAAGAGAAGAGAAGGGAGGAAAAAAAAACTTTAAATCAGTATCTATAAAAAAATCAGACGACTTGTCTTGCATCTATCGTATCAATGAACAGTTAAAACATAGGAAAATGGAGATTTAAGCGGCTCCTGATTTGAAATATAAACGAATCTACTGAAGACATTATTCAAAAAATCTTTGACCACGAAAATCTACAAAAGTTGCGAAATGTGCAGAGAAAGCGAAGCTAAACCTAAAATTAGAGGAAACGACGGCGAGGTTACAGTATCGATTAAGCAGTTTCTGGTAAAACTTCATCGCCGCGGAACGTAAAAGGTAACAAAAAGCTGAATATTCTAAAATCAACATCAAAATCAAAGAGACGAAGCGAATCAGGAGACAGGTGAATCGTATCGTAAAGCGACTGAAATCGAAAAAAAAGCAGGTAAAAGTAAGGAACCTCGATCGAGTATCCAGGAAAGAAAAAAAGCAATCTGATTCTGACGGAAAACGAAGAGAAAGCTGGAGCCTAGTGTATAGAGAAAGGAGAAACAGAGCAAACAAACAAAAGTATCAAACAGAGGATGATAGAGTCAAATCATCCAGAAAAAAACTGAAATACACAATCTCTAAAGATTCCAAGTAGTGTGGCCGTACAGTTTTTAAAGAGAGTTTTCTCACCTAAGTTTTCTTCGTCTGCAAATGGTGTCGCCGAGGTAGAAGACGAAGGGACTAGAGAAACAGAGAGAGAGAGAGGGATTAAAAACAAAAGAAATAAAGAAAAAGAGGATCTCTCGTCTGTTACTACATTACAAGTTGTATTTATAGTCCTTTTTCATAATTATTAGTCTATAGTTTTTATATCAATATCTTTTTGATAAATTAAAATTACCCAAACGGTACTATTAAAAAATAAGTAAAATTACCAAAAGAAAACAAACATGGTAAAGAGAAAGAAATTTGGAGTGTTTTTATTCACTTTTATGTATGTGGAACTAAATAAATAGATATTTTTGTTTTATTAACTCGTGGTGTTTTTCTGTATTAATTAATTATTTAGGAAATGAATTTTAAATTATGAAATAGTCGTGAAATGGTTTATTATAATAATGTGGTGGACTGCTTTGATGGATACCGTTAGCAACTTTAGGAATGAATCTCGCTTGTATGCAACCAGAAATGGGTTGGTACGTTTTATTGATACAGTTGGTAAATTTATACCAAATACTCCACCAATAGAAAATATCAGACGATATAAGGGGGTAATATGGTCATTTCGAGGATTATCTATATATTGATTTGGATGGAGGAGTCCGTGGCGGGTGAATGAGAATGATTGGCTGAATATTTGTTGTATGAGATTATAATTAAGGAAGGAAGATTGGGTAATTATTATTAAAAATGGTCACATCCTCACGTGTGAGAGAGTAATCAGAATCACACGAGTCTCTTTTTGTTTTTAGTTACACGCGCCCTCCCTTCATTTTTTTTTTGCATTTATGATCTCTTCCCCCCGACCATGATGTTTTTTTATTGTACCCTCCATTTTTTTTATTTTTTTATTTTTATTCCTTCTTCCCTTTTTTATCCCTTTGAACTGAATCAATCGTTTAGCTTCTACTATATCAAGCGTTCAAGTATAGTACCAAGGCCTAATTTCTAAGGAACTATATAACTTGCACCAAAAAATAAAAACATTTTGTAATCAATTGTTTCATTTTGATTTCTTTGGGGGAAAAAAACACTCGGGAATGAAGTAAATAGAGAAATTCGTAAAGAAAGAAAGAGCAACTAAATTAGGATAGTGTGACAGGGACAAGAAAAGAGAGAAGGACTGAAATTCGATTCTATAAACGAAAGTAAAGGCCAAACCAACAGACCCTCACAAGTAACCCATAAAAGCGAAACACAGAAAAAGAGTTTTTATTTTTGACTTGGCACAGAGAGAGAGAGAGATGAACACAAGGTAGCAAAATGACAACTTGGTTCTCTTTTAAATTTAACCTTTTACCAAAAAACTTGGTTCTCTTTCTTTTCGATATTTGCTTGCATTTTTAAACTGGTTTTTCCACACAAAAAAAAAAAAAAAAAAAAACATGAAGGAGTCTTAAAAAGGATGTGAGCTTTTCAAATAGTTTTTTTAAAACTGGTTTTGTTATTTCATTTGTGCATTTTGTTTGGGGGGAATGGGCAATAAATGCAATTCGAAAGAATGGCATTTTTTTTTTCTGCTTTTGACAGACAGACAGAGCACAAATGTGTCATTGATAAAACAGAGTTTTTGCAGGTGCTTTGGTCTCCTCCCTCCTCTGCTTCTCTTACCCATGCCCTCCTCCTCTTCATTTTGTCATTTTCTTTCTTCATTCTTTTTTTTTCTCGAATCATTCCACACTTCTTTTAGTTGACCTTATTAAAACCACCACACACGCTTCTCTTTTATACTAATACTATGTAAAATACCCCTTCTGACATCCAATAAACTAGACATCGATTCTCATATAGTAATGGTCTCTATATTTAATTGAGCCAAGATCTCTCTCTCTACAAAGTCAACCCACATTATTACTAATTGATGTTGGTTTTTCACATGGATATCGTTAAATGTTTGCTGAAATGACAGCTGCTAAAAAAAAGCCTGCAGTGAAGTTTGTAAGGGGGAAAAATTAAAACAATCAAAAGGGTCAAAAACATTTAGAGATGTTACAAAATCTCCTACCAATACATACTACGCTACAACATGTATCCAACCCAAGTCCAAGAATGTGATCACACCAGGTAAGAGTCACAAATCAAATGGAGATGCTGCTAGAGAAGCTTTATTAATCAAATTGGTTTACACAAGACAAGATATACCTTTTTTTTTTTTTTTGTCGTAATCTAACTCTCCATATATATGCAACTTCAAGTGTTTAATGTCTCCAGCTCGGGCCTTTAGATCCCTCCAGCTTTTTAATCTTGTTTAAAAGATCATCAATCGTGTTCGACGCTTCCTGCAATGTTAATTATTTTAGGTTTTGCTACTTAAGGTGAGCGTACAAAATTTGAAGGTTTGTTTCATGAATGAAGGAACCTCTAGCTTGTTTCTCAGAACTTCTTCTTCCCCATCACGTCGGTCTCTTTCCTCTGAGAATATCTCAATCAGATTCGCTTGCTCTTTGTTCATTTCTTCTATTTTTTGCCTTGCTAATTGAACCTAAATTAACCAGGAATTCATCAGGCTTGCAAAGAAGCTGTCCAGACAATTAAAATGTCAGAAAGTAGAACCATACCTCAACTTCAAGTGCTTTCCTACGCTCTTTCTCACGCCGCAGCTCCTCTTCCAACTGAGATTACCAAAGAAATTTGAGACATCTATTACAATGGAGGATTTTCCTCTTTCTTTTTAGATTTGAGATGTTAATGGGAGTAAATACCAGTGTACCGTCTTTCCCATTATATACACCAGTGTCCCCATTATGATTTGGATAGGAGCTTGAGTAGAACTTTTCTGAAGCTGGAGTAGGAGTCTTGATTTTTGATGGAGCAGATCCCCCATGATCATTTTCTGGTGATGAATCTAACATCCATAAGACATTGTTACATGATTGTTCCATACTAGTAAACTCTCCTGAAAATGTGGTATAGACATTACAAAACCAATAAAGACACAATACCTCTCTGATAATAACCGTGTCCAGACTTTCCATGCCTAGGCGCATAGCCAATCTTGTGACAGTTGTTCCTCCTGGTTAAAAAGGATGGAATATTATAAGCCTTGAAACATCCATGCCCGGCTCAGTGAAGCGGGATTTAGAAGAACATGAGAAAAGAATCAGACCAGTAATTCTTCTGCATTTGAACTAGCCGTGACTCTAGTCTAGAGAGAACTGTTGTACGCTCAAACCCTTGTTTATCATGAGCAGGCTCGACAAAATTAGCTTCCAAAACACCTATCAGAAGAAAAAAACTAGCTTTGTAATCTTCATGCAAAGTAAGTGAATAATGTAATATAACTTCCATATAAAAAGTACCTATGACCCCACGACCATCACTGCCTGATGTATTCCATATCCTCCAAAATGGCTGACAACACAAGTTAATAAGAACAAACACAAGAATCTGAGATAAACTATTTATCTTAAAAATCAAAGGCATCGTATGGAGAGTTTTGGGGAGCAAAACGCCATTTAAGTAGAATGAAACCTTAATGAGCCGATTTTTGTGGTATACATTAAAGCCTTGAACATCAACATGATGTTTTGCGTCCTTCACAAATCCAATAATTACAATGGCAGACATCTGATAAAAGAATTTGTGCATGTTACCCGCTTTATATTATAACCAGAATATCCTCTGTTTATAATAAATAGAACTCTAAGAAGGCTGGTTTAGTTAAGTTATCAAAACTTACATTTGTCGTAAATCCATATGATTCAGACTGTGGTCGATATGTGATCTGCTCAGTCTGCATCATGTCATTCACTACACTGTGGTGCTCAACATCTTTCCCCCGTAGAATGATACGAAATCCAGGTGGAATTCTAAGGTAGAGGATTGATACATAACTCTGGGAACATGTCAAAAGGATGTGAGAAATGAATATGTAGATTAGAAGGTCATGCAGCTAAACTGAACAAGATTCATAATAATATTTCTATTCAAGCTTTTTTATTTTGACAATTATAGTTATTACAGAAATATTTGACTTACTGAAATAATCACTATAACTGAAACAATACTGACTTACGGTCCTAACTAGCACGAGAAGGACTAGTACAACTCTGATGAAAAGACATATTTCTATTCTCTGCAACAAAAAAATGAAAAAGATAATGAAAAATAATGTTTGTACCCTTAGTGAGTGTTTGTATGTCAGGAAGTGCCTAGAATTAGGAAACTGAGAAGCCATTTTTATGTTTTTTTCTTCCCGATTGACGCCTCTAAGTTGGATATCCTGCAGATAAACAATATGACATGCATTAGACATCGTATGCATCATCACAGACAATAAGCTACATACATTGAGCAATGAAAACACGTACAAGCGGATCAGCATCAAAATCAAGTTCCAACATCCCTTGATCATCTTCCCACAGGTTGTATATAATTATCCGTGTGCCACGATCCTTCATCAGATCAAACTACAACAAATAAAGCAGCAAATTAGTGATAACATTCGTTGATAGAGACAGTAAAAGGGGTGGCAATAGATGAAAGCCCACACCAAATGAGTGACAGAGAAGATAAATAACTAAGAATGTACTAAAATAATCTCTATAGTTGACTCATCTTTTTGCTTCCTGGGTAGTAAAAAGCTCTCATGGAAAATTTCACAGTATGACTAAGTGACTAAGCAACTGCTTTGAACAAAGGGAAAATATACCTGATGAAGAAGATCTTCTTCACTAGAGAATGGCGACCATTGAACAATTGTTTCCACATTTTTATCCCAATCACTAAGGGAAGACCGGATTATTTTACTCCATTCAGGGTCCCTTCTTTCGTAGTCAAGCTATCATTTACAAGAAAGTATAAGGAAAAAACTGGATACAGTTTTCATCTAAATTTAAAAGTATATGTTGTGAGCATGAAACATCTTCTATGGCAGAAGAGATGGTGAACAGTTAAAAAACAAAGCTAAGTTACAATGTTACCAGCAGTACTGAAAGAAAATAACCCATTGAGATGCAAGCTAAGGTACTAAAAGAGAAGGAAACAACACAACTCTCTGCCGTTAGTTTTATCTATTGCCACAACAACAGTTATATATGTGTAACGTTATGCCAACAAATCAAAGTTGCAATATATTCTACATCACAATTGCAACGCCTTCCCAATTTTAGCCTAGATATCAGATCAAAGGAATCAAATGGAGAATTTAACTGTAAATGAATCATGTGTTCTTGGAGTTTCATGCGTAAATATGTGAAACTTGCAAGGATTACAAACTAAGAACCCTGTTATCAAATCTAAACTGTCTACAGAGAGCTAGCTTGCATTTGTCAGGTTGTAGATACCCTTTCATTTTAAAAATGGGGTACATAAGAGAAACCATGTGGCAGACCATGGAATTGTTCTCTAACAATGCCACACAGCGAAACAAAGAAAGATTACCATGGGTACAACAATGTCCTCCTTTCCTGTGCTCCTTAGAAATGTATATGATAGGAGCCCAATGCTCTGCGTAGAGCTAAAACCAACATCAAGTAAAATAGACTATAACAAAAAAAAAGTACAACTCTAGCTGTTGTTCTTATTCTTTGGTAGTGACAATACAATCAAACCAAAACGAATAGAACATGATAACCAAAAGAGGTAACATATTGATACTAAAAACAACTAACCTCTTTCCATCTTTTCCAGGGCAACGCGAGAATACAATGACATCTGCTCCAAGTCTCATTGTACTAGTCTTAAATCCATTGCCATCTATAAGCAAGAAATGAATTAAACGTGTTTCTGCAAACATTTTGAGTGTGACAGAGAATTCTTACATTGTCCAATGGTGTTTGCAAGTTTGCTTTTAGCCGAGTATCCCAAAGACATGCATTGTCGCATTTTTTCAGGATCCATCCCACCCCCGTTATCTGGATTTCAAAACATAAGGATTCTAGTACATGAGGATCGAGAAGTGCACAAAAAGTGTTGCGATTTAGGCAACTAATAACGCCATGAATAAAACAGGGAACAGATCCTCTAAGATATGCTAAGAGAAGTGTATACCCTCAATTAATAACATTCTGTTTCCTGCTTTGTTGTTTTCGAGCATGTCTACTTTAACATAAGTAGCTCCACTAGCAACCTGATATCAACGAGAGAAACCATTTACTACAAAGCATAAGCTAAATGCAGACTGCACTTCAGTCTGTCTAATACAACATTATAACAAGTTGAGAATCTGAACCCACCTCATCCAAGGCATTGTCCAAAAGCTCTGCAAAAGCTGCACAAGAGAAGACAAGAAAACAGATTTAGCCCACAGAAATAGAGGCAAACGCATTGTAGTAAATCTAGCTGTTGATGAATAAAAGTACCTCCAAGAGCCCATTTGTGACTAGTTGCATTAGAATGTAAAAACTTAGGATGGACTCTTACATGATCAAAACCACCTGAAGAAACACAAAATTACAGTGACATAAGTATCATCAATTTCCAACTATTAAATGTTCCAAGTTTAGCACCGATCAACATAACTGTTAAAGACCAAAGTGAATATGTTATACCTGAAGAAAGATCCCAATTAACGCCAGGGGCTCCTTCATAATCTCCAGCTTTCCAGAACTGTTTACAACTACCAACCCTCCCAGACACTCCCGAGGACGGTGGCGGCGGCGAAGACATAGGCCTGAAGACATTACACGGGTTCGCAGGAATAGCTTGCGTCATGTTTACCGGCGGTGGATTCGATTGGCCGAATCCTTCAGGCAACGCCACTGCTAACTGCTCAACTGTTGTCACCTTCTTCACATTACTCCTATCAGCTTCCGAAGAAGCTCCAAAAGCATCTCTAGCTCTCTTCACGCCGACGAAGTTCCCAGAATTACACCTTCCGTCATCTAATCCACCGGCGAGATCTCCAATGTCATCAGAGTCATCATCGCTGCTACAGAGATCGACTACAGGAACAGGTTCTCTTCCCGGAAAGCCAAAAGGCGAAGTAGAAGACGGTGGAGGAATCTCTCGCTTCACGTGAATATCATCCATCGTTAAGTATAACTGGAGAAGAAGATGAAACCGCCCTTTCAAATAGTATTAAAAGAAAAAAAAAAAAAAGAATTGAAGAAGAAGAGGAACTCTCTTTGCGCCAACGAGGAGCTCTCTCTCCCTCCTTTTTTTATATATATATATATATATGTCGGAGCTGTTTTGGTTCCACCGATTAGACCTTTTGTCAGCCCTCAAAAGTGTGTAACTGATGAGTTGTGTTATTATTTTCCAAAATAAAACAAATTTTTCGCGGAAACAAAACAAAAAAGTAAGAATTTGAGTTTCTCTCTGTTCACTTTTCTTCAGAGAAGGGGAGAGTCTGAGAGAGTAAAGTAAAAGGGAGGAACAAAAGGGCTTTATTTTAGGGTTTTTTAAAATTATATTTATTTAATAATTATGTTAGTTTGTGTAGATGGGCCATCTAATTATAAACCCATCTTAATACAACTTAACTTTTAATAGACCCCAAGAGACGGCCCATTACACAACTCACGATAACTAAATAAATAAACCCTAATATATGTTGTTCGAGTTGTCTCTTTCTCTCTCTTTTGTTTGTTCGTTCGTCGTCTCTGGGGTTTACCAGTGTTTTGAGCTGCGGAAAAGCTGAAAATGGTACATCTTCTGAACAATTTTTGTTCGTTAATCAATTTATTTTTTGTCTTATAGATGAATGTAGTGTTGTATCTGTTTGCAGCTGTCAAAAAAGGGATTTACGCTTTCATCTCTTTAGCTTTAGATTTTTTGGTGAATCATATTTTTCAAGAATACTACATCAATGGATTTTTTAGCCTCAGTTTGTTTTTTTTGAGATTCAAGCTAATAGCTGTGTAATATGTTAGTTTGATCTTATAGTTTTATGCAACTTTGGTTGGTTAGAAATGTGTAGTAGAATCTGGAGTTATGTATTCCATTGTTGTTTAACTGTGATTTTTCAATGTGATAAATTGATTTCTTTCTCACTTTAAATTATAGGCCCCAAAGAGAGGAGTCAAAGTGGCTACCAAGAGGAAGCCTGTAAGTGATTTTGTTTTGCTCTCTCTCTCTCTCTCTCTGAAGATATATTTCTCTGTTCTTGGTTCCTGAAACTGTTGTTTGGTTTCAGGACAAAGTAACAAACCCACTATTTGAGAAGCGTCCGAAGCAGTTTGGGATCGGAGGAGCATTGCCTCCCAAAAAGGATCTCTCCAGATACATCAAATGGCCAAAGTCGATCCGCCTGCAGAGGCAGAAGCGTATCCTCAAGCAGAGGTTGAAGGTCCCGCCAGCACTTAACCAGTTCACCAAGACCCTTGACAAAAACTTAGGTCTTTATCTCCTTTCCTCTTGTTGCTCTGTTTTTGATTACCCATCTTTAGCTGTTTAACCCTATGTTTGTGTAATTGCTTGCAGCCACTACTCTGTTCAAGCTTCTTCTCAAGTATAGGCCTGAGGACAAAGCTGCCAAGAAGGATCGTCTTCTCAAGAAGGCTCAGTCTGAGGCTGAGGGCAAACCTTCTGAGTCTAAGAAGCCAATTGTTGTCAAGTATGGTCTTAATCATGTGACTTACCTCATTGAGCAGGTCTCTTCCCTTTCTGACCGATTCAGTTGTCACTCTCTATGAATTTTTAAGCTTGCTGCAGGAATCATTTCTGAAACCTATCTGTTTTGTTTGATTGCAGAACAAAGCTCAATTGGTTGTGATTGCTCATGATGTGGATCCGATTGAGTTGGTCGTCTGGCTGCCCGCATTATGCAGGAAAATGGAGGTTCCTTACTGCATTGTCAAGGGGAAATCACGATTGGGAGCGGTAACTATGATTGTTTACCTTGAGGGCTTTACTTAGAATTATCTAGAAAAATAAACATGTAGTTGATCAGTGGTCTTCTTCTTCTGTTGATGACTTGTTGCAGATTGTCCACCAGAAAACAGCATCTTGCTTGTGTTTGACCACAGTAAAGAACGAGGACAAGATGGAATTCAGCAAAATCCTGGAGGCCATCAAGGTGAGAATAATGTTGATTTGGTTACATCTATGTGTTTTTAGAATCTGTTGTATGTGTCTCTAGAATGGTGTCAACTTGTTGTGATTCATCATTTTGCACAGGCAAACTTCAATGACAAGTTTGAAGAGTACCGTAAGAAGTGGGGAGGTGGTATTATGGGATCAAAATCACAGGCCAAGACTAAGGCTAAGGAGAGAATTCTAGCCAAGGAGGCTGCTCAGAGGATGAAATAAGATCTGTGGGTTTCATTTTTTTGGAAGCGTAGTTTATTCAGTTTTGCACATCAAAAGACTTCAAGTCAAAAGTATCTCTCTCTATGTTTTCACATTTTTGCTTGCATCATCTAATTTCGACCTTGTTGACGACCTTGTGGTCCTTTATATAATTCATCAATAGAACTAAACCTTAGTTAGCTAAATTTAATATCGTTGTGTTAATCTCAGTACTTATATATTACTGAACAAAATATTAGTACGTCAGCCAAAACAAACAACCCCACTCACTCTCGTTTGGATGTTGCAAATATTGTTTTGTTGATCTGGTAAGATATTCGTGTCGCATACTCATATGTTAGAGAGGGATTTGTTTGAATAACATTAGCATATACGCGTGGAAGCTAAATCAATACAATAAGGTGAAAAAGCCACATTTTCTAATATAAAACGAGACAGACCTCGTTCAGTCATCATCATCATCATCAACATTCCAAACCCATTTTTTCTAAATTAAAAACAAAAAGCAAAATAGTAGATTAGACAGGACATTGATGGGACCACCACCAACTCCAACACCTCCATTACAATAATAGTACTTGTCAACAAGGCTTCCTCTGTCTTCTGAATCAGTGACTGTGAGCCTCGTGTCCCTCCTACATCACATTTTAAATTCACAATTAACTTTCACAAAGAAATTAAAGAATTAACAAAAACCATATAACACACTTGTTATATGCTAAATGGTCGCTACGTTAGAGAACTAATCACTTTACGTTTCCTAGGAAAACTAGGAAAAAGTTTACTTTGACCAAAAAGTTAAAAAATGTAATATACCCGGTGAGGGAAGATGGATTGGAGGATGTTGGGCTTGGTGGACTTGGAGTGGTGGGAAGAGCGGAGGACGCCGTGTTTCTTGAACTGCTCTCTGACAACACGGTTGTAGATAAAAGCAGCGCCTTGAAACTGGGGCAGAACAAGCCAAGCAACGAACACAAGTTTCACGGTGTACCAAATGGGAATCCACTCAAGAAGCGATTGCAGAATCAGTTCCGTCAGTGAGAGGAACGAATATATTATCCAATACGCAAGCCACTGTTCGTCGTCTACTTTCGTTGCGCTCTCCATTGCTATCACCGATGCGTACCTGTGTTTTTTTTTCAAAACGTTATTACAATTTGTTTTTTCTCAGGTTTTGTCTCTGTAAATCTTAAACAAGAGAAAATTAAAAAAAAAAAACTTACAATGGATACAGCAACATCACTATGGGCCTGTAATTTCACAAAACCAATTACGTTTTCAAAATTAGAAATCGAAACAGAGGAAACAATAAAATAGAAACGATGCTGTTGGTGAATTAAGAATAATAATAATACCCAGCGCCTGAATGAAGAGCAGTGAGGAAAGTCCAAAACTTGTCCATTTTTTCCTTGCGAGATTTTTCGGAAATTTTTAGATGTTAAAAGAGAGAGAGACAAGTCCGTGAAAGTATCGAGGCAGGCTCTTTAATTTTCTCTGTAAGAAGAAGACAAAGAAATGTGAAAGGAAGAACCTAATTTATAGAAGAAAGGAAGGTAAAGGCATCTCGGACATATATTGTACGGTTTGCTATAGTTGATTGGTTGGTTCACACCCTTTTCATTGGCTCTTTACTTGGGGAGATACGGGTACGGTTTAGTAGGAATACTAGAACGCTGAATCACTGATGCCGACATCAACTACTCCGGTCTGATCCATCGGTTCAATTAGTGAATCCGTTTTTATTCTGTCTGGTTCGATTCGGTTCAGTTAAATTTATCCCACACGTGGCGAGATTCTAACCTTGAAGGCGTCGACGACATTACACCGACCTACAAATATAAAAGAGAAGACGTCGGTGAGAGCTTCTGTCATCGCTTTATTTTTTTTTCATTTGATTTCTTTAAAGACATACCTTTTGTCATTTTATTAAATATTTTTGCTGCTTATTGTTTTTACTTTCTTTTCAAACTTCTAAATTTTGTGACAATTAGTTTGGTTTAAGGTGAAATTCAAATAAGCTTCAGAAGAGGTTATTTATATCCTTGATAGCCTTTTCGACTGCTTTCTTTGAGGCTTAACACCAATTTCCGTTGTAGCTTTTAGAACAAGTAAGCAGAGTACATGAGAAAGTCGAACAAGACAAAGAAGAATTGTAACTTCGTATTATATATATAACATGATCGATTGAGTTTGATGATGTGTATAAATCAAGTTGGAACCAAAGTATTATTGCTATGTGTATTCGTGCAGAAATGATCAAAGCCGTTCACCAATACAACCAAAAACCATAACAAAAGCAGCACTATAGTAACATAGACAATCCTTCCAATGGTCTTCTTCTTCGATTTCGTATTATCACTCGAACTCGTCACATTCGAAGACCAACAAGATGAATGAGAAGACGATGCCCCCTTCTTGGTTTGATCATCATTATCAGAGTCGTGAAATAGTTTTCTCCTTAAGGGTGATCTTACTTGTGTGCTCTCTGCCTCTGGTTCGTTTTGGAGTGAGAGCATTAGGTTCCTTGGAGAGTTTTCGACAATCTCAAGAGCTTCTTCCACAGTGATCCTTGAAACCGCAGATGAGCTTTTACCTGTCTTCATGGCTGTCCATTCTTTCTCGAGCTCCTTCAACTGCTGCTCCAGTCGTTCGTGTTGGTTCTCCTCTCTTTCTTCCATCTTCTTTTCTTACAATCTACTACTTTACTATGAATCAACAAGAATGTGGTTTATAATAGGGTGAAATCTTTTGAGATCTCACTCTCTAATCTCTATTTAATTACTTTTAGCTGAGTTTTACTCTTTGA
Source organism: Capsella rubella (assembly GCF_000375325.1). Taxonomy (NCBI): domain Eukaryota; kingdom Viridiplantae; phylum Streptophyta; class Magnoliopsida; order Brassicales; family Brassicaceae; genus Capsella; species Capsella rubella. The sequence goes on from NW_006238917.1 coordinate 5,979,599, forward strand.
ATTAATACATAATATTTGAAATTTGAAATCAACAGTTCAAATGTCAATAACTGAAGAAAATGATTCTATCCCGGAAAATCTTAACTGACCACACGAAATTCCAGAATAATTTTTGCATTAATACGTTCATAATGTAAAGCAAAGAAACGATTGAGTTATAAATAGAATCTCATAAAACATCAGAGTCAATTGAAATTTAGGAGTCACAGGTTATAACACTTAATACTAACTAAGAGGTAAAAGAGTTAGAAATATCTTCCATCACACCTTTTCCATCTTCACCATCAAAGAAGAAGAAGTTCTTTAAAGGGTCTCCTTTGCCTGATACTGCTTTGATCACCTCCTGCAACATCATCATAATCGTTCTTGTCAGATTCAAAGTTTCTAGTGAGAAGATTCGAATGCTGGAAAGAGAGGGAGAGAGAAAGAACCTGAGCTAATATTCCACCGACAATGGCACAAGCTGGTGGGAATTCAATAGTACCAGTGATTAGTCTCTCCAAGAGACTATCTGGTATATGGCTCTCGCTCACAAACTGTTGCAATATTCAGTTTTTCAATGAACTGACATTTTCTAAAGAATGGCAAACCAAAAAAAAACACTTGCTTACATTTGCCTCACAAAGTTGCTTTTTGATTTCCAGGACTTTGGCAAGATCGAGTAGTGAACATTCTCCATGTTTACGCCCTTCACTCTCCTCAAATACTTCTATTACTGAAAATTTTCACAAGAATCACCAAAGATTAGAGAAGCAGCTTTTGTTATATGTATCTGCAATGGGATTTCATTTTTCATTTATTTCTGGAAAACAATCAAGAATAAAGCTGCAGTGAGTAGTAACAACCTCTCATAGCAAAGTAGAGCTTTGCTGTTCTCCGAGGCATCGGTTTCCATGGTACATATATAGCTTCCTGGGGCAATAAACCAAAAAAGTTAATGTTTACTACATATGCATATGTAAGGATTTTTACTAGCAAAAAACATTGTTGAATTATACCTGAAAACTCGGAAAATTTAGTTCGCATTCCACTGTCTCTTCAAGCTTCTTCTGTGGAGAGACAATTGCCAAGAAAGCAATACAAAGGACGATTAAATATTAAGTATTTCGGAGGTGTTAATGGACTTAAACTTGAGCTAGATGAAACGAAGCAGCATATAGTGGACAGGAAGAACGTAACATCAGATCATGTAAGTACCTTTGTGTAGTTGTAATTTTGAAGGTCGACAAAGATCTCACCACATGAGTCTCTACAATCGACTGTATAGAATGCCACACGTTTGACTAATTTCCGACATTTTTCATTGACAGATTTCTGCAAAAGAAAAGAAGAATATACATTGTTATGAAGCAACTGAAGGTGAAAGCAAAAGGAAAGTATGTAAAAGCTGTTATCCATACTTTGGTAGCACGAGAACCATAGCCTATAACCACAACATCAAACTTCGAGAAAAATTCAGTTCCAAGTGTTGACAAATCACCTGAAAGATTTGAAACAATGATCAGACGAGAGTCGGTATGTCATTAAGACGTTAAAGGAGAGGTAATAGAGGGAAACCTTTCTCTACAGAAACACGGACCATAGGGTTAAAATCCTTGAGTGAGTCACAGCAAATCTCAGCAACAGTTTTACCACGATAAGCGTTTTCATCAGGCGGAATTAAGAAGTTTGCGTTCAGGGCCTCCTCGTTCACCAAACGATCATCCATTAAGGTCACGCTACCAACTCCTGCCAGCACAATGTTCTTGCAAAACTACCCACCAAATGGAGACAAAAGTCCAGGAAATGCAGTAAAAAACTATTAGATTAACTAACTAATTGAAGAGCATGATATCTCAACATAAATCATAGAGTCACAGCCTACCTCAGAAACAGTCCCCTTTATTCCAGATACCAAGACATGAGATTTGGTCAATCTGCAAGCAAAGCACAAAAAGAAAAATGTGAATGAACAACGAGTACCACCATTACATCAATCTATCAGGTTAAACCTTACAAGTGTAAAACCCAAATACACTACACTAGTAGAAAAATGACGTCAACGTTAAGACACTATCTCAGGGGAAACATGAACCTTGGAAATTCCCAGTAACAGAAGAGACATGTTCATCTCAGAAGTGACGAGTTCAATAGTGTAGAAGCAACTAACTCGGGTAAAAAACAGAATTGAAACAAAATCAACGCGAACACAGTAAAGGTACAAAGTAGGAACAGTGTTAGAGTAGAAGAAGAATGGGATGAGAAAGTAACCTTCTTTGAGCATTAGCACCCCAAACCCTAATCTGGCGGTCGTACAAGGCGGTCTCCTGCTCGGTGAGCTCTTCGCCGTCCATTCGCAAATTCAAGCTATCAATTGAACAAAACCCTTTGCTTTCAGAAACTGGAATTAGCGTGTGTGTATATCATCACTCGATTATCTTGTAACTGGACCTTGCGCAACACCTAGTCGATTTTTGGTCAACGCTCGTGATCCCCTTTTATTTTATTTTTTATTATTCCTCTCAGTAATTTACTAAAATAGAAAAATATAAATGGAAATGCCTAAATGTTTCAACCGCAAAACAAATATTTTTTAAAAATACGTATGAGTTTTATAGATAGAAAACACCAATTTACAGATGTTTTAAGAATTGACGTTACTCGTAAACTGATGATACTAAAAGAATATCTCCAGAGGCGACTAAAATGAGATTTAGTTAGCCACACGACCTTTACATGGCACCATAACAATGTCAGATTCTCATCGGTGCTTGTGCTTGTGTGTAATAATAGTAGTCTTTACTTCGAGTTTAAAACAAACTAATATACAGTACATATGGTCTTAACTCTTAATTAGTGGTTCATCCTAATACACTAGTCTTTTCTTCTCCAATGTAAACATAATAATCTAGTAAAACTATCAATGGTTGTGAGACACAATACTGTACTAAATTTTTTGACAAAAGCTTTTCCCTCTTTGTTTGCATTTTCCATCTTTATCAAAATTTTATGAGATAAGTAATGCTATTCAAAGAAGAAGAAAGAAAAAGGAATGAAAACTTAGTCAAGCATTAGCATACCTGCGAAATCGTGAAACTAGAGTTTCCTTGTCCGTTGGAATCCTTCTCATTCTCTTTTCCCTGCACAAACTCTGCAAAAGGATCGAATTTGGCTTATTGCATTTGAAGACGAAAAAAAACAGTATTTTGAATTCGTAGGTTAAAACTAAAAAAAAAAATAAAAAAAATACATAGATTCTTCAAGACGATTGAACTTCTTTTCTGACGTTTCATTTCTTTCTCTCTCTCTCTTAAATCTGATTTCTCTTGTGCCATGGAGTCAGTATTTATTGAAATCAAATTGATTTAATAAATGTAAGATTCAATGCAACTTATTATATAAATAAGGGCTATAATTGTTCAACATACATTCTATATTCTGTTAGTATTAGTTACAATGTACTTCGGATATTGTATTTTTTTATGTAGATAAAAACTATACAAGTATTTTAAATAAGTAGATAGAATCAAAATAAGAAAAAAGAATTCTCGAAAATTGATGACCTCTGGAGTGAGAACATTGGAGGATACTCAAACAAGAGGAGTATGAAAGGGGTTCTAATTAGTAAACCATTTATATTCATTTCGATTTTTGAACATCAATTTTATGTATATATATTTTTCTTGTTTTCCTGGGAAATAACAAATTAAAATAACTTTTAACTTGTTGGTGACCAAAAAAAAAAACTTAAAACTTATTTTTTTTGTTAAAAATTAAATAAACTATTTGTAAGTGGGAATGTAATAATTGGAGGAGAAGAGAGTAACCCATAAACTCTAAAACATGAGTTTGGTCACCAGTTTGCAGCTCATCCTCCCGCCACGACCGAGCACCACCACCAAGTTCTCCTGTTCATTGAAACACCCAACACCAAGTCAAGAACTCTCTTCTTCTTCTTCCCCAAGCTCTCTTTTACCAAACCTAATCTCTTTTGCTCTTGCTCTCTCTCTAACCTCTTCTTCCCCTGCCTTAGCCATTCCTTCTCTCTCCTCTTCTCAGCCACCCACCACTCCTTTCACCCAATCCAAGTTCGTCCAGACCGGTCTTCTCAATGGGTTTGTTTCCTCTTCCCGCTCTTAACTGAGAATAGTTTGCTTTTGCTTTTTATTTTTGATTCTAGCTACTCTTTCTTGGGTCATTATGTGTAGCAAAATTAGGCCGTGCCCTTCCACGAACCCAGGATGTGTATCGACGAATCCAACCTCATCTTCCTTCTCATTTCCATTGATGATCCCTGAAACCGATAGACAAGATCCCATTCAGGTCTCTCTATTTCTACCTTAATGATCTTCATCATCTCAATTCTTGTTTCTGATTCAACATTTCAACACAGAAATTGAAAGATGCATTAGTGAGCACTCAGAAGAATCCTAAGTTTGTGGTTCTTGAAGATACCCCATATGGTAATTATTTGTCACCAAGAATCATAATGTGTGGTTGTAATGACTCTTAGTTATGGAGAAATCGGATTATATATAATACACAATAATTTGCAGGGAGATATTTGGAGGCAGAGGTAGAAGGAGGAGGATTTAGCAGAGATGTGATGGAGTTTTTGGTGAAGGAAGATGTGGTTGCTTACAGGTGTATGGCCACTAAGGTTACATTCGTGTATCCTTTCACCACTGCTTTTGGAGACTCTAAGGGACAAGAAGAGAGGATGAATAAGCTCATCGACCAACTCGGTTGGTATGCTCCTACCTTCGAATCCATGGAGTAAATAGAATATGTTTGCTAAGTAATGTTTTTTTTTCTCCATAGCCTTACAACGCACTGCTTGAGACATAAAATACGAGTTTGATTATTTGTCCTTTTGAGAAAATCAAAGAAAGCTTGTTCAACTTTCAAATGTTAAATAGTATAACTTATAGTATTGTACTAAGGCTTAAGAGAGAGAGAGGAGTGTATTCAACCAAGTGATTTTTGTGTTAAGTAACTTAGATGTACATGTGTCTTAAGCGGGAGTAATAAAAAGAAAAACAAAGGTTGCATTGTATGTATGTAATTATGTATCACAGTTAAAAACACCAAAGAGGTTCGTCTTCTCCTAAGCGAGAGCCTTCTACTTCTTCATCTTCTTCTTCTTCTCCATCTCCATCTTCTTCTTTAGAGCAACCCTCTTAGGACCTAATGGAGAGTATAACAAGGAAACTAATGAGAGAGGTTTTAATTTGTTAGCAAGAATCAAGTATAGCAAGAGCAAATTTATGAACCTGGGGTCATAAGACATAAAGTCAGTAATATTGGTGCGGCCTCCTGGGAGCATATAGCGAGTAGTATTGGTGGAGCGTCTTCTTTTGACCAGCAAAACAGGTCTAACTACAAGTGTCATTCCTCCCAGTTAGTTCTAGCGACTTGTCTGCGCGTCCTTCTCCTATAATATCTAAGGGATTTAGGTGCGTAGAAATTATCATATTATCATTTGAATGAATACTTAGCAAAACTTTAAATTGTTCAAAGTAATGGGGCTTTTGTTTTCGTGGGCTTGAATGAAGTTACTGTGTGAGCCCATTAAGGTATTGACTTTGCTGACATGGCATACGTCCGTCGAGGCTCGGTCTGTGATTGGCTATTCAATATCCATGTGACGTTCCCTCTCTCTCTTTTTCTATATAGCCCTTTTGTCATTGATTTTCTCCGAAGACTCCCAATTTGTTTTCTCTCTTTCGAATAAAAACGAAAACGCAAAATAAAATTAAAAAAAAAAGTCGTCAGAAAAAAAGCGCCATGGACGCCATCGATTCCGTCGTCGATCCTCTTAGAGACTTCGCCAAGGACAGCATTCGCCTCGTTAAGCGTTGTCACAAGCCAGATCGCAAAGGTATTGAACGACACTGGTCAACGAATTTTGCATTTTTTTTTTCTTAGCTTGAAATTGGTGTCTCTAGATCAGGTAATGATGAGCGATCTGTGTATTTTTAATCGTCTGAGCTGCTGGATCTATCGAGTTGTATTTTTTGGATTGGGAAGATCTGGTATTGTTTGAATTTGAATGGAGAGATCTGTGTGCTGAGTGTTTGTTGCCTTTTTTGTTTGTTGTAGAATTCACGAAAGTTGCAGTGCGTACAGCTATTGGGTTCGTAGTAATGGGATTCGTGGGCTTCTTTGTGAAGCTCATCTTTATTCCGATCAACAACATCATCGTCGGTGCCACTTAGGTAATATTTCTCTGCACCAGTTCCTTCTTTCCCAGCCATGCATGAATCTATTCGGGAGTTTTGTCTGATATTGATGATTAATTGATGATTTTCGTACTTTTATAATTGGTTAGCAAGCTACTTTGTGTAACATGGATTCATCTATATATCTAAGATGTTTTTGTTTGATGAGTACTTGTCTGCTCTGTCTCTACATCTCTTAGAAGCTCATTAGATTGCCATGACCCCAAGTCTAAAGCTGCTGATTAGACAGTAAAAGTTAATTTCTTCGGTCATTAGATATACTAAATAAGCAATTTGCATATGGACATCTACTAGGATTGTTTATCAATATCATGGAACTGTTGGTTTGGTTCAAAGTGTTGTTGGATTCGATTATGAACTTTGCATTGACCTTGAACTATTTGTTCCGATGATAGTACTCTAAAATTTTGGTGGTAAAAGGAATGTTATTTAGCTTGAGTTTTTTTTTTTAGTTTCTGTGGTGTCTCTCAGATTTTTGTTTAGTACTGCTGATATACTTGCGATTTGATCATGAACTCTGCATTGACATGGTAAAGGGAATATGCGTAATCAAAGTAATTTCGATCATATAGACGGATGGGATATTGCATAGTAAAAGTGGCTTTACCATGCCCTTGTAATTTTGGAACTATTCTGAAGTTTGGTTTGAATTGTCTGCAGATATCAAGGGAAGATAAAGATGGAAAAGGGTAGTTAAAGCTTCGTTGTTTCATGAAGACACTTCACAGTTTTTTTGTTTGTTTGTTCAGATACTCAAAAAGAGGAAACTTTTGTTGTTGACCTAGTTAACCCACACTTTTGAGATCAGTCTCCAGTAATTTGCATTCTGTTTGAGATATGTCACTGTTTATTTCGCTCTACAATTATAAATTGGAAGTTTTGGACGAGGCCAAACCCTTAGCTACGGTTACGAAACTTGCAGATTAAAATTCTATCAAATTACCAAACCAGATATTTCAGTCTGGGTAGACCAATATTTTGACAAAATCCTATTTAATTACTAAGCCAGAGATTTCAGTCTGAGTAGACCAATATTTGACAAATTCTTTCGAATATTCCTCAAATCTGTAATTGCTCGATGCCTTTTGTTTCTAATCTAAGCTTCCATATTTTAATGCTAGCACTGTTAAGATTTGTCGCCTACGATAACGGACCACCTTAATCCCCTATTGCAATCACTTAGATAAACGTTTATTTCCTTCGACCAATATTTTTGACATGACAAATTGAAAAATAATAATCATTATGATATTAGGTACATCCAAACTAACCAGCAAATTTCCGACATGACAACAAGAAAAGGAATAAAGTGAGAATCTTCGAACAGAAGCAATACGACCTTTCCTTGTTATTCACTCGAAGGTGACACAAACTGACAAACATAATTGATGATCAGTTAAAAATCAAAAGACATGAACCCTTTTGAGAACCAGGTGATATTCAGAGAGCGGTGAGAATAGTGATAATGCCTCCGCAACTTCATCAATCTTCACTTCCTATTCTAAATCCTCTACTCAGATTCTCACCTCCTTCCTCTCCTGATGATCACAAACACCAGAGAGAATCAAAGATCAAGATGCCAAAGTTCACTGTGCGTAAACTCATACCTCTTTTTATCTTTGTTCTTTCAAGCCTCTCCGTTCTCCGACTCCTCCGGATTTCATACAAGTCTTCATCCTCTGCTTCTAGGTCCTCATCTTCAACCACATATCGTGTGAGTCCATCTGAGTTCAGTCAGCAGCTCAGGGCTAATGAGGGCCCAAGTGCTCTCACGGAAAAGGAACTGAAGCTCTTATCAGATACTGTTACTCGTAGATCCCCTTGCAACGTTCTTGTTTTCGGGTTTGCACCTCAATACCTCATGTTATCTTCAATCAACACTAGAGGTATTACCGTCATTCTAGAAGATGAGCCTGCAGAGATAATGATACCAAAAGCTAAAGTAAACCCAAACAACACAAGAATCTACAGCTTAAAATACCATCAGATGGAAATGAAAAATGCTTACAATCTGCTTCGACATACTCGAGCCAATCCTGCATGCGCACCTAAGATGAATAATCTACAACAAGGTTCATCACAATGCAAAATGGAACTGAGGGATTTGCCACTGGAAGTACACAATATCAAATGGGATGTGATAGTTGTTGATGGACCTCGTGGGGACAACTTAGAGGCACCAGGTAGGATGGGGAGCATATATACTGCAGCTGTGTTAGCAAGAGAAGGAAGTAATAACTCAACAACAGATGTTTTCGTGCATGATGTGCACAGGACTGCTGAGAAGTGGCTCTCCTGGGAATTCTTATGTCAGGAGAATCTGGTTTCAGCTAAAGGGAACTTCTGGAAGTTTAGTATAAAGGGACAATCAAATGCATCCAGGTTTTGCTCACCAGAAATGGTCCTCATCAGACATTAGTAAAATTTTGTACATTTAAACAAGAGCAACATTATTGCCACTTAGTTCGACACACTACTGCTTCTTTATCTCAAATCAGCTTAAGGAAACATATTTGAACAGTGTATAAATGTCATTCCTAAAATGTGTGTCCAACTAGAAAATGGATACAATTTGCTGAAATGGCCACAATCTATGCACCACACAGTTATTTCATTTATTTCCCCAAGAACAAGAAACATCAGATGGAAAGATATATATGTTTCTTAAGAAGAAGAACCCAAAGGAAGATCAGATGGTCGCAGAGAGGCCTTCTCTATGCTATATTCCATTACTACATAAGCTACATAAAACTTTAACCCTTTCTTCCTACCAAAAAATAAAATATTTCATCCAATTTTTACACTACTTCAAAGGAGTATCTAGGATTACATACCTCTAAAATTCTTTCATAGCTCGACATAAGAAACAAAATACACTGGAGCAGGATCTCCACGAAAAGAGGATTATAAAATTTCTACATGAGTAATTCGTACTGGTTGCCTTTTTGGATGTCAGCCACATCCATTTTCAACACTCTCTCTTCGCTGCAACCACAATTAATGTAAGTACATAAGGCCACTGAAAAGTATATCTCAAAGTATATTAAAAAGACAGTATCAACAAAGCAAAATGTATCCATTTATGTTGAGTATAAAAGGAGCACACATGATATGTGGTTAAGAGAAATATCAATCCAAACAAATAAGTCGAGGATTAGAAACAAAACTAACCGACATGATACCAGCCATTTGTAATTAAATGTTATTATAAAGGTAAAACCTACCGCCCGTTTGCTAATGTACGGTTGTACTTTGACTGGTTCTGATTCTATAGAGATGCTTTCAGGTTTTACTAACTTCCGTTTTTCCTTTTCAAATTCTTTTCTGGACTCTTTTCGAGTGCCTGATTGCCAAACTCGACCAAAGTTAGGAAGCCAATCTGCATCAATCTTATTATTTATTCCATGTCCCCTCTTCTCCATTTCTATCTCGATTTTTCTCCTTTCAGCCCATTCAGCGCCAACCCTGTTAGGATTCAGCTTACGAGTCTTTCCAGGTATCTTTGCCTGAAAGCTGCTCATGTCTGATTGGTTTAGTTGAACATTAGAAGATTTCCCATCATTTGCATCAAGCCATGGTGGAGGAGCTCCAGAGTGAACATTCCCGCAAGCATCGCTTGAATGTGAGGAAGAAATGCTTGTCACTACCAACCCATCTGAAAAGGAAAAAAGAGTATAAATCCAATTAATACTAAGTGCATATCAGAATGGCTACATCAATAAATTTCATAGACCTAGATGTTGGAGCACTGATCATAAAATTAACACAATACAGATAAAGTTTGAATGCCAAGTAGCAGCCTACCAGGAGAACTGTAACTGCCCTTAATTTGTTTTTTATCCTGGAATGAAGACAATGTTAGTAAATAGGCTTATATGAAAAAGTCTGGACTTGGAAAATGAGTGTGTAAATGTTCAACCCGAAGGAATAACATGACATAATTGAACACATGGACAAAGGAGACTCAATCATAATGGAAGTTTGATGATTACACAATTACGCAAACCTGAACCAAGGAATAGTTATTGCCATTACCTTTACAAGCATTGCCTACAACCAAAATTTCTAAGCCAAGTATCTTACAGATCATCTTATCTAACACGAAGAGTGCAATGTCAATATAACAATGAAGATCTAAAGTGTAGTTACAAACTATTTCAGATTTGACAAGTAAATACTTTGAATGACATCTGGAACAACCAAATGTTTTACTCAATCGTCTAATATCTAATATGTATTAAAAATACAACCAACCTTTCAAATACAACTGATTGTCTTATTTGATTTAAAAGATCTATCATTTAATTCTCACCTTACTTTTGAGAAGCAGCTGAAAACATTACACATCAGTATTTCAAAAGCAGCATAGCTAATGTTTCTATAACTGAAACGCACCTCTTGATTGCAATAATTACCATTGCTCGGGAAATCCTTGGTTCTAGAAGCAATGGAATCTTTGCCAAACCCGTTCCCTAGAGAACATAATTCATTGAGACTATTATATACAACTTGTTATACTCCAAAACTGAAAAAAAAAAATAGAGATTAGAAGTAGAAAAAAGAATACCTGGTAGATGACTCAGCGGATCAGTACATAAAGGGAGGTGCGAAGCATCCATGTTCAGATATGAAGCATGATGTGCAACTCCAGAAAGCTCTGAATGTGATATCTGAAACTTATTCGTATTATACTGTAAAGGCATAACATCATTGGAATGATGTGAATTTATATGGGGTGCAGGAACATTTTCAATTTTATCCATAGTTTTAAAGGCAAGTTTATTGTGGATATCATTAGATGTCCCAGACTGTCCACATGACCCTTTAAAAGAGGATGCATCTTCATTTCCCAATGACTGGCATTTTCTTCTCCACTGCATCCAGCATAGAGAGAATTCCATTAGAGACTTCAACAAATAACACGGCTACACTTTTAAACCGCGAAGGTTGTGGCTTTGTGCCCCAGGTTATGAAAAAATACTGGCGACAATTAGATTAAGAACTTTTAAACAGAAGAGCATAACCCTCTCGTACATAGTGCATACCTTAGCTACATCAGCTTCTGAAATTCGGAAATCGTCTATGCAATCCATTGCCGGGCCATTTTTCCAAAGAAACTGCTTGACATTCTTAAGATGATCCGAGCTTGCGAAGTGATTGATTGCCTTAGAACTGGTAAAAAGTATCCAAACCAAATATTATGTGTAGTAAAAGAAAAAAATTATCATCAGAAGACACTTCAAATTTTCTCCTTCTATGTGTTACAATCCCAGTTAACTCTCTATCAACAACAATAATTCTCTCGCACACGCCGATTTTACATACCATTCAAGTAACAAAGCTACTAGGTTCGTAAAAGGAACAAAAAGACTCAAATCAATAGGAAAGAGATGAAGTAGTGGCATACCAGGCGAAGGAGCTACCGAGCTCAACAATGTCCTCATCGCAAAAGACACACCAAACACGGTTTTGAGACTGCTCTTCTGGTCGTAGAACGCTAGGGTTCTTCAGGAAGAATCTGACGTCAGCTATCTTCGAACGGAATCGATCGAGGAAGGTAGAGAGGAAGTCTTTGTGGCGAGGGAAGTACTTGTGGCGCGAGCCTTGGTCGTGATGCAATCGGCACACCTTGCAGAACTCGGTCTCGCTCTTCTTCGACGGTTTCTTCATCTTCTTCTTCTTCAGATGAATTCTCCGATGTGATGCTCCCCACAGCCAATGACAGTCCACTTTATTTAATTTCCGGTTAAAAGCCGGTCCAACCCCGATCAGCCTAATAAGTCCCACAAAAAAAACGGAAAATCTAATTTTTTTTGGTTTATCATTAAAATTTTTTAAACTGTTACTATCATTAATAAAAAAAAAAAAAAAACTGTTAGAATATTATTTTAATCAAGAAATAAACTTTTAGAATATTCTATCACAATGACTTAACGGTGAAAGAAAATATTTTGGATAATCGAGGAATGCTGAACTCGATAGAGATGAATCAATATTTGAAGATTCTTTTAGATATCAACCTGATTATAAAATTTATAATAAATATCCATCTCGAGGTTTTTTGTTTCTAAGTCACAACAAAGAAACAATGGCTAGAGTTTTACTTGTGCTTCTGTGTTTCACCGCTCTGCTAAGCTCGAGCTTATGTTTGGGGCATGCAAATAGTAATGGTCGAGGAGATCAAGCACTGGCTCAGATTAACATCTACGAAACCAGTCTTGCTTTGGATACTTCTGTCAAGATTCACGCTTCCCCTCAAGTTCTTGGCTCTCAGGTTCCAAAACTAAGTCTTTCTTGATGTTATTGTTCTTGTCAGATTCTACTTTTACTAATATATATATATATATATTCTTAGGAGATTATTCAATGTCAAAGTTTTGTATAATGGTCTGGTTTTAGCCGTTATAGTGAGAGAATATGTCTTCTTGATTTCATCAAGTATCTCAGAAACCAAACTTTCATCGATTTGTTTTGATATCTCACTTTCATCTAACAGGGGGAAGATACTGAATGGGTACATGTTGCTATCTCCAACCCCAAGCCCTCTTCAAACGACTGGATTGGAGTTTTCTCGCCAGCTAAATTCGAGTATTTTATGATCTAACCTTCATATGTGTTTTTGTTATATAGCTAGATTGTGTGAACGTGCCTTTTGTTGTGCATTATTAATTCGTCTTTGTTGCTAGCTCGGGTAACTGTTGGCCAACAAATGGTGGCAAAGAGAAAACTCCTTACATATGCTCATCTCCCATCAAGGTTTGGATTTTTTTCTTTTTACATGTATTGATTGATCTATGATTTCTTGATTTAAGTCCTGCTAACATTTCTTTTTTTCTATTTGCTAGTACATTTATTGTAACACTCATCCGGAGTATATGAAGTCAGGGAATGTGACTTTCAAGTTACAGATTATAAATCAGAGAGCTGATATCTCTTTTGCACTATTTACCAATGGAGTTCAAACGGTTGGTTAACTATAGTAGCTTTCTCAGGTTTTAGTATATTGTATACCTGCAATATATACCAAGTGGACTTATTGATCTTTTGAATATCACAGCCACATCTTATCGGGGTTTCGAATCCTGTAGCTTTCGTCAATCCTAAAGCACCTGTCTACCCGCGTCTTGCATTAACGAAGAATTGGGATGAAGTAAGTTTTTCCACAACTTACTTGAGTCAAAGGGAATACAAAGTTTTGGAGTTGGTTAAAACAGGCTTCTTTTTGATCTTTCTTTTGATAGATGACCGTGACATGGACGAGTGGGTACAACATAAATGAGGCTGTTCCTTTCATTGAATGGAGTGCAAAGGGACTTCCAAGTAGAAGATCACCAGCTGGAACAGTGACCTTCAACAGAAACAGCATGTGTGGTACGTCCTTTTTTTGTGATGGGATATCTGAACCTATTCATCTGGATCATTCTAGAGATTTGATTTTTGGATACATGTGATGTTTACACAGGTAACCCTGCTCGTTCCGTTGGTTGGCGTGATCCTGGTTTCTTTCATACTTCTTTCTTGAAAGAACTCTGGCCAAACCGCGAGTATGAAATCTCTACTTTGCCTCTTTTTACTCTAAACCAGGAGTACCAATCTAGTTTCATAACTGCTTACTCTCAATCCTTTGGTTTCCAGATACACATATAGGCTAGGCCATGACTTGGTCAATGGGACAACGATTTGGAGCAAGAATTACACCTTCGTGTCATCTCCTTACCCTGGACAAGACTCGCTACAACGGGTCATAATATTTGGTGACATGGGGAAGGTATGTTTCTTTTAGGCCATTATGATCTCCATGCGCTATTAATATCTCAAATGGTTTTCCTTGATTAACTATTTTTCAGGGTGAGCGAGATGGCTCTAATGAGTACAATGATTACCAACCTGGTTCCCTCAATACAACAGACCAAGTCATCAAGGACTTGAAGAACATTGACATTGTTTTCCACATTGGAGATCTCACTTATTCCAATGGCTACATCTCCCAGTGGGATCAGTTCACAGCTCAAGTTGAGCCCATCGCTTCTACTGTCCCCTACATGGTTGGGAGGTTAGTCAATAAGAAAAGCTTCATCATTGTTCTTCTTCCTCTACTACTCTTGCAGTGCTTCAAGTCATTCCTTTTTCATTGCAGTGGAAACCACGAGCGTGATTGGCCTGACACTGGATCTTTCTATGCCGGGACAGACTCTGGAGGAGAGTGTGGTGTTCCTGCAGAGACCATGTTCTACTTTCCTGCTGAGAACCGAGCTAAATTCTGGTAAAGTTAATAACCATTGACGATTTCTTGCAAGTTCCATAACAATATCTTACATATCTCGGTTTAATGGGCAGGTACAGAGCGGATTACGGGATGTTCCGCTTCTGTATAGCAGACACTGAACACGATTGGAGAGAAGGCACAGAGCAATATCAATTCATCGAGCGTTGCCTTGCCTCTGTAGACAGAAAGACTCAGCCTTGGCTCATCTTTATGGCTCATCGTGTCCTTGGTTATTCCACCAATGATTGGTATGGCAAAGAAGGAACCTTTGAAGAGCCGATGGGAAGAGAAAGCCTACAGAAACTATGGCAGAAGTACAAAGTAGACCTTGCTTTCTACGGCCATGTCCATAACTATGAGCGAACCTGCCCCATTTACGAGGTTTGATCCCATCATAGATTGCTCGATTTTCGGTCGCTGAGCTCTTCACTTACCTTTTGGTTTTCTATTGCAGAGCCAATGTGTGAACAATGATAAGGATCACTACTCAGGGACCTTCAAAGGAACCATCCACGTTGTTGTTGGTGGTGCTGGAAGTCACTTGTCTCCCTTTAGCTCTCTGGTACCCAAATGGAGTTTGGTCAGAGACTATGACTTTGGGTTTGTGAAGTTGACTGCTTTCGATCACTCATCGCTTCTCTTTGAGTACAAGAAGAGCAGCACTGGCCAAGTGTATGACTCCTTCAACATCTCCAGAGATTACAGAGATGTTTTGGCTTGCACTCACGATAGCTGCGAGCCCACTACATCAGCTTCATGATCTTTTTTTTTTTCTTTTTACATCTGTCCTTCCAAACAATTAGCTTCTTAGTTTTTTTATAATTTTTTTTCTTTTTTTGCTTCCAAATAATTAGCTACTTACTCGATTTTATTGGAATATTTGTTGATATCTTCGTTTGCAGGGTTTTACTATAAATAATTTTTTCTTTTCATTTTCCTGGAAAATTTCAATCATAACTCTTGTGAGAAGCAAAAAAAAGGTGGCTACATTTTTAAGAATTTGCTTCCCTCTGTTTGCACGAACACAACACAGTGAACAAACAATATACTTTTGATTCTCTACTGGTCAATCCGACATCTCTACTTCAGGGGTCTTGGCTTGTTGGTTCTCATGCGAAATCGTAGATGCAAGATCTTCCACTTTCAGGGGAGAATGTCGGGCCATATATTGAAACATGATCTGCAAGATGGATTGTAAATGCTCAAGTCAATTCATAAACATGTTTCTCCTAAAGTTGGTATGCATATGCAAAGAAAGAGAGTACCAACCTTGGAATAGCTATCAGCAAAGGCTCTGGCTCGATTTGACACTCCAATATATTGCAAATCCGCCTTCTCAAATCTACCATCCACACAGTTCAGCCCTCCATCGCCAATGGCAAAACGAATAAGACTTCCTGAAGACAGTCCTGACTTTAACATCCGACATAGCACGAACAGCACATTTAGCAAAATAACACAGAGTGAAATCATCCTTAGCTAATTTAAATGCAATCTGTTATTACGGGTGCATGAAATCTATAACAAAGAGAGCAAAGAGAGCAGTACTAAGCTAGAGGGATCCGTTGGTGCTAGAAAGAAGATATTACTAAGCAATATCACTAACTTCCGAGTACACAGAGTCTCTATAACTAACATAGGCACAGTAACTCGAAAAGAAGATAATATATTCTTACAATTTTCAATTCGCCCAAATGCTGATCATACAATCTTGGTTTATAGACTGGTAAGGAAATACAAATCAGTCTATTATATTTTGAACATACCTGTTTTACAAAATCTGCATTTAAGCAACTAAATTGTACAGGTGGATCATCTGATGTTACAAGTTTTCCTTCTTCTTGCAACTCCAAGACGATCTGCATATACAAAATACAAAGAGAATATGTTAAGACTTTATAAATGAAAGTGTAACACTAAACACTTTGTATGAAAATGTATGTAAATCCACTTACATGTTGTTGGTTTGGAATTTCTCCATTGTTATCTGTATCGATGACATACTGACTACAGCTCTCATCCTTCCATATCAACACAAGAGGAGTATTTCCACTAAGATAATGTGCATGTCTGTGTGAATTACATGAAATTTAGTGGGGAAAGAGTCAAGAAGAACACTAGACTGTTGAGACAATGATGCCATGATACTAACAAGAGGATGAAGCAACCAGTGATATTATACAGTAACATTCATAAAACAGAGGATAAAAAGATGGGTCCTCTTTCTAATGTAATCATCATTTATCATAACCAAATGTCCAGAAGAATTTTTTTAACGGTTACCGACCCTACTGCCTAAACTAAAACCCTACCATCATAACCAAATGCATTCCCTAATCTTCCTTCACAACCTTCATCTTCACCTAATGACTTAAGGTCCTCTGCTGAGATGGAAAAGTTACAATTAACTACACAAATCCTAGGCTAGTTACAACAGTACTAGATTAACAAGAGAACAGCTGATTACAACTAGAAACCTCAAGGCACCCAAACTTTAAGCAAGTTCAGACAGCAGGAGAAGGAAAGATGGGCAGCGCAGTAAACATGATGGAATCTTACAAGTCGGCGAGATAAAATGATGCACTTACTTGTTATAAAACAGCAGTCCATCCTTGACATAAGGTAATGATCCTGTATAGGCGGAGTGAAGTCCGGTTTGGTCGCAGTTATAAAAAGGAACAGCACTGAACCTGAACTTATGATAAAAGGAAGGCGGATCACAAGCACCAGTCTCAGCAAGTTTCGATTGCAACCAAAAGAACCTGAACTCTGCTGTACATTCATAAAGCGAGTAACCCCTCCAACAAACCATATCAATCACATAGTATGTCTGATCCGGCTGCATAGCCAGTAACAAACCACTTCCTAGTAAGCTCAAGAATATCAATCATACCAATCAGAGAACGAAAAAAGAAGCATATTTTACCTCGTGAAAGATGCAGTCTAGTATAGAATACGAGTTTGCGGGTCCAGAAGCGCCTTTTTTCCTGGCACCACCAGGCAACGCAGAAGGGAAATGATGCAGGATAGACCCATTGCGTACTCTACTAACTGTTGTTCCATCAGATGAAACTACAAAACATCTTTTTCCAGCTGGTCTTGCTAACACAAACCTAAAAACCAACCAATTCTCATAATCAGACGTTTATGATTTATGAAGCAAGAGAAGCAGCACACATAGGATTAAGGATGATAGAGAAGCAGTACCAATCTCGGCTCAAATTATCAGGGACGTCGATCATCCATTCAGGTAACATAAGCTGCCTCGCGAACCACTTGCGAGACTCAGGTCCTCTGAGCCACGAAGCTTGACGAACGTCAAAGCTAGTCGATTCCGATTCGATTCCTTCGTCGAGCTCGGGCACGGGTTCAGATAGTATCTCCGGGTCGACATCGGGCGAGGAGGATTGGAGCGAGATTACGGAGGAGGCGAGGTTTCGAGCTCGCTGCTGAGCGTCACTGCGATGCTGAGACTGACGGAGAAGGGAAAGTTCCCGGCGTTTCTGTTGATCGGAGATAGGCCGCCGTTTAAAAGGACGGCGAATATCATGAGGCGCCATTGGTCCAGTGGGTTCAAGCAGCGACGTTCTGTTGGTTGGACTTTTAGTGCTTAGTCCAGGTGCTCTTCTGACATGGACGACGGGATCGACCTAAAAGCTCCGTGACTGGAAATTTTAAACCAGTGGTGGGTAAAGCTTAACCAAACCGGTTTGATTCTCTTTATACATTGTCATTAATTAAATAAAATTTCTCTTTATATTAATTATTTTCTTATTTTTTTCCCACCGAGAAAGGCCTACTATATATTCCACAAACTCACATATACTCTCGTCACATTTCTTGTTTCACTCTTTCAAAGCGAGCTCATCATCTCTCGCATCGATTCTTCAACTCTCAAAGAATCGCAAGTCTTGCTATTGAAAGAATCGGAACAAACAAGAGATATCAAGAAGAGCCATGGTGTCACCGCAACCGGGTAAATCGATCTCCGGCAAGGACAATACAACCCCGCCCGACGGAAGCAGCGGCAAGAGACCTCCATCTTCTTCCGAAGATAAATCTCCTTCAGCCAAACGCCAAAAGGTTTCTGATCGGAGACATTACTTCTTCCCCATCTTTCCCTGCCGTCTCGAGCTTCTGGTTTGAAATTTTGTGTCGATTTTGGGGTTTCTGTTTTCGTTTGCAGTTGGACGAGGGCGACGGCGCTTCGGCGGCTAAAGAAACTAATACACTGACTCCTGCAGATTCTGGTAAAAGCGATTTGGGTGAAACCACTTCAACCTCTGGAGACGCCAAAAAGATTGAGGCCTCTGCAGCGGCGGCTACGACGGCGCGACTACCACCTGTTGCGAAAGGTCCGTTACTCTTATTCTTGCTCGATCTTTCTGTATTTGGGACCGAAATATTATTCCTTTCGAGATTGTTTTTTATATTTTCAATTAGTCTTTTGTTTTCTGGGTTGGATTGTAGTCTCAGCGCCGAATTTGCAAGAGAAGCCAAATACGAGTACTTTTCGGGGATGGACATATGTACACGGTAGCTATAAGAGCCCGTGGTATCGACTTCTGGCACAGTCTCAACGGGTGGTTAATTTAACCCTCTTATGGGCTCTAACTCTTTTTATATTACCAAAGCTTTTATGGATGCTATATCCTAACAAATTGAGCTACTTGTGAATTTTCAGTATCCAACCCTTAACATTCGTGAATCGACCTTCACTCTTGGTTTTAGTATATCCTGCAACTTCCAATTAAATGACGACGATATCAGTTCATTCTTGTGCAAAATCACAAGAATTCAGGTATATATATATATTTTTGTCCTTAGGTTTTTTTCCTATTTCTCGTGCTTATGATTTTTGTTCTTTCTACTTTTGAGTTGTTTGTGGAGATGTGTGAGCTCCTTTATGCAGTATGTATTCTCATTGTTTGTGCACATGTTCAGCGCAAAGGCATTGTTGTAGCGGTTCTAGAGGCCACAGGAAGCAGGGGACCTGTGTGGTTAAACAGAAAAGCTGTCGTGAAGAATGTTTGCCATGTGCTAAACTCTGGTGACGAAGTGTCTTTTGGTCTTCACCAGAACTATGCTTTTGTATCCTCTTTTTTTTTTGTATAAAAATGTGCAAGGAGACAATTTTCCTTCAATTTTAAGATGAATACCTCCATGGGAATGCACATAAGTTTTTTCCCCTTAAGTTCTATCCAGATATTTCAGCAATTGACTAAAGTCACAGAAAAAGCTGGTACAGTTCAGGTTCCTGCAGGAAAGTTTCTAGAGTTGGAGAGAAAGGCAAGAGATCCAACAGGTAATTCAATTATCGAAACGTTAGCAATCTTGCAGCACGACTCATCCCGTAAGAGCCAGAAAGCACCAGGGAAGCCTGCTACTTCTTCTGTGGTCCAAGTTGACAGCATGGAAGGAAGATTTTCTGTTGACAATCAAAGTAATAAAGCTGCAGATAGTGGAGCAGTCAGCAGCCACAACCAAGATTCAAAAATGAAGGTAACTACTCTTTGTTTCCCTTCTACCCTGGCGTCATCAACAAGATTTTGTAGTATATTAACAAAAGCTGGTATCAGATATTAGATGAGAAAAACGAGGTGACAAGAATTTCACAACAAGCTTCAACATCAGGCAATGTTCTGCGATCTGCAAAATTCAGAGAAGGCATTCAAGCTGGAATTATTGAAGGCAAAAGCTTGGAAGTTTCATTCAAAAATTTTCCCTATTATTTGAGGTATACAACAAGTAAATATTATTCTTTTTTTTTTTCAGGGATATATGCAGAGTTAAAAATATGTGCATGTGAACCTTCCATTACGAATCTTTTCATATCATCATAGAATTTTGAGTTCTAATGCTGCTCTCTCACGATGTATTTGAGTTGGAAAGTATGAGAGTCTATCCTTAGTTTCCATTCCAGTCTTCCACACTGACAAACTGTTCTCCGTTTTGTGTATGCTGACTAAGGTTTTATTTTTGTAGTGAATATACAAAGACTATCTTAATATGTGCTTCACATGTACATCTTAAGAAAAAAGAATATGCCCATTATGCCTCCAACATGACCACTTTGAATCCAAGGATATTGCTTTCTGGTCCCACAGGTTTGTAGTATCTTGCTTGTGTGGTTCTTGTACTTCTTTTAGGCGGCAACATAATTTTCGAATTTTGGTTGGAATTGTTTCAGGGTCTGAAATATACCAAGAGATGTTAGCTAAAGCACTTGCCAATCACTTTGAGGCGAAATTGCTAATATTTGACAGTCATCCAATTCTGGGGGTAAGAAATATATTGTATGTTTTTTTGATATGCTTGTTTATAAAAGGAAAGGTTTTGCATCTACACTTATTTGTCTGTTTTCCTGATTATGGCAAGTAATTCAATTATGCAATTTCCTGCAGGCTTTGGCTTCTATAAATTCATGTAACCTTCCTACACAGAGTCTTGAGCTCATTGATCGAGGGAAAAGCTCAAATTTGTCAGCCGGTGAAGGAGATGCTTCTAGTTCTAGCCCTTCTCCTGCTACTTCTTCTGGTCCTGACTCCCCCCCAAAGTTGGAGCCGGAGACTTTACCTCTTTCATATAGAACTCCAGTTAATCATACTTTGAAGAAAGGCAGGCCCCATTAAACTGTTTGCAACAGAAGATGTACTTCAATCTTCTAGGATTTCTGGTTTGCGGATACTTCATTTGGAAGAAAAAAACACTTGCAGGTGACAGGGTAGAATTCATGGGTACTGAGGTTTATCCGGGGCCTTCTACCGATATGGGCGTAAGGTTTGCTTCTTATCATAGTTCTGTTTGAGGCAGCTGCTGGTACGGATACGGGGTTCTCTATGAATATGAATATGAATATTTGTCTGTTCTGGTGAAGAGAAGTTTCTTCTTTTTACATCCAAAAAGTATATCTTTTCAAAATCTGGTTCCCATCTTATTTCTGGATCTCTGGATTTTTTGTAAGTGAGACTTACGAATTTACGTTCTGAACCTTTTCTCTTACCTTTTTATATTCACTTTTAACTCAATGATCCACTTTTTACTTAAATCTTATTCAGGGGACCTCCTCCTGGTTCTAAAGGGGAAGTACTTTTAGTATTTGATGAGAATCCTTCAGCTAAAGTGGGTGTTAGATTTGATAATCCAATACCTGATGGAGTTAATCTTGGTGAACTGTGTGAAATGGAACATGGGTTCTTCTGCAAAGGTACTTCATGTTCACTAGTGCATTGGTTACTGGTCCTGAGCGATCTTGTCTCACACACCGTTTATTCTGTTTTGTTATAGTTGCTGATCTGCAGTTCGAAAGCTCGGGTTCTCAGGATCTAGATAGATTACTTGTCAACACATTGTTTGAGGTACTTGTCAGTTGCAAAGTAATGAATTTTTGTTTTCCTTGTGCTTATATCTTCATCTGTTCCCAGGTTGTCCATGCCGAGAGCAGAACTTGTCCGTTTATTCTATTTTTGAAAGACGCCGAGCAATCTGTTGGAAATTACGATTTGTACTGTGCGTTCAAAATCAGACTTGCATATCTCCCGGAAAACGTAATTGTGATTTGTTCACATATTCAACCTAATCATGTCAAGGAGAAGGTAGTTACAGTGCGATGCTTTGCCCCAGTTGCATGCATTGTGCTCATTTCGCAAAAGTTATTTATTGTCTCTTGGGCAATGAAATTATAAAATCATGTAGTGAAATAAAATAATTGCCACATTTGTTTTGACAGACCATTCAAACTGCTGCATTTTCCGTATCATAGGTTGAAGTATGGTTTAATATTGTGTGTTTACGAATTTATAAATTTCATTTCTTTCATCTCTTTTGCAGTCTCATCCTGGAGCTCTATCTTTCCCTAAGGTCAGCAGCAGCCTACCTGCTTTTCTTGGCAGCAGCCTACCTGCTTTTCTTCGCGTAGCCATTCCAGACTTTCCAGTAAATCAACGTCTTCTCATATTTTCTTTTATTGATTAGTAGTCATTTTTGAAGCAAATAGCCATTATCTGACACCAATTAATGCATATTTATAGGTTTCTGCTTCTGTATTTATTTCTTACCTTTATCTTTACCTGTGATATTAGTCCATGCTCACATATGCCTTAAAATTTTGAGTTTACATTAACTATCAGTTCTGCCTTTCCTCTCTGTGTGGGCTCCTCTGAAACATGCTTGATCCAGCGATTGTAATTTCAGTCTGGAGGGTATCCTTTTTTTCTATACTGGGACTAATGTTAGTTTTGCTAATATTTCTAGGATATTGGACCACAGTATGCGCGAGGGGAGGAAGTGGAAGTTCCAGTGGAAACAAAACGTCTAGAGGAGCTCTTTGGGAATAAAGTTACTATTCAAATTCCCCAGGTCTGTTACACTGTTCTACTATTCATAAGAATTCTCGTCTGTTGTCTGTCAAAGAAACCTTAGACTTGATGGAGATAATTATTCCCAGGATGAGGAAGAACTTACATCCTGGACGTATCAGTTGGATCGTGATGCTGAGATTTTGAAAACGAAGGCTAATTACAATCACTTGCGCATGGTATGTATTTCATCTGAATATATGCTATGGGTATGCTTTTTGCTTTCCTCTGGACTTAATATGTAATTAGAATAAGGTTATGGCAGCATTCTATGTCTGGATACAGTGTAAGTTTATAGATGAGAAACTTTTTGGATTCAATTTTAGTGAGAAATCTTTGATTTACATATCTAACCAAATGATATCCTTGGCATTTGGCTGTTAGCTAAACTTCATTGCTAAACTCTCAAGTCTTATGAAAATTAATTAATTAGAGGTTGCTTTTTCTCTGGTGTACAAGATTATTTGGCAAAATTTAATTTCCTATTTTTAAATAGGGGCTTTGCAGAAGTTCTAAGAACGATTCCATATTTGCATCTCAATGCAGGTGTTGGGACGATGTGGTCTGGAATGTGAAGGAATTGAGACGCTGTGCATGAAGGATCTCACACTTCAAAGCGACAGTATATTTTCCCTTTGTTCGACACGAGGACCATAATTGACAATGGAATGCTTTTCTTATAAGTTGACTTTGACATTCCGGTTTAGGTGCAGAAAAGATCATTGGATGGGCCCTTGGCGACCATGCAAGGCGTAATCCTGATACTGATCCAGATACTAGGGTTATTTTGTCTCGTGATAGGTAATTGGCAGCTTGTCCCTGTGCATTACTGCTCTTAACTATCTGCCAAAGTACTGAGTGCGAACTTTGAATCTTTTCAGCATGCAATTTGCAATAGGACTCTTACAGGCTGTTCTAAATGGTTCCACGAGCTCAAAGAAGTCTCTCAAGGTTAGTATTCTCATTATGGCTATGGCTCATATCATGTAACAACTTTTAATTTCCTCTGTTGCTTTCAGGACATTGTAACAGAAAATGTGTTTGAGAAGCGGCTTATAAGTAATGTTATTCAGCCCAGTGACATTGATGTTACATTTGATGACATTGGGGCACTTGAGAAAGTTAAAGATACCTTAAAGGAACTGGTAATGCTTCCTTTACAACGGCCTGAACTTTTCTCCAAGGGGCAATTAACAAAGGTGGTTCTCTTCTCCGCATTAGGTTTCAGCCATAGGTTTTTTTGACTAGGTCCTGCCTCGACTTTATCACATATGTATGAAGGAAACACCTTTTATTTGAGTGTGCCACTATAGTTGCATGGTTTTTGTGGATAATGATGATATTAGTTATACTAGCTGATAATTTGGGTTTCCTCAAAGATTCGTCTCTCCTAAAATGTAGTGGTTAACGTTGTGCGTGAGTGGCTTCCTAATCAGTTCGCTCTTGTTCTTCTCTATACAGCCTTGTAAAGGAATTCTCTTATTTGGGCCTCCTGGAACTGGAAAGACCATGCTTGCAAAAGCAGTTGCAAAGGAAGCTGATGCGAACTTCATCAACATCTCAATGTCAAGCATCACATCTAAGGTAACTGAAAACCCTTGCATAGTTGGACTCTACCAATTTATACACCGAATCTCTTGTTTGAACTTGGGTTCTTCTCAATACTGCAGTGGGTTGGTGAGGCTGAGAAATATGTCAAAGCTGTCTTTTCGTTGGCCAGTAAAATTTCCCCTAGCGTTATCTTTGTGGACGAGGTAGTTTCTCATGGTCAAGTCCTAGGCGAATCTTTCTTGTAATCAGAGCACTGACGAGGTAATTACTGTCTTGTAGGTGGACAGCATGCTAGGCCGAAGAGAAGCAACGAGGGAACATGAAGCCATGCGGAAGATGAAAAATGAGTTCATGATACATTGGGACGGTCTAAGGACAAAGGAAATGGAACGTGTTCTGGTTCTTGCGGCCACAAATCGGCCTTATGACATTGATGAGGCTGTCATTAGACGGTTGCCCCGTAGGTAGATTATAAATCGTTTCCTTGTTGGATTAAGCTTTTTTGTCAAATTGACATGAAAGTTAGTGGTTATGAAAAGTTTGTGGTATTGACTTCTGCAGGTTGATGTTGGGACTACCAGATGCTCCAAATAGAGCAAAGATATTAAAGGTTATACTTGCAAAAGAAGACTTGTCCCCTGATTTGGATATTGATGGGGTTGCTAGCATGACTAATGGATATTCTGGAAGCGACCTTAAGGTAAATTCATAGTAATTTCCTAAAACCATTGTTATGGTCTGCCAAAAATGATTTTTTTTCTTTGGTGCGCTCAGAATCTATGTGTTACTGCTGCCCACCGTCCGATCAAGGAGATATTGAAGAAAGAAAAAAATGTGAGTTGTCTTTGTATTGAACCAAGATGGCTTAATTTGCGTAAATTTCTCTATGGAATAAATTATGCTGATGATGGGATAATTATGGTAGGAGCGAGATGCTGCTCTGGCTGAAGGCAAAGTTCCTCCAGCTCAAAGTGAAAGTTGTGATATCCGAGCTTTAAACATGGATGATTTCAGATACGCACATGAACAGGTAAGATTTGCTTATGTTGTTTTCATATTGTTTGTGGGCTCAGTGAAGTGTAACCATTCTCATTGGTGTTTCATCAGGTGGGTTCGAGTGTTTCATCAGAGTCTGAGAACATGACAGCGCTTCAACAATGGAACGAACTCTACGGGGAAGGTGGATCCAGAAAGCAGGAAACACTCAGCTACTACATGTAGTAGGATCGAATCTACTTGAGAAACCATAACTCAATTTTCGTCTCTAAAAGAACTCTCTGTTGCAAGCAGATTGTATAGTATATACTGTATGTAACATTTTCAGGGTTAATAGTATATAGGTAATAAAGTAGGAGATAAAAGATTCTTGCAGTTGTCACTTTTTTTTTTTTTTTTTTTTTTTTTTTTGTCATCCTTGCAGTTGTCACTTTTCCACAAGTTTTCTAATACAAAATCTTTAACGCTGCAACTTTTTCCATCTATCGGCCTATCTTTGCTTGAGATAACAACCGGTTTAGTTGGTTGATAGAAAGACTTCTGCAATCTAATCTTACCAAACCAAAGACACCTTGATTTTCATTACGGTTAAGTACTTAAGTTTGCTTTTGAGTTTTGACATAGTAACACAGCATTAGCTGGGATTTTCCACAATAGCAAATATTCATTATCCTAGAATGATATATAAAATCCCGAACGAATGATATTAAATCTGGCTCCAGTATGTTTTGGATATAATATCCCGAATGATATTTCTCTGACTTTTCAAGTAACATTCATCGTAATTCGTAAGTGTATACACTAGTATTAACCGTTTTCTTTCCCTTCTAAAAATCATACATGACATAAAAGGTTCGACTAAACCGAAATATTTGATCGTCCGGTTTGGTTAGATCGAGCAGTCACTTGTGCCGACACGCAATTCATCTCTGTAACTCGGATCCGGCAAGCAGTCGACACAGATGTATAACTGAAGTCTGAAGCATTTCCCACTCCGAGGAGGAAGCAGCGAAGCGAAAAATGTCAGATCTGGTCGCGACGTCGCCGTCGCAAGCGCCGAGATCCGCCACAGACTTCTTCTCGGATCCTTACGACTCCCATCCTCTATGGTTCAAGCCTTCCCTCTTCCTCTCACCTGGCTTCGACTCCGAGTCCTACATCTCTGAGCTTCGTACATTCGTTCCCTTTGACACTCTCCGATCCGAGCTCCGGTCCCACCTTGCATCTCTGAACCGTGAACTTGTTGATCTCATCAACCGAGACTATGCCGATTTCGTCAATTTAAGCACTAAGCTCGTCGATATCGATGCTGCTGTTGTCCGTATGCGCGCTCCGCTTCTTGAGCTCCGTGAGAAGATCACTGCATTCCGTGGATCCGTGGAGGCCGCACTTTTCGCTTTAAGGAATGGATTGCAGCAGCGCTCTGATGCTGCTGCCGCTAGGGAGGTTCTCGAATTGTTGCTCGACACATTTCATGTGGTATCCAAGGTACATGATTCTACTCAGCAAGTGTAATCTCGAGTCTTATTTCATGTCGGGTTACATATTTCAGCGATTATTTTTAGTTTGGTTGCTATAGAGATCTAGATCACGGGATTTATGTAAGCTTGTCCTAGTATATCCTCTCAGTGATAGTTTCTATAATATCTTCAATAAGTTTTTGATTCTTAATGGTTATGCATTGTAGTTCCGTTTATGCTGAGCAAAGATATTTCGCAATTGCATTTAGATAATACTCAATGCTTGACGTAAATAGTGCCTATTCCATTGTAAATGTAGGTTGAAAAGCTTATTAAAGTTCTACCAAGTACTCCTTCGGATTGGCAAAACGAGGATGCGAATTCCATTGGAAAGAGCTCTATGAATGATGAGAACTCTACGCAGCAAGATGGCACAACCATGAGAGAAACCCAGAGCATGCTTTTGGAAAGAATAGCTAGTGAAATGAATCGCCTCAAGTTCTATATGGCTCATGCACAGGTCTCCATCATGCATTTACTTTTTTTTTTCCTTTTTTTGCGAAGTCATAATTCCTAGGCTCAATATTATAGATTGCATTAGAAATGAACCTCTGTTTCTTTTACAAGAAGTTTCAAGTATACTGCATTTGACAGTAGTGTATTGGGGATCAAAATAGTTGAATATAGGGCTTGAGAAGAGGCTGTGCTGTTAGGAAAATTCATTGGCTTTGAGAAGATTGCTAAAAAAAATTGATTACATTTACATAATAAAATCTTCTATCAGTTCTCTGGTGTTCTGCAAAACTCCAGTATACTTGTTAGCCTCAGAAGACAACAGAAAGTCTTATGACTGATGCTCACTACTTTTTTCTGTTATGCCAGTACAGAACCTGCCTTTCATTGAGAACATGGAGAAGAGAATTCAGAGCGCTAGTGTGTTATTAGATGCTAGCCTGGGTCATTGCTTCATTGATGGGCTAAACAACAGAGATACTAGTGTCCTTTACAACTGCTTACGTGCATACGCTGCCATTGATAACACCAACAATGCAGAAGAATTTTTTCGTACAACTATTGTGGCTCCATTTATACATAAACTTATCACACATGAAACATCAACGCATGCTGCTGGATCATCCGGAGATGAACTTGAAAACGATTACAAACAGATCAAGCATTTTATTGCGAAGGACTGTAAAATGCTGCTAGAAATAGCTTCAACGGGTAATTGACTCAAATCTTTGTGCGATCATATATGTTGTAGACATCCAAACACCTTTTTGAAGTTCCATGTTTCTCTTAAAATATTTTTTTCCTGTTAACATTTTAAGATATTGTTTACCCAATTAACACAGTAGCCTAGGGTTCATGGCTTATTCGCTTTTTAGTGGTGCTTTTTTTATATTTAACTCATTGTATCTTTGCCTGATATCTTGTTCTAAAACAGACAAATCTGGCTTACACGTCTTCAACTTCTTGGCCAATTCAATCCTGAAAGAAGTTCTTTCGGCAATCCAGAAAGTCAAACCAGGAGCATTTTCTCCTGGAAGGCCTACAGAGTTCTTAAAGAATTACAAGGCAAGCTTGGATTTCCTGGCATATCTTGAAGGTAGAGTAACTGATGGTTATCTTCCTCTGACCTTGATCACATGGCTTATTTGAGATGCATTACTGATATTTATGTGACTTATTTGAGCATAAAACTTAATTGAATTCTAGGTGCTGAAGTTATTGGGATATTTTTCAGTTTTCTCATACCATGTACTTCTTATGAAGGTTATTGTCCGTCAAGGT
Organism: Capsella rubella; assembly: GCF_000375325.1. Lineage (NCBI taxonomy): Eukaryota > Viridiplantae > Streptophyta > Magnoliopsida > Brassicales > Brassicaceae > Capsella > Capsella rubella. Next base: position 6,008,244 of record NW_006238917.1, read on the forward strand.
CTGCTGTAACTAAGTTTCGAGCTGAAGCTATATACATTGAATTCATGAAGCAATGGAATGTGGGAGTATATTTTTCACTGAGGTACTTAAGAAATATCATAGATGGCTATCGATTTACCTTTAGATTAGTGGTTTCTCAGCTTCTCTAACTAAAAAAATACATAATTTCAGGTTTCAGGAGATAGCTGGAGCCTTGGATTCTGCTCTTACTTCTCCTTCTCTGGTTTTCATTCAGGATTCAGATCAACAGAGTTTGCTCAACTTAATTCTCAGACAGAGTGGTACTCTTTTAGAGTGCTTGCGATCGTGCTGGAAAGAAGATGTTCTCGTTTTCTCTGCTGCTGATAAATTTCTTCGCTTGACCTTGCAGCTTCTTTCGAGGTTTGTGAAATTTGAGTGTAATATTATCCATGTTTACTAGTTTTTTGTTTGAATTCTAATTTTGATTATGTGTTCATGACATGTAGATATAGCATTTGGGTGTCATCTGCTCTGAATACTAGAAAGAGTAATGCCAGCCCGAGTCCTGGTTGTGAATGGGCAGTTTCAGGCATTGCAGAAGATTTTGTATATGTAAGTTACTTCTTATGTGGATTGTTTCTGAGCTCCTCTTAGTTTGGACATTTTGGCATTTCTGCAATTTCGTGTTTACTATGTCAGCTGCAGTTATGTGCCGTTGGATAGCTTAATTTTCATTATGTTAGAATATAATGAAAAAAAAATGCTGTGGAAAATAAGTAAACTCGGAATATTTTCTTTTCACATAAATACATGAATTCAGATCATATAGACCAATTTCTTCATCAGTTGTTTTTTTTTGGGAATATTTACGTTTCCTTCCTGGCAGGTTATACATGATGTAAATTTTCTAGTCTCAGAAGTTTGTGGCGATTACCTTGGACATGTATCACAGTATTTATCTTCATGCTCCACTGAAGTTATTGATGTGGTGAGGATGAGCATAGAACAGGGTGGGGCATCATTAGAGAAAGTCTTACCTATAGTTACCAAGACAATAATTGATGTCATTGTTGATAAATCCGTTGAGGTAAAGCCCGGAGTAATCCTTAGATCCAGATTTGTTTGACTATTTTAGTGGCACCGGCAAGAACAGTGTTGTGTATAACTTGCTGTATAGCTGAATTAGATTGGAGTTATTCTCCATGTGTCACACATTTTCACTCTGTAATAGTAAATGCTTTCTTCTCTCCAATAGGACCTAAGGCAGCTCAAGGGAATAACCGCTACGTATAGGATGACTAATAAGCCACTACCTGTTAGGCATTCACCATACGTCGTCGGGCTACTTCGTCCTGTAAAGGTATTCATTCATTCATCTTTGGGGTTGCGATTTTTAAAAAGTTTCATTATTACTTGACTGGTGAATTCTAAAGTGGTGGATTATTGCACCTCTCTTTTACAAGGCTTTTTTGGAGGGAGACAAGGCTAGACATTACTTGACCGAAAAAACAAGGGAGGAGTTACTGCATGGTACTGTCACTGAAATTACCAGGCGGTATTATGAATTAGCTGCTGAACTAGTTAGCGTGGTAAGTACTCTGTTTTGAACACTCTTTCGAGGATTTTTGATTAGTATAATAACACTTGACAACACTATTTTAAGAAATTATCCAAAACTAAAAATAGTATTTGAATTGAATCATATTATTTCCGCCCCTACAAATCGTATTCAAACTCTTATTATGTGTTGTAAAAGATGGTAGAGGTACTGACTGTAATTATGTCACAGGCAAGAAAAACAGAGTCATCGCTTCAGAAATTACGTCAAAATGCACAGAGACGAGCAGGTGCAGCGTCAGGTGTTTCTGATCAAAATGTATCTGAAACAGACAAGATGTGTATGCAGTTGTTCCTTGATATTCAGGTAACCTTCCTCATGATGTCTGATTGTGGGATCAATATACTCTGCAAATTTTAGTTTATGAGGAAGTAACATGGTCTGGTTAATAACTTGCCAGGAGTATGGCCGAAACGTGACTGCACTGGGGTTGATACCGGCAGATATCCCGGCTTATTGTTCCTTTTGGCAATGCGTTGCACCTGCAGATAGGCAAAACACAATCAGTGTTTGAAGAATCCCACTGCATTTTTATACAGCACTGTGGTATCATGTCTTATAATCAGAAAAATACTGCCTCTTCTTTTCTTCGCTTGTGTTTGGTTGTTATAGTTGATGAGAAGAAGAGGAAGAGAGTTTTTGTTGAAAGAGAGAGGTGTTTTCAGAAGTCTCATATTGAGAGATCATGACATAGTGGCAAGCTGTGGCCGGCCATTCAAATATTTTGTAGGACTATTTCAGTTTCATCTTTAAGTATATAAACAACACGCACCAAAGGGAATGAAACTTACTTCCAACTTACTGTACTTTATTTTTATTTTTCATGTATAATTAAACCAAAGAAAACATAAGTCTGTTTTTCGAAATACTGCTTTCTATTTTTTTTTTTGGTTTAAGAGCGTATAAAAACGTTTTATGGAAACGAAAACGAAATATGGAAAACGTTTTCAATATTCTGAACAAGAAATATATATAATTGAGAAAAAATAAAAAAAATGTAAAACGATATAGCCGCCGTATACAGAAAAAAAAAACCCTAGAGACACTGTTGGCAGTGTATTGGCATCTAAGAAGAGCACCAAGCCCCATTGTCGAGAACAACCCGCAGACAAAAAAGAATCCCTGAAAATAATCTTACATGGCTGAAATCTCGGCGACTTCGTTTCCTTCTTCTTCTTCCTCTGCTCTCTTGTTCCGTAGCTCCCACAATGGTACTCTCTCCCCCTCCATTTCTCATTTTGCTCAGCTTCGTTTCCTTGTTTTTATATTATTACCAATAGCTCTACTTTTGAATACAAAATTCTCCCTTTCTCCGACAGTTACCATTTCCGGTGTCTATTTTAACCACCGAGAATTTGCAAATGGGACCCTTGTTCAAAATATTGAATTGATAGATGTTCCAACGGGTTTTATAATCGTAATGTACCTTTGATATTCTGATATGTCTTCTCAGGTAGCTCAAAATGTCAGAATGTAGCTTGTCCAAGAACCACTTCCCAGTTCCAAGAGGTACTTGTAATTGAGATTAACAATAATGCTTATCTTATCTCTTGTTTCTCCGATTCTTGCTTCTGAATTCTTTATTTGTTACTCTCCATTGCAGCTATCTGTGAGACGAAGCCAGATTGTTGGCAATGCCGTTTTTACGGGTCATGCTTCCGCATCCCGCAGCTGCAAGAACCAAGGTGAAGTTTGAATCAGCCCAATTTCTTTTAAAGTCATATTCTTTGTCCCCTCTTGATGACCTTTTCCTGTTTTTTATGTACCTTCCATTAGTACGTTTTAAACCCTTTGTGGTCTTGAATGTTGCACAGCTATCCGAGCTGTTCTCTCCAGTGATGGAACTGCCCTGGCTAATGATTCAAAGGAGGCTGGACTTCGTGGGAAGCTGAAGAAGGTCGTTCTAGCTTACAGTGGAGGTTTAGATACCTCTGTCATCGTGCCATGGCTAAAGTATGTTTTTCCTTCTTTCTTGAGTTTATGTTTTACCTCTAGCAAGATTATATTTTGGATCTTCCTCTGGTTAGGACACAACTAGTTTAGATAGCTTTGATGCTAATATTTTCTTGGAAGTTTAACCCATCCACTACACTTGCATGTTTTGCAGGGAGAACTATGGTTGTGAAGTTGTGTGTTTCACTGCCGATGTTGGTCAGGTACATTACAAATTTGACAAATGTGACTGGTTTTGCTAAGAAAATGTTTGTTTTGCATTTACATATGTCTTCTCATCCTCTCTAAATGGTTGATATGAAGGGAATAAAAGAGTTGGATGGTTTAGAACAAAAGGCAAAGGCTAGTGGTGCTTCTCAGTTGGTTGTTAAGGATCTCACAGAGGAGTTTGTTAAAGATTACATATTCCCTTGTCTTAGAGCTGGTGCCATCTATGAACGAAAATACTTACTTGGTACCTCCATGGCTCGGCCTGTCATTGCCAAGGTGACATTTCTATCTGTTTTATATGATCGAATTGTAGAGAACCCCAATAAATCTAATATCTGATTACATCTTTTGGATTATCTATTGTCACTAATAGTCTAATACAATTTCTAAATTATTAGGCCATGGTTGATGTAGCAGCAGAGGTTGGAGCTGACGCCGTTGCCCATGGGTGTACTGGCAAAGGAAATGACCAGGTATGTACTTAATGTCTTGCTAATGCGCACGTTAGAAGAACACTTACATTGATTCTTATGTTACTTTCTGTACTGATTGAACAGGTTCGGTTTGAGCTTACCTTCTTTTCGTTAAACCCTGAACTTAAAGTTGTGGCACCATGGAGAGAATGGGAAATCCAAGGCAGAGAAGATGCCATTGAGTATGCAAAAAAGCATAATGTTCCCGTCCCAGTGACAAAGAAATCTATTTACAGCCGGGATAGGAACTTGTGGCACCTTAGTCATGAGGTAAAGTAAAAGTCATATGGTGGTTTGCATTTCTTTTTGGATACAAATTGTTTCTGTTTCTCACATTGCTCAGTTCATGCTCTGAAATCAAACTTTTTTTTTGTATTGTTGAAAGGGTGATCTATTGGAAGATCCAGCAAACGAGCCGAAGAAAGATATGTACATGTTAAGTGTAGATCCTGAAGATGCTCCTGATCAGCCTGAGTAAGTTGCTGCTTTTATCTAAACCTCTGTTCGGAATTTCTTCTAGTCCTTGTGCAATCCCACAAGGTTTGTAGTGGATTCTAGCTGTGTTGACAGTTTTAAAATTATAGTAAAAACTATAGTTGAGTCAGTTAGCTACAGAGCGCACAGCTTAGCCTCGTTAATCAAGTCTCTTTATGATGTGTAGTCTTTTCTGAGTAAAGGAGTCAACCTGTTTAGCTGCTATCAAATTTATATACCAAGTGTACGGATTTTACAATTTGCATCCTAACTTTGGATACTTGAACACTTGAGCAGATACATCGAAATCGGGATAGAGTCTGGACTGCCAGTGGCACTGAACGGGAAGGCTTTGAGTCCAGCCACACTTCTGACCGAGTTAAACACCATAGGAGGAAAACACGGGATTGGGCGAATCGACATGGTCGAGAACCGTCTGGTTGGGATGAAATCACGGGGTGTGTATGAAACTCCCGGGGGCACCATCCTCTTTGCAGCAGTACAGGAACTAGAATCCCTCACCCTAGACAGAGAGAGTATTCAGGTAAAAGACTCGTTAGCACTGAAATACGCAGAGATGGTCTATGCGGGGAGATGGTTTGATCCGCTTAGGGAGTCCATGGATGCTTTCATGGAGAAGATAACTGAGACAACCACGGGATCTGTGACACTGAAGCTGTACAAAGGATCTGTGTCGGTTACAGCGCGCAAGAGTCCAAACAGTTTGTATAGACAGGACATATCTTCGTTCGAAGGGAGTGAGATCTACAACCAAGCAGATGCAGCCGGGTTTATTCGTCTTTACGGGCTTCCAATGAGAGTTAGAGCAATGCTTGAGAAAGGAATCTAGAAAGGGTTTCATTCATGTCTACATGGAATTGAGCCTGACATAAGAACGTCCCTTATTGTGATGCATTTGGCTTCACTTTGCTATAATGTTGAAATAATTCTATCAAATTGAATATTGTGCTTCTCTTTCATGACATGTGTAACTCAAGTTATATTTCTGTTAATGGTGCGACTTACAACTGCATTTATATTCTTCTATTTTCTGAAATCATTTGCAAGCTTTTTGATTTTATCAGATCAAAAGACTGTTGTTGGATAACACGATGATAAAATACGAAATTCCCATCTCATTTAACGATTTTTAAACTAAGAATATTAATCTTGTATTTTTTTGTTCAGTTCATAAGTTATTTTTTTTTATGTCAACAAAAAGGACAGTTTTGCTCGGTGTTAAAATTTTATTTAAGATTGGGGTTTCTTCCTCCTTGCTCAAGCAAACACTTCTCATTCTTTTACTCTCTCTCTCTCTCTCTCTCAGATCCGTGTGAAGCTTTTCTGATTTGCAATGGACGGTGGTGCCGAAGGATCGCAGCAGCCTCATCTCATTCTAGCCCACAAGCTTTTCCTCCTCACTCAATCCGATGTTCCAGACATCGAGAAAGTCCAGCTCAAGTCTGAGGTTTTGGATTTCATCAAATCCGATAGTTAAGCAGCTCGATTTCTCTTATCCGATGACAATTAACTTATGATTGCTTCGAGATTTTATGTTCCTAATGTTTTGGTTGGTATTTTTGCTAGGTATGGCTCCCTTGTACGAAACCCTAGCGGCTACATCGGTGCTAGAGTTGAATCAGAGCTTGCTAGATTCTATGCGGGCCAATAACGAAGAGGAGCTTAAAAAGCTTGACGAGAAGTAAGTTTCCTTGATTCGTATTCCTATTTGAAATTTGAGTTCTCGTATTACTGTCTATTAGATTAGATTGATGTAGGGTAACACTGTAGCATTTTGATCAGCTGGGTTTGGAATTGGATGTTTCAGAATTGCGTTTGCCATAATCCTCTTTTTCCTTTTGGGAATCTCTATGTTCCTTTGTAGCTCATGTGAAGATTTTGGGAATCACTATGATTCTATGTAATTTCGATATTTATTGTGTTTGGTGTTTTCTTACGTATTCCTTTCCGTCCCCTTTGTTTAGAATTGCTGACGCAGAAGAAAATTTGGGTGAAAGTGAAGTACGTGAAGCTCATCTTGCTAAGGCTTTGTATTTCATCAGGATTAGTGATAAGGTATGTTACCATGTCAAAGTTAATAGTTATGCACTTCACAGAACTTCCTTGACCATTAAATTTTTGTTTTGCAATTCTAGGAGAATGCTTTGGAGCAGCTGAAACTCACTGAAGGCAAAACTGTAGCTGTAGGGCAGAAGATGGACCTTGTCTTCTATACATTGCAGCTTGCTTTTTTCTATATGGACTTCGACCTTGTATCAAAGAGCATTGACAAAGCAAAAAAGTAAGTGTCAGTGTGGCTTTTTGGCTGCATTGAGACTACACTTCATGGTTGTTAACGCAACTGAAAACTTTGATCTAACACTTTCCGTTTTGCCTTGCCAGATTGTTTGAAGAGGGTGGTGACTGGGAGAGGAAGAACAGGCTGAAGGTCTATGAAGGTTTGTACTGCATGTCCACCAGAAATTTTAAGAAGGCTGCCAGCTTATTTCTGGATTCGATATCAACCTTCACAACATATGAAATTTTTCCATATGAGACCTTTATATTCTACACCGTCCTGACAAGCATCATAACTCTGGACAGAGTTTCGCTTAAGCAGAAGGTAGTTGTCAATTGCTCTGTCCTCTACTTCGAATTATCTAAATTAAGTTGGGATAATTTTTTAGTATGTCAACCTTTTAAAATGATGAATCTTTTTTCTTGGTTGAAATTCCTTTTGGAGGATGTGATTCTTTTTGAGAAACTAAGAAAGCGCTACTAATTTGACAGGTTGTTGATGCACCGGAGATATTAACTGTTCTTGGGAAGATTCCGTTCCTTTCTGAATTTCTGAACTCCTTGTACGAGTGCCAGTACAAGGCGTTTTTCTCAGCATTTGGTAAGTTCATTACAAGCACTAGATATCAAATTTTCGCATGGATGTTGCCTGTTCTGCATGTTTACTAAACTTCATTATTGGGGTATGTTCTCAGCTGGAATGGCTGAGCAAATCAAGTTTGACCGTTACTTGTACCCTCATTTCCGGTTCTACATGAGGGAGGTGAGAACGGTGGTATACTCACAGTTTTTGGAATCGTACAAGAGTGTGACAGTTGAAGCGATGGCAAAGGCCTTTGGCGTTTCCGTGGATTTCATTGATCAGTAAGCACACTAATGAGCACTCTTTTCGTATCTTTTAGTTGCCAGCTCTTTATTTAGAAGCAGAAAAATACAAAGTTAAAACCGGCTTCAAATGTTACAGGGAGCTCTCACGCTTCATTGCTGCTGGGAAGCTTCACTGCAAGATAGACAAAGTTGCAGGTGTTCTGGAGACGAACCGTCCTGATGCAAAGAATGCACTCTACCAGGCAACAATCAAGCAAGGGGATTTCTTGCTAAACAGGATCCAGAAGCTATCTCGTGTGATCGATCTGTGAGCATTGCGACATGTTTTCTGCTTCTTGGCACTTTCTTCAAGCTTTGCAACTTGGGAACTCAAAACGGTAGAATCTTAAGGTCTGAGAAACGATATGAATTTGGGATTTTGAGATGAATACATGTTGTCTCAATTGACTCTAGTTTGTTTTTTAGTGGTGCATTTCTCAAGAACAAAGAGCAAGTTTAATCTCCAAAAATCATTTTATTCTTCCTTGCATCGCATGCCTTTAAATCTCTTGTTTTCATTGTATCCTTTAGTATTTACTATGGAAAGACTACTTTTAAACCAACAGGTTTTTAACAAAAAAAAAAGGTTAATTAGCCAACAATACATAAGTTTCTACTATGTCAAGGTAATACTTCATCTTCATACAAAGTAATAACCGACAATGTAAAAATTTTGGAAAGACTTGCTTGTCCTTAGTGGAACTTGGTAAGAGTAAGCAATTAATTTGCAGATTATTCCACGGATGTCTGTTAGTGGTAGGTGGGATCCGTAACCACATGTATGTCCCATTCACCACTATTAGGATTGATATGATTTTTGTTTCTTACTGTCAAAATGACTTCTTTTTGTTAAGACTTACTTACTACTAACAAACCTTGTTATTGTTTTGTTTTGTAATACGTTCTTGAGTTACTTCCAACTCTTTCTTTGTATTCACTTTTGTACATTTGCTCTCATCTTATCAGCCTATTTATCTACCTTTATATCTCAAAGTGAAGCATAACAATGAATATTTCGAGCAATTTATAAAAGATGAAATTAGGAATTAAATCCAAAGAAGACACATGGATTAAAAGTTTAATAAAACAGTAATTAAAAGCAAAAGAAAAAAGAAAAATACTTGGGTAGAGATCAGTGAGCATCTTGAAGCCATACAATACATAAGACAATTCTCTTAAACATAACTTTATCCTCTCATCACTTTTCCTAAATTTCCTGGAGAAATCTATCTTCCGGAAGGAAATGCATGCGATCGACTTCAAAGAGATTCAGGAAAAGCTCACAAATGGATTCCGACCTTGGCAACGATCGTTTCAGTTCTGGGCTCGTGCCACCGATATCTACACTGGATACAAGGTTTCTCTTTCATGGTACTCCTTTTCTTCTTCATGTTTCGTTTTCTGCTTCCTTTTCTTATGCTTTTCTGGAATTTCTGAATCTGTTGTTTCTGCTGGTGCTTTTTGTTTTTTTTTGTTTTAGGTCTTTCAACTTCGAATGAACTTTGTCAAGGATGTGACCAAGCACGAGGAAATGTGGGAGAGACAACATGAACTTGCTGCTCACAAAATTTACTCTATGTGCTCTGACCTTGGTGGGTTCTTCCTTAAGGTAATAATGTGCCTTCTTGTCTTGTTTGATTCCCATTTCTCCATAAACTGTGGAGGTTTGTTGTTTCTTGGATTGTTTAGAGTTGCCAGTGACGAGTGTTTTTTACATTTTCAATAGATTGCACAAATTCTAGGGAAACCTGACTTGGCTCCAGCTGCGTGGGTGAGAAAACTCGTCACTTTGTGTGATCAAGCTCCTGCCACATCATTCGATGCCGTTCGAGTTGTCCTTGAGAAAGAGTTGGGTCAAAGCATCGAACAAGTGTTTGAAACATTTGATGCTAAGCCTCTTGGTTCTGCTTCTATTGCTCAGGTACTACATTCTGCATCACTCATAGTTTTAGAACCTATGCAGAGTATTACCATGCACGCTTTTAGAGTCAGATTAAGATTATAGTATGGTTAAGTAAGTCTCAACATGTATGCGTAAGTCTCTGCACCCCTTCCCCTGTTTTGCATGAGGTGTATCTTTGGCATGGAACTCTAGTGACATTTTCATGCTTATGTTACTATGAAATTAAACATTTTTGCTTTATGAAGTTGAATCATTTAACTCATCAGGTTACTAGGAACAACTCGTATCTCTTCTCGGCTATTTCGTTTTCCTGATGTGAATTTCTTGAGTGTATGGTGCTTGACATACGCTATTTATGAGTAAAGATGCAAGCGAAACAAATATTTTCAATTTTCTTTTTGCTTCTATTTAGGTACACCGAGCAAGAGTAAAGTGTGACAAAAGGGATGTTGTTGTAAAGGTAATAAATAATCAGGAGACTACTGAAATCCTCCTAGCCTCTTTTCAATTACTTTCTGAATATGCTACCACATGTTTAGGTCCAACATCCTGGAGTGGAGAAATTGATGATGATAGATATAAGAAACTTGCAACTATTTGCATTATTCATGCAGAAAACTGATCTCAAATTTGACTTGTTCTCCATAACAAAGGAAATCGAGAAGCAGGTGTATATCATTTCTAGCTTTTAAGGATATCTGGCAAGAATTTTAACTGCCTCCAAGTCACCTTAAGTCCTTGTTTTTTATTTTCTAGATTGGGTATGAATTCGACTTTATAAGGGAGGCCAATGCAATGGAAAAGATCCGACGTTTTCTTTACGATAACAATAGAAAGAGTCCTGTTCTGGTTCCCAGAGTGCTACCAAATTTGGTGACCAGGTAATTGTTCTTATATCAACGTTATTTCAATAATGTTTAAGGCTTTTTAAATTCTCCTGTTTCACTGATCAAGTTATAGTTCTTGTCTTTTTGACAACATCTCTTTTCATTCAAAATTATTTTATTTTTGGTTCTATTGCTTGACTGATGAGTAATGAGTGCTGATCAGAGGAATAACCATAATAACCACAGGAAGGTTCTGGTTATGGATTACATTAACGGAATCCCAATCTTGAGCCTCGGTGATGAGATGGCCAAAAGAGGGATAAATCCACGCGGTAAACTCGCAGAGGCAGCAAAACTGTAAGCTCCTCCATTATCTTCTGATATATTTTTTTTTTTTCCAATGCTTGAGAGCTATTATGTTGTCATTTCGTTGTGTTTTGGCTACCATTTGTGGATATTTTCTGATGCTGCACTGAAAATTGAAAAACATATTTTTTGTATTCCTTCCAGCAATATACTTAACAGTTTGTCCCAAGCATATGGCCAAATGATACTGAAGAGTGGTTTCTTTCATGCGGATCCACATCCTGGGAACATCCTGATTTGTAAAGGTTCAGAGGCAAGTCATTTTTTGTTTATAGCTAGTTATTCCTCAGCAGTTTAATTGACTAACTGTTGTCGTTCGATAGGTTTTATTGTCTATATATATCTTAAGTTGTAATCGTGTTTCCCGTCATCAGGTTGCACTTCTGGACTATGGTCAAGTGAAGGAACTCCCTGACCACCTGAGACTTGGTTATGCAAATTTGGTAATTGCCATCGCTGATAATGATGCCTCATTGGCTTTACAGAGCTTTAGGTGAAGTAACTTTGTTATCATAATATAATTATGGTTTTAGTTGAAGCTAAAATTGGTTAGAGTTACCTGATGGAATTAGTGTAGCATATGAGTGATTATTCCTGAAACTGTTTCTGACTTTTCTGTGGTGAAAATTCAGGGAACTTGGTATAGCTACCATGGCCAAGTGTAAGAATGAGCAACAAGAGCTTCTTCAGTTAGCAAAAACAATGTTTGACACAGAGATGCCTCCTGGTACAACAGTTTTGCAACCTTTCTCAGAAGACTCTTCGATAAAAAAGATTTCGGTTGAGGTAAAAACACACAACACCTAAACAGTTGAGAAAGAAGGAAAACCGCTAACAGTCGCCTGTGTGTTGTTGGATTTACTGCAACAATTGACTTTGTTTGTTTGTTGGTTGTGGAAAGGCATTTCCGGAGGAACTATTCTCGGTTCTTCGTACGGTAGTACTGTTAAGAGGACTCAGTGTAGGGATTGGGATCAATTACTCCTGCTCACAACACTGGAGGTCTATGGCAGAAGAGGCTTTGCTTGCATCAGGAAGACTCTCAACAGGTTAAGACAATGAACAAACTCTTTTATAGTGATTCACCAAATCAGCTTTTTATAATGGAAGTAAAATATTCAGGTAGAAGAAAGCAGAAGCGTCGATTTAGTTCGCTGAGAAGGCTATACCCAGGAGAGAGTTGATAATCATTCTCACCCATCCTTATTTTCTTTATCTATTGCAAATGATACTCTCAAGTCTCAAGTCTCAATCATTACATTACCTCCTGGTTACAGATAAGGCAGCAAGTTGTCCCTTGGTTTGAATATTGAGTTCACCTTATAAATTTTTTGTCATTTTTACATTAAATTAGTGTCAAGTTTAAGCAGAAGAACATTATTAAGTTTTGAAACTCAACTTTTGTGCTATTCTGTGACGAGATACACCGACAACAAAGTTCCATTGCAACTAGGAAATGAATATCAGAAAATGCTTCAAATTTGTGCTATCATCAGTGAGAAAGAAAAAAAACTCTATAATTTATTGATGTCGCCACTCAGAATAGATGTATACATTTTGATTTTGTAGTAAAACACGATAAAACTATGAGAAATACAATCCAAACAAAAAGAGAAACAATTTGTGTTTAACTTAACAACAACGAACCTATGTATTAAAAATGAAACAATGAAAACCCAAAAAAAAAAAAAAATCTTTGTTGTATGGTTTAGTTGTTGTTCTTTCTAAAAACAATCTCAGTATCAAGCCCAAAGCCATCGATGTTCCTCACCTCCACAACCTTGGATCTCTTGAACAGATTCACCAATGGTTTCACACTGAAGAGATCATTAGCCGAGTACTTATCCGTCTTCCCCGATATCGACACGTGTAACACGCACACCCCTCCTGGCTTTAGCGTCCGTTCGATCTCCCCAACGAACTTCTCCGGGTAAAGCGCGTGATCGAACACGTTCGAGAACTCGAAATCGAACGTGTCCGCGTCGAACGGCTGCGCGTGGAAGTCTCCTTTCACCACGAGAGGCGGTCGCGGCACCAGATCTATCCCGACGGAGTCTTGCACGCCGATCAATCTCAGCGCCGCTACTTCTTGTCCCACTCGCGCTCCGATCGAGAGAGCTTTCGACTGGTTCGAGAGGAGATTGTGATCGCTGAGCCGTTTGAAGAAAGTGGAGAACACGCGCACTTTCCTGTCCCAGTCACGCGTGGTCCATACTTTACGTAGCTTCGGGTTTTGAGTTTTGTTGAGCTGGTGCTTGATGTAGGCTTCGTATGAGCTGTATCCATGGTGACGGATCCGTATGCCTTCTTCGGCGACGGCGATGACGGAGGAAGGAGAGGAGAGAGGACGGCGGAGGAATGTGGTTGGGAAGGCGAAGAAGAAGACGATGAGAAGAGACAGGGAGATGAAGAGAGAGAGTGTGAAGGGTACTTTTGGTATTACGAATTTCATTTTCTTTAGCTTCGACACTTCTCTCTTTTTCTTGTCTCTCTCCCATCGAAGCCTTAAGCCTATATGGGATTTTTATTAAAGAAATAGAGTTGGCTCATCATTATTAGAAAAATACCAAATGCGACATAAAATAAGTACTAATTTGTTTCTGTCTAATTGGTAATTGCCATTAAGGAATAATTAACCTCAATTTTTACCTTGCTAAACTTATTGACTTCTAAAACAAAACTAAGTAGATCCACGTTGGACTCTCAATTCATAACAAATAAAAAAGGGTTCTGAATAAAAAAACAAAAGTTTTGAACGTTCGTGAAAAGAGTAAGCTCCCTTTTGCAGAATTCTCAAAGCCTAAAAGTGCAAAAAAAACAACCACAGGGATGCTCGAGATAAGAAAGAGAGAAAGAAACTTGTACATTCTATCAGGTTTTTAGTTCCCCACACCATTGGGGGATTCTCCTCTTGATCTAGCCTAGATTAGCGTCTTCAGTTAGGGAAGTTACAAACGACGATGACACCCAACCATTCTTCTTCCCATGCTCCACATAGTCCTTGAATTTCTCCTTTGCGTTTGGGATGTCCAAAGCTAGGTCTTCGAGCCCGTCTTTCACTCTTGTGAACCCTTTGGTCATCTGGTTTGTTGTTACGAGTCCTTCACCAAAGCTCTCCTGCAGAAGATCCAGCATCATCTTGTCCTTCTTCTTCTCCATACCCATCACCAGTGCTTTCTTCACCACCTCATGGTTGAAGAAAGGCATGCCTAGCTCACGGATGCATTTGCACGCTTCTGATACCAGCCCTGAGCTTTCGTATTCCTCCAGCAGATTCGATATCTTGTCTTTTGCATCTTCAACTGCCCAACCGCTTCCACCTCCCCAGCATCGTAGAAGCCTCTCTCCTGCATGGCGAGCAAAGATGAGTGACCTAGCCATCTTCACTGTTTCAGTTCCGCTTGAGTTAGGTCGTAATTTGCTACTGATCTCTTCCAGGTTAAAAGGTGCTAAAACATCATCAATCACAGCCCGAGCTAAGAACAGAGCAAGTTCGTTGGAAGCATCCAGAATGTCAAGTGCTGTATCTTCTGCAGACTCCAGGAGCATGACAAAACCATCTGCAACATCTTCTGTGGTGAACATCTCAATGTGAAGAGCAGAGAGGAGAACAGATGCCATTTCTTTCTCATGATTCTTCCTGTCCAGAGCAAGTGTTATTAACTTCTTGAGAAAAATTGGGTTGTACTCCGGTGCTCCTAAATCCTCAAGACTGCGTATGAGTTCAGGTATGTCATCGGAGTTAAAATACTCATGAATGATGGTCAGTATCTCTTCCTTGAACCGCTTTAATTTCTCATCCTCAACCTGCTGCCGTCCACATTCTCCAGAGGGATAGCTAAACGAAGCATCTAGCCAACCGCCGGAGATAGCCTTTGGCACAATCAAATCAAATTTGGTTTTAGCTGAAGGAATATCAAGAGCAAGATCATCAAGGCTTTCTCTTAACCTAGAAAACCCCTTCACCATTTGACTAGAGCTTATCAGGTTTTCAGCAGCTGCTTCCTTTAGTAGTTTCAATACAGGTGCTTCTGCTGCGTTGTTTTCCAAGGCAATAACTAAGGCCCTCTTCACAACCTCGTGATGAAAGAAAGACACACCCAATTCTCTTACGCAGTGACATGCCTCATAAGTCTCTCCAGTCTCAACATATTCCTTCAAAATGTCAGAAATCTTCTTCTTGACTTCCTCAACAGTTGTTCGAGTCTGTCCACCCCATCTTCTTTCCACTAGCTCCGCATGGTGTGCAGCTGATAGATAGCTTTTCTCTGCAGTTTGGACAACCTGGTAACCTTTGGAAGTAACTGGAAGTGCCTTGGCCGCCCTGGGAAGGAAAGCTGGAGGAAGGATTTCATCCACAACAGCACGTGCAAGGAACAAAGCAATAACATTTACAGCATCAGGTATATCCACCACGAAGTCATCCGCTGACTCTAGCAGCAGGACAAATCCATCTCTTATCTGGTTCGGATTAATGACATCAGCATACAATGCGGAAAGTAACACTGAGGCCATTTCCTTCTCTTTGTCATGCCTGTCCATGGATACTGAGACAAGCCGCTTGATGAAGTAGGGATGATATTCACTTGAACCAAGTTCAATGAGGTCAGCTGCTGCAACATCGACATCACCAGTGCTGAAGTATTCTTCAATGATTGAAGCCACAGCTTTCTTGTAATCATCTAATGGGTCTGAAACAGTTGCACCAACAAGCTCGAATGGTTCCTGATATAACAAGAAATGCAGTGAAAAATGATCATAATGACATCTAAAAAGCAATATATTTTATGGATAAGTCTTTGAAATCATCATCTAGAACAAGTGGACAGACATAGAAAAAAGTTTCTCCCCGAGTGCTTTGGTGACAAAGATGTCAAGCATGAAAATAAGAATAATCAATTTCATCTAGGAAGAAAATGTGGATAGAGGTGTAGAAACTACCTCTCCGCTGTCATAATTTGGATCATTCGGGTCAATGTGATAGTCTCCATCAGTGTCAATAAGTTTTCCCCAGTTACCTTTCCCACCACCCCCATCTGAAACAAAATGTGTCAATCACTGCATTTATCTATGCAATTACCAACTCCATTTCTTTTATAACATAGAAACAGGCGCTACAAATCCAAACAAAGTAGAGTAGAGTAGTAACTGACCCTTCTTTGAGCGGATAGACCTTCCAGCATGAGACCTTCTGTGTTTCACAGCATTTGACCCACCAGAAGGTTTTCCACCAGCAGATGCTTTAGGCAGATGATGAGATGTATGCAAAACCGAGTGAGGATTCTGTGAGGGTGGAAGATTCTCTGCAGTCTCAGTTGCAACTTTCAACATCTCTCTCTGGGCATCCGTTAAGAAACCCTCCATCTTTGGCGATTACTCTGATAGTGAAAAATCATTGAATCAATACTATATGATAATATCAAGACAGCCAACAAACAATAATCAAATCAGACAAGAGAACAACTTGTTTGAGTTAAAATCAAAACAACATATAGCTAAAAATCACAAGACAAATGATGTGAAACGACATAAAGGGAGATGTAAATCACCAATCCAGGAACCAACGAGTAGTAATTTTTTCTAAAGCCTATGCATCTCAAAGCAAAGTTCCAAACAAACAGCTCTCTATTCATTTCCTCACGTATATACTTCAATCAGTCAACCAATCACCCTATGATCAAATGCCAGCAAATACAAAACCATCTTAGAAAGGTTTGAGAATCCAACGTCACAACACCGGAGAAAAAAAATTAAAGTCCAACTACTAGTAAATGTAATGCTCAATAAGTAGACACACCAAGCAGAACAAAAAATCTCTGAATGATATACCCTCTTTGTCAGCCAAAATACGCAAGTGAAAAACCTCCACAGAGCGGACCGTCGTACGCAGGGAAGCAACCGAGATCCGTGGTAAGAATAAAGAGGTTGGAGCGTAGATCGCAAAAGCCAAAAAAAAACAAAAAAAAAAACAGAGTCTGGAGCTGAGTGTAGCTATCCTGGAGAACAGGAAAAAATGAGGGAAGATTGTAGTAATGCTTTTGGAGGAAGAAGATGGATGGATTTGGGGAATTTGGGAGGACAAATGCTTACAGAAATGGAGGCTGCTGCTACGGCTACGCTTTCTCATCAAAAGCTCTCAATCGCAATTACTGTCGCCACGTGTTAACGTCTCAACGGTGGCGATTGCTCGTAACATGTGCTGCCCTGCCAGAGGCATCGAACTACTACTAGGGTTATCAATTTCATTTTTGGTGTTTTCTTTCTTACCCAAAAAATCGTAGTGAAAAAATGGTAATGAAAGCAGATAATTTAATAGATATCTGTCAATATCTTATCCCAAAATAGCTTATATTATATATCATCTTTATCCATATTCCAATCTGCTTATTGCATATTATCCAAAATAAAATCTCAACTTTTTTATATAACCAAAAGTTGAAGACTTATCTCACCAATCTTTACTTGCCAAGTATATATACATCAATGGAAAGGAGTCGATCCCACAAGTGGTGTGGATCGGGTTAAGCTATCGGTTGACTAGACTTCTCCACTTCAAACTACATACATCGTTTTTGATTAGACCACCATGAGAAGCTTATCAAAAATAAAACCGAAACCGATATTGCAGTCAAGTTTTTGTTACGGATTCTCATTATCTTAGTGCAAATGGTTTTAAGACTCAAAGAACGGCCAGCATTCCAAATGAAGTGTAGCGCATTACCAGTTGCTGGAAACAGCTATTTTTCCTGGATTCATTTTAACGAATGATGATGATGTGATACATATTTCAAAAGAAAATGAGCTCAGCCAATAATAAGGTTCCATGACAGTATAATTCAGGTCCGTTAAATGATTGATTAGTATATGGCGAATCTAGAATATGGCCTTGAAACATATTTTGCAACTGTACATTTTGTGTCCCATTGTCCAAAACTGGTCGCAATGGATTTGCTAAACCTACTGGTTCCACAAAATGGGAATCTCATCAAGCTCACTTAACTAGCTGCATTGCTGCAGGGGAGGACTCGGCCAATAAGCCGTGAGCTCTTGCTGTTCTGCGTCTCCCCCTGACCCTACAAGACATCGATCATCACAAATCAGAAAACATCAATGGTTCAGACAGACATCTTTCATGACCTTTAAGGGTAGTTGATGATATAGGGGTGGGAAAACAAAAACCAACCAAACGGAATTCTTAGGCCTGGTAGAGATGTTTACCTTGCCTAGGGGAGTCCTTCTCCAGCACAACATATCAGCGTCGTCTCCTGGCCTGCACAAATTCAGAGGCAGAGCATGCATACTTGAGTAGCTATCCAAATCACAAGACAACTTACTTTTTGAAATAAATCTATCAACCATCTTCTACCTTTTTTCACCTGGAGGCATGTGTGGAGTACACATAGCAGAATTTGCATCACCTTGGTCACTGGAACAGCTCATTCTAGATGATGCATTGGCTGAAGAACGAACACTTCGAGCCCTCAAGATATTTCCTTGGGAACTTCTCAGAGAATTTGTAATTACGTGCTTTTCAGATGTGCAATCAGACTCGGTTCTAGTAGCCAGATACGACTTGTGTAGCATTCTACGAGAACAACTGAAAAGTCCAAAGAAAAGACTTGCTGCTGCTTTAGCACTCCTTGGAGGAGAACACGCAGACATAACAAGATTCATTCGAATCTCAACATTGCATCCTAACACAGACTGGAACGAGTCTGCAATCAGTTTCCATGATTTCTCGGCTCTTGCTACATGTTGAGGTGCGTAGAATTCCAATTCTGCTATTGCCACACCTGAAAAAAATGAATATGCATTACTAACCGGAAATCAAACAAGGCTAAAACTTCAGAGTATCTTTGGAAAATATAAGATACCTTTGTCAACAGTAAGTGAAGTCAACCTTCCTCGTTTCAATAAAAAGCTCTTCAGTGAATCAGAACAGCACAAATCTGTAACCGTTTTCCATACAGTTTCAACTGTTTCTTTACAGTTTTTCTCTTGAAAATCCTCGGTTTCTGATTTAACGACATCACGAGGACAATCTGATGATGTAATCGAGTGCTCAACGTCTAAATACAAGACCAAGGTAAGTTACATACTTAGCAACCAAGATAACACGAAAAAGAAACATGAGATAATGAAAAAGGTATTATATATATATAAAGGACCTTTGCTTCTTTGATTTCTTTCATCTTCATTTGTTGCAAAAGAAGATGAGTCGGTGTTGCTAAGTTGTAAAAGTGCCACAGTGAGCCAGGTTGTCTGGTTTTTCGATGCTCTCAAGTGTTTCTCAGCATCAGATAGTATCTTCAGTGCATTACTCAATTTCTGCATTTCTTCTTCAGCTATATATAATATAACAATATATGATACAGAGTTAAGTCATGCTCAATATGAAGCTGATATTATGTGTAATCATTAGGGTGCTTACATGTATGCCTTGTAAGAAACCGAAGTCTGGTTGCTGAACTACTTTCTTGAGAATTTCCAGCAATGATGTCCATAATGACATTAGCTAGCTGGGAAATAAGCTGCATTGGATCTATTTTGGATCTCATGAGTTCCCTCGCCCTTATAACTGTGTTTGAAGTATCAGAAGACAGGGCAAGATCAAGCAGATCAAGCAATTCATCATCAGAAACAACCCCAATCTGCAGAATAAGAGAAAGATTCATTATTTTCTAAACTGTCTTATATTTCCAAGACAATGGAGTGGTTAAAATATATGAAGAAAGATGTGTAAAACTTACAAGCTTGTAGGCCAAAGTTGTCGTTATTCTTTTACCAAGCAAACTTAACTGATCAAGCATTATCTCAGCATCCCGAAGTGAGCCATCAGATTTAGAAGCAATGAAATCAATTGCCCCCTGATCAAAATCAATACCTTCTTCAATACAAATCTTTGCCAGCTTATTTGATATATCCGCATCGCATACTTTAGAGAAATGATATTTCTGAGACCGTGAGAGCACATTACGCGGTAGCTTCTCTAGCTCCGATGTAACCAATATCAAAACCGAATGCTGAGAGAAGTTGTCCAAACTGTTCAAGAGATTACCCCAAGTTTCTTGACATAATAACTGACACTCATCGATTATAAAAACCTTAAATCTAGATGAAACCGGAGGAAGGGATGCACTCTTGATGAGAGATCTAAGGAAGCTAGGGCGGTTTAGTTTACTCGAGTCTATTTCCATCACATCCCTGCCACTTCCCGAGAAGTATGATTTGCATTCACTACACAAGCCACATGGTCTACTATGTGCAGCCTGTGAAAGGCAGTTTAAGGCAGCAGCAAATATCTTAGATGTTGATGTTTTACCAGTCCCACGAGGACCGTGAAAAAGATAAACAGATGTAATCCTTCCTCTTAATATGGTGCTCAAGAGACATTTCACCACGACTTCTTGTCCAACTAACTCATCAAAAGATTTCGGCCTGAATTTCTGACTCAGACTCCTTGGCAACACTTCATGACGCGGTGTCGTTACATCACTCTCACCATTTCCATTTCCATTTCCGGGTAGTAAAGGATACTCTTCTACATCTGAGGATTGGTTTGATCCTCTGTACCTGGGAGTTCTTGACCAGCAATATGTTATCCCGCAACCGCGGTTAGATTGATTATCAAAATCAACATCTTCATCCCCATAATAACTATGATTTGTTGAGGTCATTGGACTACCTAAACGGCTTCCATATTCACCAACTGAACTAGCTAACTTAGTGGAATAATGGTTTCTATATCTTCCCCCTGAAGCAGCCTCTTCAACATGACTAATTGAAGGCACATTACATGCTAACTCCCTACCTTTGACAGATAAAGCACCACAAGATCTTTCACTAGACGGCGATCTACTCCTTGAGATGGCATCTCCTTCAACATTTAGCACCTTACCGCTCAGCTTGTGAAGATCACAACCATTCTCTAGCTCCTCCATTATCGAATATGATCCAAAAGGAATCAAACCCCCAGGACCAGGATCATCACCATGTTCCACAAACTGCAGTGAGATCCCATTGTTGGAACCAGTCTCCCATTTGACATTGTCAAGCAAAGAAGCAAACTTGCTCATTGAAGTGGTACATGGATCTCTCAGTGACCTAACCCTCCTAAGAGCCACAAGCGTTCTTGTGATGGGAACATCTACAGAATGCCTCCTAGTCTCCCCCATTTTTCCAAAATAGATCAATACAATCGTAAAGCGCTCTCTCCCTCTCACTCTCCTGAAACTTCAAGATTCGACACCCATCATCATCTTACCTAATAATGTGACTGTAAAATTAGTGATATTCTTACAACATTTAAGCTAACGAAACAATGAAATGTGGTAACACAAAAACAGATGGGGAGGAAAATGTAAAATATTAACACTTCACAGAGCTCAAAAAACGCATAAAACAGAGACCCAGATAAGCTATTGAAAAAAAACAAAAACTTGGAACGAATTAAAATAGCTTTAAAATAAGGAAACGACAAACTAAAAATCCCAAACGTCAAAGATTCGGGAATACCAAGGTGTAATGAGCAGAGTGGCGTACAATGCGGAGAATCCAAAACCCTAAAGTCCCTCCTTGAAAGAAGAAGAAGAAGAAGAAGTTGGTGGGCAAAGTAGTAAATAGGAGTAATGGCAAGAGGTAAAAAAGGGGTCGTAGTTTGAGTGAGACAGAGAAGGGGAGACATGTTAGAGTAGGAGGGCAGAGATATTTGCAGAGAAAAAGGTGGAGTCTTTGGACAGAGAGCCAACCAGTTAAAGAGAGAGAGAAAAGAAGAGTTAATAATTTTTATATTTCGTTCGCTTCATTTAAGATTCGTTCGGCGGTTTCAGTTTTAGCTTTCTTGTGTGGCGAATGATACTACAAAACACTCTTGAACTACTTCGTGTGGTCCGCTTCTCTGCCACGTTTTTGGACTCCTATCCCTACCTCACGTGTTCGTTCTACCAATAACTTCTGATTCAACTCTCTCTCTCTCAATAATTTTGTTACTTGGAATTCTAGATGAACTCTCTCTCAATTATTTATTGTTTGTACGAATTCAATTCAATCAATTTTTATAATGGTACAAACATTACAAGTGGTAACAGAGAAAGTGTCTAGACAAGTGTAGAGCTTATTGGTTTTGGTTTTACAACAAAAATGTTGTGTTCTGTAACTGCGGATAATAAATAGCAATATATTCTTTAGCTATAATAAAAGGATGTTACATGACACATGTGAATATATATTTTTTACAAGAAATTGATAGTATACTTAAGCTATCAGAAAATTTGAGTTGGAGGTGTAGAACATTTTGATGATGAGTCGTTTTTTTTTTTAGATATAGAACCAATCGATAAGTTTTATAACCGGTCATTGAATGAGAATAGTTTACAAAATAAAACTGAGATCAAGTGTGGAAGTTCATTAGCATTTAACAGCTGAGCGCTACAACAATGATGAAAGAACTAGGATGTATATGTTTTGGTTTGAAGTGTATTTTTTTTATGGTGGTGATTTGATATGTTCTTTTGTTTCATTTATGTAAACGGTTTATAACTGTATCTTGTCTACTGCTTTTCACTTTTCCTATCTACGATCATTCTGAAATTTGATCATTCAAACCCATTTATATATACGGCAAGCTGAACTCCTAGTAAATGATAAAATTGCGCCTCACTATAATATCTTTATGGAAAATCTGTCTCCAATAACTACACCAAGCAACTAAAATTTGTGTATATAGAAATAAATAAATAGAAATATCGCAACCCCGTGGATCTGAAAACCACCGGATATCAAACTCTGATTACTTTTGCCTCCGGCGAGCAGTAGGATTCAACTTTTTCTTTTTGATTGTGGGCTTTTCTTTGCTTCCTTTGTGTAAGATGGCTCAGTCTATTTCGATTTATTTGAATTTAATAAAATATTAAAATTAGAAAAAAAAAAAAAAAAAAAAAAAAATATGTCCTCCAAGTCTCCAACTACAAGTCTTTGGCATGTACTGAGTACAAGAATTTCGTGTCGGTTACTAACATTATGAATTCAAAGAAACTATATACATATCTCTAAATAATGCACCAAGTGTTGAAAACGTGCTACGTCCAGCCCACTGACCAGACGTTAGTTTTTTCATTAGTTTTGGCTCTCTTTCTAACGAAACCAACTCAATAAGTCATAATTATTTATACCAAGAAAAAATTAGTGCAGTATGTAACAACGACTATGCACACATTTTAGTTCCTCGTTCATTAGCATTGAGCATCATTAACTTTAAAACGCATCGCCTCCAAATTACACCAAACATTCTAAACCTTAACCTGTTTATATATCGACAGAATACAACATTTATTTGAATTTAACCTTACCTGTTTTAGACACTTGCTTTTATTGTTAAAATTAATGGTAAGATCAATCGAACTTTTATTATAAAATTGTAGACGATATCGTTTAACACTTCTTCCCAATTCCCATAATGATGATCTCACCAAAAAAAAAAAAAAAAAAAAAAAAAACCCCATATTGATGATATTCCATTCGTTACGAGTTACGAAAATGAGATGTGATGAATTTTTACAGCTTTGCATGATTTTAATTGGGAAAAAAAATAAAAAAATGTGCTTACAAAACTTTAAATCGTTCATAACTCATAACAACTGTTCAGGGATATAAAAATCAGTTTACTACTACAGCAGTTTTAAAATGTCATTAGCACATTTCAAAAAGAGATTTATAACTAAACTCGCAAAAGAAAAATTAAGTGAGATGATTATAATATTATTGTTGATACAAAATATTAATACCATACTGTATTCCGTATATACTTAAAAATCACATTATATAAATATGTGCTTATGGTGTTGTACGAATGATCTGAGTTGATCAATGATTAACGTGCGTCCAAAACAAATGGGAGATTAAAAATACGCGTTGAGTTCTCCAATGTGGACGTGCTTATAAGTTTTTTTTTTTTTTTGTATAGACAAAAATAAGCGTTGTGTTCGAGAGGAAGTCAAAAATAATAGACATGATGTGTGGAACTGTCGATGACTCGATCATGATGAATGAACTAAAGGATTCGGTTAAACCAAACGTTGCAAGCCAAGTTCTTAATGAATTTTTCCAGTTTATTAACTAGTAGTAAGGTTGTTTGCCGGATTTTGAGTCTATATATCAGTCTGCCCAGCAGGTCTAGAATCCTAAAATTTGTCAACCTAGTTCAGATGACTTGAGTACTAAACCTTATGGTATATATTTCTCCACAATATAAAAGCTCGGGATGAAAGACCAATTAATAATACGTTGATCTACTGTTTGTCGAAACTAGCTAGTGTATCTGGCCTTTAGTGTTTTCGCCTGAATCACTATAATACTCACAAACACAAACGGAACTCAACAGCATATATATAACAGTAGCAATAGATGCATATGTATATTAAAGGATAGCCACTTAATATGCTTCAATAGCATGACATGTCATTTGGGTCCATTTTTTATATACATGGATTAGGAATCCCTTAAATACATATCATTTGTGTTTTCTTTACTTTTTTCTACTAGGAGCCATTTATCAGAAGATTTCACCTTTGTAGCATTGGCGTCTAGGGATGAATCATCATCATCATTTATAGTTCTCTACATATGAAGTTATATGTCAAGATATAGGTGATGAAATTGAATGCCTTGTATAAGTTGTATGCAGAGCCGTCCCTGAGCTTCTTAAGGCTACAAGCCAACCCAAAAAAATATTGACATAAAATGTAGTCCCAGATAATCGAACCTGAGAACTAAGCATATATATCAATATTGAACCGCTGAGCTAAGGAGATTTTTATGAAAAAATGGCCGAAAAACATATTTAATATAACGGGCCGCAAGCCAGTGCTTTGCTTGCTTGGCCTCTTCAACGGCTCTGGTTGTATGTGCACCAAAATATTGTGGTTTAATCAAGATCCCGTTAAATACCAGTCATATGGGGTCACCATAATCGACAAAGAAACAGATAAATGATTAAGAATTAGAGAGAGGAGGATAACAGAACATATTACATAGCATGACTATATAAGCCACGTATTATTACATGTATGGATTGGCTGGATACCATATATATATATATAAACATTATTTTTCGAATTATCGGCGAACTTTACGGACAGAAGAAAAAGGAAAAAGGATACGTCGCATGATAGGGTGATGGCTACTTTGCCCCTTAGAGCAAATAATAAGTAATTTGGGATGCATGTGCTGTGATTACTCCAAATCTTGCTTGTCGTTATCATATTTTATCTTATCGATCAAATCTTGTTGGTGGAGTGTAGAGTGAATATGAAGATTTGTTGAGTTCTGCGGGCCTAGCTCTCTCTCCTTGATTGATTCCTACTACTCCTCCTCCTCCTATCCATGGATTTGAAAATTCTAATATAGTAGTAACTTTCATATTTATTCAAGTGTTTTGAATTGGACGAGTGTAGTAAATATTTTTTTAGTATATAAAATCTCAAAGTCAAAGACTAATGTAAAAAAAAGTTGCAATATATATTTTGTACTTGTGTGTGAGAAAACCCTCAATTAATCGACAATTACTATAACCTTTATTTTATCCGGGGGCTAGAGGACGAGTGTGGCCGTTCATGGAGCACTAAAAGATCAAAGTGAGTAATTATCTTCCTTAAAACAGTGTTTTATGTCGAGTTTGATTGTTTGCTTTCACGTTTCTTAAATAATTTGATTAAAGCAAAATTCATATTTGACAAAATTAACACACGATCTATTTTGGTTTATTATAACTTCAACTTGCACTTCTTCTTTGAGCCAATCGCACTATCTTCCGTGCAAAAGAGAAATTAAGTTAAATGTGTCTTAGTTATTAAAAATGGATGTTAGCTTGTATAACGTATTAAGAAAAATGTTGGCTGTTTCGACTTAGCTTGTATGTATAATAATGTATTTAAGAAATTTCAAGCTGTTCCGTTAGCATTGTGTTACCACACACCATGCATGAAAATGAAATGATCAACGTCAACAACAACCACAGGAAATCGAAATATGTAATGCTTAAAGGTCGCATGTGTTTGCTAGGAATAATAACATTTCGATTTGTCAACAAAATATTATTTACAGTTTGTCGTCAAAGAAAAAACAAAGGTGACACTATGTAGTTGTTTTACTTTTCTTCATGTGTAGTAGTAGTAGTGAGTAGTAGTACCCAATCTTTTAAAAAGAGATGGAGGCGAATCAGTTGATTACGGGGGTAGTACAGCAGAGAAAAAGGAAACAGAAACAGCTCAACTGTCAAAAAAAACGAACCTAACAATTAGGAATCCCGTAAAACCAGCAAATCACGAGGGCCATTTAGTTGCCCCCACACACATTTCACTTTTCTCTCAACATATGCTTTTCCACTTCTGCCTATCATTACCAACACCTATTACCTACACGACTTTAAGGCACACACACACAGAGATGACACTTCTCCGTTTCATTTTCAAATCCCGTTACCGTGATTGGTGCACTAACAAGTGCATTGTGTGAATATGGTGAACAACAAAATACAACTAGTATTAGTACTAGTAGTACTAGTATATTTCATAAGCATTTTCACCGACACCCAATCATGAAGAATAATAATACAGCCTGAAATGTTAAGTCCTTCTTCTATATGATAAAAAGATAAGAATATATATATTCAACGGTGGGAATATAACCATATGCTATCAATTTGTGCTCGTATTTCTCCCCACATATATATATATATATATATATATATATATATATATATCAATTGTTCTATCCATCTGTATTCTTCTTATTATCATCTTGTTTCCACAATTTAAACTCAAATTCTATCTACTCTATATCATTCAATCCCTATGTAACAAAGTAGGTTAATTAATCTGAATCCATAGAGATATACGGATTACAAAAGTTGAAGATAGATTGCAGGAGTTGTCTTTCAACAGAATCATTACGACATATATCATTCTACTACTGTTTTTTTTCCTTATGATCATCTCATTCCATTATTATTTAGTTTTTCTGTGTGTGTGTGTACTTGATACTCATTAGTCATTAACTTGGAACATCTTCACTCATTTGTCTTCTCTTCTCCCTTTGATATGTTACCCGGCATGTTGCTATAGTATACTGGCATAATGTGGTTGGAAAATCTTAACAAGTCTTTGAATAATAAATGTTTTTTGTTCAGGTAACTGGTACGATACGGAAACTTTCCAATGATTTTATTTAATTTTTGGTTTCTTTTGCAACCAGATATGCAAACCATATTCAATACCGACACAACAAACTAAGATGTAACGCCTAATGAACTGCATGATAAAATAAAATAAAAAAATAAAGAATTGTGCAATCTATATAAGTACCCATCATTCTTTGATGTTAAATGCAATAGAATCCAACTCCTTTGGGGTAAACTTTGCATATAAAATTCTTATATTCCGCAAGTGCCCAGTGCCCAGTGGTGCTGCTGCACGAATTATTTTTAGTGTGTCAAACTATTGATAAGGGAAATTAATAAAGCGTATACAGTGCAACACTCTAACCCCAAAACAAGTCGATGCAAATTGAAAATATACTAGACATGTTGTCAAGGGCATACATAGGCGTAGATAATTATAATACATTAAAGCATGTGGATTCTACATGCCCAATCAAGAAAAAGTGAAGCTTTTCTAAATGTATGAGAAAACATTATAAAGAAATACAACTATAAATACAAGTGTTTGTCAACTAGAATGGTTACTTGGGTTTGGATCCTCATAAATTAAACTTAAACACACAAACTTGCTGCTGTATCTATATATATTTATTCGGCTAAACAGCTCATGTGTGGAAGTTACTTAAAAAGTATGTATATACAATTTCGACCTAATTAGATTTTGGGAGGCTTATTTATTTATTTATTTTGTCAACAGTTAGACTTGAGTAACGGATGTAACCATATTATTGGTTCATGTAGGCACTATTATACTATAAGGTTCTTTCTTGGTATTAAAGATGATGATGATGATATAAATAAAAGAAAAAAAAAAATGGGACCTAAACCTTAAAAATTCCAATAAGAAAATATAGAGAGTGTAGACAGAGGTCCTTTTATATCTTTATATAAACCCCTCTTCCTCTCTATTCTCCCCACTCACAACTTATTTCCTTTGTCTTCCTTTAGCTTCCCTCTTCTCTCACCAGAATCCGAGAGAGAGAGACTCTGTACTCTAATCTGAGAAAGTGAGAGAGAGAAGAGAGAAAAAAATGGAAATGCAGACGAAGAAGCTCTTTATCATCACCATTGTCTCCTTTCTTCTCTATGCGCCATTGTTCTTATCTTCACCAGTTCCAGACCCTGAATCTGTTGTTGAAGAAGTTCACAAGTATGAATCTTTTCTCTTTTTTTCCTTCACATTTACTTGAGAACCACTAGTCATTTAGTTTTTTTTGCTTTTCATTTGAGCATAGTGTTACAAAGTTCTCGCCTTTACTAAAACGGGACCAGTTTGAAAAGTCTCTGTTTTTTTGTTTTGGGTAATGTTTAATAAAAAGTTGTGTTTTTTTTTTTGCATTTTGCAGGAGCATTAATGCGTCGGTTGCTGGAAGAAGGAAGTTGGGTTATCTCTCATGTACCACCGGTAACCCAATCGACGACTGTTGGCGCTGTGACCCTCACTGGGAGCAACACCGTCAACGTCTCGCCGACTGCGCCATTGGGTTCGGCAAAAACGCTATCGGCGGCCGTGACGGTCGGATCTACGTGGTCACCGACTCAGGAGACGACAACCCAGTCAGCCCCAAACCCGGAACTTTGAGACACGCCGTGATCCAAGACGAGCCACTCTGGATCATCTTCCAGCGAGACATGACGATTCGGCTCAAAGAAGAGCTCATCATGAACTCTTTCAAGACCATCGACGGTCGTGGCGCCTCCGTACACATCTCTGGCGGGCCTTGTATCACGATCCAGTACGTGACCAACATTATCATCCATGGGATCCATATCCATGACTGTAAGCAAGGTGGGAACGCTATGGTGCGGAGCTCTCCAAGGCACTTCGGGTGGAGAACCATATCGGACGGTGACGGTGTCTCTATCTTTGGAGGGAGCCATGTTTGGGTAGACCACTGCTCGCTCTCTAACTGTGAAGACGGGCTCATTGATGCTATTATGGGATCGACGGCTATAACTTTGTCTAACAATCATATGACACATCATGATAAAGTCATGTTGCTTGGTCACAGTGATACTTACACTCGTGACAAGAATATGCAAATCACCATTGCTTTTAACCATTTTGGTGAAGGCCTTGTCCAAAGAATGCCCAGGTAAAAACACAACAAAGTTTGATTTTTTTATTCTTCTTCTCTACTTTGTGCTATAGTAGTAGTTAATATGATTGTGACTATGGAGATATAGATTAATATTTTGTTGGGACCAATGTGTTGTTGCTGTTGTTGTGTAGGTGTAGACATGGGTACTTCCATGTGGTGAACAATGACTACACACATTGGGAGATGTATGCGATTGGAGGAAGTGCTAATCCTACAATCAATAGTCAAGGGAACAGATTCTTGGCCCCAAACATCAGATTCAGCAAAGAAGTGACAAAGCACGAGGACGCGCCTGAGAGCGAGTGGAAGAGGTGGAACTGGAGATCTTCCGGAGATTTGTTGCTAAACGGTGCGTTTTTCACTCCCTCAGGTGGTGCAGCCTCGTCTAGCTATGCAAAGGCCTCGAGCCTTGGGGCTAAACCGTCTTCACTCGTTGGACCATTGACGTCTGGGTCTGGTGCACTGAACTGCCGTAAGGGTTCCCGTTGCTGATTGTGGCTTACTTGGTCAACACTTTTACCCAAATTATATATAGGAAAAGGCAATTAAAAAGCCACCACCAATTAAGGGGGATGATTAATACGATCTTTTTACCCCCCTTTTTTTAGTTTTTACTTTTTTTCAATTCGGGTAAAATTGTAAGGAGAATACAACCTCTGGCTTACTCTGCTCTTTAGGACTCTTCTTAAGGATTCTCTGTTTTAAGGAATCTGTTAATTAGGTTAAAAGTGTGGGAACAAGTGCAGATGTGTTGATCTTTGATATTAATATAAATATGATTTGTCTTTTACTTCTATTTTTCTTATTATATGAGTGAGAGCCTTAACAAAGATTTCAATAGGTTCGTTACAAAAACCAACTTGATGTATCAATTTGCGTACGCACAAATGATGGAGAGGTGTTAGTTACAATGTGACCATTTATTTGGCAGATCAAGAAAAGGATTTGGTTTTCCAAATAAAAAATTTTCAGAAGTTTGGAGTGTAATGAAATAATGGTAACAATTTTTGGGTCAAAGCTGTGGTGAGCCAGTCAATGTTTGACCAACTCCTCGCGACTTTTTTTTTTCATCTCCCTCTGACCGATGCATCGATTCCGGTTAAAATAAAGAAATACAAAAAATTACCCTTAAAAATAGGAAAGCAGAAAAGTGGAGTTGATATAAGATTGGAATAGAAAAAAGAGGAAAGAAAAAAAAGAAAAGAGAAAAAATTGGGAGCAGTCAAGAAGAGCACAGTAGCTCTACTTTTGATGGGCTTGTCTCATATTCGTGTTTGACTACCTACTGTCCACTGATTATGGGATTACATTTTTAAAATTTTGAAAGTAACTAATTAAACAACTAACCACCTTTGCTTTTTTGGCCATGTGCAACATTTTACTACTTGTTAAGGATGGCCATGTGCAACAATAATAATAACAATGGCGTTTAGGCTTTGAAACTAAAACAAATGGTCTCAACGAAAACGAATGATGTGATGTGTAGTTGATGTGATTAGTGCATGCGCTGGTTCGATTATTTTGGTGAGTCAGTGAGTATTAAATGATGCAAAGAGAGAATAATTTTTTTGCTTGGGGGTCATATATTAGATAGCATCAAACTAGGTAAAGAGAATTTTCATCATATTGCTTGCTTTCTTGGTTTTATTCTTTTGTTTAAATTCATTGAGTTATTGGGAAACTAAGGAAATGGAGAGGTTTAAATGTCGATGCTGAGTTTGGGCGACTCACGTGGAGTCAGTTAATTCAGTTGTTGTCACTTGCAACAAATCTATTTGAGTGTGTCTCGTTATTTTATTTGGATATGTTAACAGATTGTATTACTGAATTTGGGAATGCCTGGTATGTATTTCTTTTCTATATAATTCGTATCAGAGTGCATTATTCATTATGAATTTAAAAAATAAGTGGTTGGTTCTCTAGAGAGCTAGGAAGGTCAAAAATAAGTTTCTCACTTCGAATCTTCAATCTTCCTTAACACTCAAACAAATAGTTATCAGAGCTCACAGTGTTTTTTGACCGATTATATATAGAATATGGAATCATCTTTGGACCAAGTTGAGGTCGAGGAATAAGATTGAAAATGAGACTTTGTACTGTAGAAACCAAAATATTCTAGTTCCAGTGGAAGTTTTTGCTATGTTCTGATTTAATGATGTTACTATGTTAGATTACAAAAAATAATTAAAAAACTGTATGGTTTAAATCAGATAATTTGGGTCAAAATAATTAAAAGATCATTTTAAATGGGCTGCAAATATCAATATGTTTAAATATAAATGAATGTAAATTCAGGGTGGGTTTATTCAAATTAACACTCCTTTTTTTTTTTGTCATCATTCAAATTAACACTCCTATGTGCTATGGTACATAGTTAAATACTAGAGAGGCTAATCTCCAAAATATATCACCGAGTGCAAATTATTATGATTGGCCTATTTTGTTTGGTTTGGTTATTTGAATTATTATTTTGTAACTTAGGTGTAAAATGTAATGTAGTAAGAGCCCATTCGAAAGTTGCTCTCTCGGCCCTCCTTATCCTTATCTCGCCCACCGTTCTAAAACCCTTCCCTTCCTCTCCTTCCACTTCTATCTCTCTCTCACACAAATATTCAGCAAGCAAATGGCTTCTTCTATCGTTACCTCAAGCTTGAAGCCCTTAGCCATGGCTGATTCTTCCTCTTCTACCCTTTTCTCCCATCCTTCCGTTTCCACTTCCATCTCTTCCTCCAGAATTCGCTGCTCCAATGTTTCTCTCCTCACCGGACGCATTAACATGCCCCTCTCTTTCTCCAGCTTCTCCCTATCTCTCAAATCCAAAACCCACCTTCAAAAGTCCCCCTTTGTCTCCTTCGTTGCCCAGACTTCGGATTGGGCTGAAGAAGGTGGGGAAGTAAACGTCGCCGTTGAGGAGAACGAGGACACTTTCGAGTCACAAGATGGGGAAGCAGATGTCAGCGAAGGAGCTGATTTCCCTGAGCCACCGGAAGAAGCCAAGCTCTTCGTCGGGAATTTGGCTTATGATGTTGATAGCCAAGCCTTGGCTATGCTCTTTGAGCAAGCCGGTACTGTTGAAATCGCTGAGGTGAATTTTCCTGCTTTCTTCTTGTGCTCTTATGCTCATTATGCATTGTTTAAGCTCATATCTGTTCTGTGCATTGCAATTAGCATCATATATTTGTCAAATGGATGATGAAAGTAAAATGCTTGGCTTCTAAGTGTGTTTGGAGCTTCTCTGAATCGAGAGTATTATTCAAGTGGTCAGAATTGTGTGTGTTGAGTTCCTATCTGTTGACATTATGCTTTTGGGTTTAAGTGAATCTATGCAGTTGGTGTTATAATGTTACTCAAGGCCTTCCCTTTATTCAGTTCAAGAGATAATGTTGGTAATCCTAACTTATTCTTTGAATTCTTATGGTTGAAGGTTATATACAATAGGGAAACCGACCAGAGTCGTGGGTTTGGATTTGTCACAATGAGTACGGTGGAAGAAGCTGACACAGCTGTCGAGAAGTTCAACCGTTATGTAAGTTGATATCTTTCAATGATTTCTGAAGAATTCGCATGTGTTGTGATGAGATGATGTTCATTTGTTTTTGGTGCATAAGTAGCATTGTTGTTCTTAATCCAACCAGAGTTCATGTCTTTTTGCTCCAAGAAAACAGTTTTTGTGTTTCCTTTGTATGTTACTATTTGTCACACTCTCTCTGTTTCTTTTTGTCGATTGACTATTGAAAAGCTTTATCATTTTATCCATTTAATGCGTTATCTCAGTTGTTCACTACCTACACCCATTTGTTGCATCTACATTGACCGTGGCTATGACATTTTTTAGCAAATGTTGAGTTGGGGATTCGCTAACATGTGATTCTGTCTGGGAGAGCAGTACTGATCATCTGTGTTGGTATTTTCATGGTTTATCAGGATTTGAACGGACGTCTTCTAACAGTCAACAAGGCAGCTCCAAGAGGATCACGTCCAGAACGGGCACCTCGGGTATATGAACCTGCATTCAGAGTCTATGTAGGGAATCTCCCATGGGATGTGGACAATGGTCGTCTAGAACAGGTTTTCAGTGAGCATGGTAAAGTTGTGGAAGCTAGGGTGGTTTATGACCGTGAGACAGGTCGTTCACGTGGATTTGGGTTTGTCACAATGTCTAACGAGACTGAACTTAATGACGCCATCGCTGCTCTTGATGGACAGGTAATCTCTTTTTCCTCATATATGGTTATGCTAATGCAGCTAACATGATATTGTGATGTATCCCTCAATTGATCTTTGCTTGCGTCTTTTTCTGCAGAACATGGAGGGTAGAGCAATCAGAGTGAATGTAGCGGAAGAGCGTCCAAGGCGTGGATTTTAAAGCTGAGATTATCTGTGCCCTCTCTCTCCCCCCTCTTGCATTTTGTTTAGACGAGATTCTTACACTCTTCAACGATTGTTTTTGGCTGAACTCTAAATGCGAAAGTTAAGCTTCTTCTAAAGTAATATGTATTATTTCTCTTTGATGATCTATAGTTCATATTTTAATTTCCTAATTGCTGGCGTTCCATTCTGACTGACTTGGAATGTGAAGCTGCAATCATAGTAAAGGTCATCAAGTCTTGTCTGGATCTAGGCACTAAGCGATTGCCTCTCTTTAGACTTCATGAAATCCTATGAAAAAGTTATATGTCTATCTGTGGATAATATCTTAATTGTCTATATGGGTACGAAGGAACTTAGGGATATAAAAGTTCCTAGCTATTTTACTCTCTTGATCTACCTAGTAATCCAACCTAATCTTTCAACTTTTATTGGTATTAAGAGGTTCTTAATAAAGAAGAAGAAGATTGGTATCTATAATTGTGCTCTTAAAGTGAACCACTGCCATAATCTCCCAATGGGTAACAACACTCTGACCCAACAACCAACAACTCATACATGAGAAGACTAGTCTTCATTATAAGCATTGTGTCCTTAATTCAAATCACACCGACATACAGTACATCATAAACTTCACTTTTTAGTGAATCTTAAAATATGCAACTACATGGCTAATGAAAGACATCGACGTTGTTAAATAGCAAAAGGAGTTGTTACTTTACAAAGTATCAATAATAAAAAGAAAGTTATGGGTCACCAAGTAGGGGGCTGTTGGCCAGGGACTCGTAGTCGTCGACTAGGCTGCCAGGCAAGCTTCGGGTTCATGATGGCTAGTTCAGGGAGTCGAGGTTTTTTCTAATATGGCTTAAAAGGCCTAAACTCATATGATATTACCTACGTCTAGCTGGAATCTTAGCCCTAAATCCATTTTTGAAGTTTCGGGAGATAATACAAGAAACTCGTGTAACGAAATGCACACACACACAGACACACTCGCTTTTCCTTTTTCCTTCTTTCCTTTGTAAGCTAAGAACAAATGATAAAAAGCTTACCCCTTTTATGAAATGTTCTCACTTTCTTACCATGTCTCTCGCCCATGCTCGGTACTTTACTTAGTGCTGGGAGTGTTGTGCTAGGACACAGCCGCAATTTGACCCACAGCAATTTTGTAAGGGAAAAAATCATTTATACTTTAGAGCCTAAGTTGTAGAGAAATCGGGAATGTAATGATCACTATTACGAGCGCCTTAGTAATCGCAGACAAGTGATACAATGCAGTGATCCTTTGAGCTAGGTGAAACGATTTGACTTATGACCTAAAGAAATAACCTGAATTCGAGCTTAAGAAGCCCTCATAGCTAACTCTTATAGGCGTGACAAATATACCTCTCTCATCATTGAACTCTCTCACGTATTTGTAAAAGATATACGATCCAGCTTCTATATAGTCCTTTAACTGGGAATTAGATTCAACTGATGATATATGGTGATTTCATTAAAGTGAAGTATACATATGCATTTTAAAAAGAAGAAAATCAAGAAGTTAAAGGAAAAGTGTCAATCGTGCTCGTTCAGTCGCTTTAAGAGAATATGGAAATGCAACATTTGTCGGGATACAAGAAAAGAAATGGTCCATATCCATATATATATATATGTATATGCATGTGCAAACACTCCTAACACTGCGTAAGAAAATACTAATGAATAGAGAGCAAAATATTTAAAGAAACAAAGTGTATGAGAATAGAGAGACATATTGAAGATTCATTTTCAAGGCCAGATCTTGTCTTGGAACTCTCTTATCCCAAACTTCTCTCAGTCCTTTAGCTTCTCTCGACCAGTCATTCCATTAATTTTCACACTTGTCTCTCTATTAATTGTTTTTGTATCCATCTTCAAACGTTTTATAGCATTACTAGCAAATTATTATTAATTAATATTGTCACTATCATTCGAACATCCACAAAAAACGTGAATGTGTCATATTTTTCTTAGACAAAATAATGGATATAAAACAGTCCAAAAACATAAACTAAGTACTAGTATCATTACATTATAGCTACCTAAATCTCTAACAAAAATAAAAAAAACTACTAATTGATTATTACTAGTTTGTTAACATAAACAGAGGAACATAGAGATATATAAATAGTTTGACAAAACAAGAAACGGGGCGATGAGATATAAAGAGGATGGAGGATGGGATAGTATTGGTCCCCTCTCCCATGATCCTGCCTGTAACTTCATTCTAGGGCACCCAACCATCCACGTGTACCCCCTCAAACTCTACAACCTGTAATTTCATTTCTTGTGTTCTCCAATTTTAATTAAGTACCCCCAAAAAGTTTCTTCATCTTCTTTTTATTCAATCTCGAAATCATACTATAGACAACAAATTTAGCTAGCTACACACACAAAGTTTGAGATAATTTAAGAATCTTTTAATGGACTTGATAATGTTATCCCATGTGAATCACACATGCTTTCATGATTTATATCATATCATGTGTACTACTACTCTTGTAGTTGATCAACCTCTCTATCTATGTTTACTCAATATTGTAGGTAGCTCTCTCTTTTGTAGTTTATCATAGCTTGTAAATTGCACACTTTAAGTTAAATTTATAAACATAAGAAAACAAAAAAAAAGAAACGTCATTTTTTTTTTAGTTTTTGTAAATCCCCAAATAATGGTTTTTGTTTTTAGACGCAATACACAGAGAAAGAGACAGGATCCTCATTTTCGTTCTGGTCAATAAAAATTAAATATTCAATTATAATTTTGCAAAAAAAAAAAAAGAAACAAAATAATATTAAGGTTTTTTTTTGGTTGACAACAAATTATTTAGCTTCAACAAATCGGTCAGAGCTCAGACTCTCTCTCTCTCTCTCTGTATCTCTCTAAAAGAAAAAGAAAGACAAAGGAAAAGAAAAGAATGTTTCCTCGCAATCATCATCATCTTCTTCGTCTTCTTCTCTGAACGACTATACACTTACTTACCACTACGATTTGTATACGCAACACATACACACAGAGAAAGAGTTTGGATAGTGTGGACTCTGTTTCGAGAAGATGGGAGGTGTGACTTCTTCAATGGCGGCCAAGTTGGCGTTTTTTCCGCCGAATCCGCCTTCGTACAAGCTTGTCAGAGATGAAACAACGGAGCTTCTGCTCATGAACCCTTTTCCCCATCGAGAAAACGTCGACATTTTGAGGCTGCCCACGCGCCGAGGCACCCAAATCGTCGCCATGTACATCAGGTACCCTATGGCCTCCACTACTCTTCTCTACTCTCACGGGAATGCCGCCGACATCGGTCAGATGTATGAGCTCTTCATCGAGCTTAGTATTCACCTCCGCGTCAATTTGATGGGGTTTGTTCCTTTCCTTTTTCTATTGCCCAGATCAGATTTTTTCTTTCTATATTTTAGCTCAGGAGCTTGCTCAGAAATCTATAGACTTTTTTTTTTTTTTTTTGTGATGTCTCTGCTTTCTGGGTTTGTGCAAGTAGTCGATTTCGAAGTTTCAAGATGCAAAATTGACAAAATTTGTGCGCTGAGATTTGCTCGAGTTTTGGTTCACTAAAGTGGATTTGTGATTAAGCTGGGGGTTTTTGTGATTCATAAATCTACTTAAGTTTAGGTTCCTGTAGTCATAAAAAATCTAGGATTTAAGTGCAATTGTATTGTTTGTCTATGGGAGATTCTTGTCTCTAGGGTTTGTTCTAAATCGGGATCTCTACTACTACACCTAGAGGCAAAAAGTAGTTTTGAGGTTTAGATGTTTGATTTTGATTGTTGACATCAAGTGGTCTTGGGATACATTTTTCCATTTCTAGGAATTAAAGATCTGTTATTTCGTATCTGTTTCTGGAGGCAAAGTATTGAAATACCCCAGATTGTACCTTCTTCTATGTTTTTCAACCGTATCTTAAAATGAATCTGAATATAGTAGGATTTTCTTTCATAAGCTTACGGTTTCCATCTCATAACATGAGAAAATCATCTAAATATGTTGTGGTGTTTACAGGTATGACTATTCAGGATATGGCCAATCATCAGGGAAGGTGAGTAACCACTTATAGTAAAGATCTCTTAGTTATGTGCTTCAAATGTTGGTCCATCTACACATTAATCTCCACTTTGTTGCAGCCCACCGAACAAAATACTTATGCTGATATCGAGGCTGCTTACAAATGTCTGGAAGATAATTATGGGGCAAAGCAGGAGAACATTATCCTCTATGGCCAGTCTGTCGGTAGTGGTCCGACCGTCGACCTTGCTGCACGTTTGCCTCGACTAAGAGCTTCCATTCTTCATAGTCCAATTCTTTCTGGGCTTAGAGTTATGTATCCAGTTAAGCGAACTTATTGGTTTGACATATACAAGGTAAACATAATACCCTTTTGGTTTCTATACATAATGTTGCTTATGAATATTCTTCCTCCTTGACTGCGTTTTTGTCTGATCTTCTTCAGAACATTGACAAAATTACACTGGTGAGGTGTCCTGTCCTCGTGATTCATGTAAGTTTTCGTGATCGCAGATTATTGATTGGAAAGATTGAGTTAACCAAGTTATAGGCTAAACATTTTGTTATGCAAGATCCATTCTTTCTTGTATGAATCTTTCTCTTCTAATCGTCAGTATTAGTTTTAGTTATGGTGAAAGCTTTTCTGTTTGCAGGGAACAGCTGATGATGTGGTTGACTTCTCTCATGGGAAGCAGCTTTGGGAACTTTGCCAAGAGAAATATGAACCGCTATGGCTCAAAGGTGGAAACCATTGTGATCTTGAACTCTTTCCTGAATACATTGGCCATCTCAAGAAGTTTGTGTGCGCTGTGGAGAAATCCACATCGAAAAGAAACAGTTCTTTCTCAAGAAGAAGCATGGAAGGGTGTGAACAACCTCCTCGGCATAGTGTAGATGCCCCAAGGAAGAGTAAGGACGGACGAGAAAAACCGAGGAAAAGCGTAGACAGACTAAGGTTTCAGGGATACAAGTTGAGCCACATAGAGAAACCCGAGAAGTTGAAGGTTCCATTTGAGGAAATGGAGAGGTCGAGGAGAAGCGTGGACATATACAGAGATAAGTCTCAGCCGATGGAGAGAGCACGTAAGAGCGTGGATTGGTTGGACAGAAGTCGAGCAACCGAATGAAAATGGGGTTTATTGTCAAGTTTGTATTTGAATGTCGTTCAATTTATTGGGGTGTGTGTTTGTATTGCAGTTTGTATGTCAAGTTCAGATACAACAGGAAAATAGATTTAACCAATTCGGTAACTTTCTGACCGTTTCCAACACGACAGTTTTGACTGTTTTTTTTTTTACAAGTCTGATGTCTGGTTGGTCTTGCACTCAATTTGATATAGGCATATAGCCAAGCCAATGTCGATGACAGAGGCGATGACAATGTCGTTGTGGATATTTATGGGCCTACGGCCCAAACATATTGGTCCAATAGCCGGTTCATCTCACTTATGTAATAAACGCCTCTAATGGGGTTTTCAAATCGAATTAATAAAGCAATGAACCGGTCTCGAACCGAGTTCTAAAAGATTGGTTCAGTAAAAGCCAAAACTGATCATATCGGTCCAATAACCCGAAACTGACTAATCTTTCCTTCCTTTGTCTCACTGTTGAAGCGCAAACGCGAAGAAGATTATCTTCTCTGTCACTCACAACTGGAACTAAAAAGCTCAGGGCTTAAATCAAATGGAGTCTCTATCTCTTCCCGTTCTAAATCCTCTTTTAGCTTCTCGTTCCAATCTTTTGAGAAACCAGAGCTCGAGGATGACCTCTCCAATTAATAATTTCACCAGGGGAGGCATATCCCTTTCAACTGTTCACCGCCTTGTAAGTTGTTTCTCCGTTTCTCTTATGGCTTTTCATCGTATGAGAAAGTAAAAATTATGTTTTCTTTGTTTAGAGAGTAGGTGTTGTAAGGATGCAAGCTGTTAATGAAGATATTGATCTTAAGCAAATGAGAGACATGGCTGCTGCTAAAAAGCGTTGGGATGGTTTGGTAATAATCTGAATCACCTTATGCACATTTTTCCATCTTTATCTGATAAACCTGAACATCCGAGTCTTCATGATGGTTCTTATTTCCATTTTCATTGTTGTTCAAATGTTCTCCTTATTCAAATATTTTTAACAATTTTATTGTTTGCTTAGTTAAGGGAAGGAAAAGTGAAGCTTCTTACACCAAGAGAAGCAGGCTATGCTATTTCTCTTTCAAACAAACCTCTTCTTGATGTCCGCCCTTCTAGCGAGCGCAACAAGGTACATTCATAGATGATGATTCGGGTTATAAAACTCCTAGCTATCCATAGATAATGATTGTCCCACCTTCATCCTTGAATTGTAATGTTATTGCATAGAATTTGACTCATGTATCTCACCTTCGTATGGCGTGTTCTTAAGTTAGTACGAGCTCCTTGGCTGCTGTTATTGTTTCTCATTTCCATGCCTCTTATTCAGCAGTGGTAGTCTGAAATCAGAATATTTCCTTGGACTATATTGTTTCAGTGAGGTAATGGTTCTTCCTCGTATTTTCCCTTCTATTTTTCTCTTAAGGCATGGGTTAAAGGCTCCACCTGGGTTCCTATCTTCGAAAATGAGGACAACCTTGACGCTGGAACTCTTTCAAAAAAAGTCACCAGTTTTGCTATGGGTACTTCTTCACCATTTTTGACCTATTGAATCTAGGAATATCGGATCAACTCCTTGTTTATCTTTATGTTTGCAATGCCTATTATCCTCTAATCCCACCTAAGATAAAGACTATAACCTGAGTAAACCCATTATTTACTTCTTTTTTTTGTGTGTGTGGAGATTTCACCATGTTTTCGCTTCTACAGGGGGATGGTGGAGTGGTGCACCTATATTATCTTTTAATAGGTATGGCTGCGATATTAAGATGACCTTCTTGTATGCATTCTGAGTTTCTGACAGTCTTATTTGCTTCTTGGTTTTCTATTTCGTTTGTAGGCTCTTCTTGTCAAAGGTTGAGGAGAAATTCCCAAAAGAAGCAGAGCTGATTGTTGCTTGTCAAAAAGGCTTGAGGTAAGGGACTCACTGCTCCTTACTAAGTAGAATAGAGTAACTAACCTGTTTTGAAATATGTGGTTACTTTTATGTAATCATGAATAAGTTGCTGGTTAGGTTCTCAGCCTATATATTATATTATTCAGAGAATTGTTTGGTGGTTTATCCAGGTTTTGGATTTCTAAGGGGGGTAACTGAAGATGTATCATTATCAAATGGTTTCAGTTCCTTAGAAATAAAATTTAGTTTTATACTGAGAGCTAGTATGTTGATGGTATAACTGTGAATCACAGGGTTCATATTGTTGGATGATCCTTATATTTATACTTGAATCGAAAACTTTATATTGTCAGATCCTTAGCTGCTTGCGAGCTACTTTACAATGCAGGGTATGAGAATCTTTTCTGGGTACAAGGTGGTTTAGAATCAGCTCAAGACGAGGTTATACAAATGTTTTCAACTTTGTGTTTTGTTTGGAATTTTTAGTTTCATTTTTGGATTGGAAAGTCTACAACATCGATAACTAATCCATTCATTATGTGATACCAGGATCTAGTCACAGAAGGTGTCCAGCCTTTGAAGCTTGCTGGCATTGGAGGTTTTTCAGAGTTCCTTGGGTAAGTATCTATTTTGCTACTCTACTAAGATTTTACCACAGCTTGATAAGATAAGTAAAGGTTTCAAAGACCATGAGGAGAAAAATGTATAGGCCTTGTATTTATTTTAGTGACTGTAAGTCAATGGCCTAGCTCTATATCATATGCAGGATTTTGGCATTTTATTCATATATCCCCTTTTGCTTGCAGTTGGACAGACCAGCAAAGAGCTCAAGCTGCGAAAGAAGGTTGGGGCTACCGTTTAGTATATACTGCGCGTCTGGTGAGTTTTGTGAATCAAAATCTTTGTAACTTTTGTAAACCATATTTTCCTCATGACTGCTGATCTCATGTCCTGTCATATATGCAGTTTGGAGTTATTCTGGCAGCCGATGCCTTGTTCGTTGGTGCTCAGCAATTGGGACATTATATTCAGGAGTTAAGAGGCCATTAGGATCTCTCTATAACCCAAGCTTAGTGTGGTTATACTTCTCTTCAAAAGAAACTGTAAATTCTGTTGAAAATATTAGTTTTTGAAGTCCCCTAGAGTAGTTTGAATAGTGAGAATGGACATCTTTAAATTCTGAAAATCCGACGGTAGAATTGCTAAAAAAATCCCCCAATCCAAATTTAGCTTCTTCATTCCAATGGTTAGTAGTAGTTTCTATTTTTCAGAATTTTCACCATTTTTGTTCAACAAGTTTGGCAAAATTATGTTGAATAGCTCTATTGCATGCATTGTGTCAAACAAGTTGCAGTGTCCGGCAAACACTTTTACCAGTCTTATAACTAGCAATAACACTTCAAAGTTCGAACGACAACTGTCTGTCTGGTCCGCAACATTTTGTATATGTATTTGCTGTGTTCGACACCAAGGAAGGACACTCCGGTTTAGATTCTACTGTAACATTCATTGTTGACAAAAGTAGTAAAGTACCATAATTCAGAAAGGAAAAAAAGAGTTTGCATATTTCGACCCGGGTAAAAAGATGAAGATTAGAATTTAGAAATCTCGAGCCATCTAAGAATGCGTGACGTTTTGAGAGAAATAGAAAGCACTCCTTGCTGTTTCTTCTTTTGGGATAGTGGGAGCATATTCCCCACCAATAATTGAGCCAACTCAACTCTGGTTAAATCCAGCGCGGTTCCAACTAACCCTGGTTACAACATAGGGTGCTTACACGTGGACGGTGCAGATTGTTTTTGACTGCTTCTCTATCGCAATTTTGCAAAAGCTCTGGTTAAAAACTAGGGTTAGGCCTTCGATTCTGTTTACCCAAAAAAGCTATCGTCATCGCCGTTTGGCTTTGTGAAAATACAATCACCACCGATTAGATTTTTTCTCTGGTTCTGAGATTATGGAGATGGAGCGCGTGCATGAGTTTCCCCATACTCACATGGATCGTCGTCCCAGGAAGAGAGTGCGTCTCGGTTGGGATGTGTTGCCTCAGGCAACCAAGGTATTATTTTTATTCACCTCGTTTATCCATGATTCCAATTTGAATTTTTTGTTTGTTTTGTGTTTGATTTCCTTGATTTTTTTTTTTTTGATTTACAGTTTAAGATGGTTTGATTTTTTTTATTTGGTCAATTCTTATGGATCTGTGTAAGGCATTTTTTTGGGGGGGGGGGGGTCAATTATTCATTTTGAAGATACCAAATTTTTGTGTGATTAGGTGAATTTCGTGTGAGAATTAGGTGGTGTTTTACCTGTTCAGATCTATATAAACTTCAGTGAAATGGTTTAGATGTGTTAGGTTCAACTTTTTTGTGTGGTATGTTTTTGTTTGTATATGGTGAAATTTTTTTTGATCTGATGCATGGTTTGTCAATTTTGAGCTAGATGTTTTTTGCCTTTACCTCTCCAGTTCTATTACTTTAATATAATCGTTAATTCCTTATATCCGATGAAACTTAGGAAAAATGATTATTGATACACTCTGAAAGTACCGTAATTGTTTGGATTTAGATTTTGCCCTTTAGGTTTTAAGATAGGTATAGAACATAACTCAACATGTTGGCGTAGAAGGATAGTGGCAGGTTTTCATCTGTCTGTTATGGTACATGAATATGTGTAGGCTCAGGTAGGAATGTTTTGTGGGCAAGAGATTGGAAATTTGACAAGCTTTGCATCATCCGGAGCTCCTACAGACAATAGTAGCTCTTCTATTTGTGTTAAGGGTGTGGCTCGAAATGGTTCGCCTCCATGGCGAGAAGATGACAAGGATGGACATTACATGTTTGAACTGGGAGATGAC
Source organism: Capsella rubella (assembly GCF_000375325.1). NCBI lineage: Eukaryota > Viridiplantae > Streptophyta > Magnoliopsida > Brassicales > Brassicaceae > Capsella > Capsella rubella. Next base: position 6,051,781 of record NW_006238917.1, read on the forward strand.
TTAACTCCACGCTGTAATCCCACTTTTCCATTACCAAGAGCTGTTTTGATAATCCTGACTTATCTCTAGATTTTTTTTCAATGGCTTTTTACAGACTATAGATGTTGTGGTGGACCTTTTTGTATATTTTTGAAAATTTCGTTATTCTGATTGCTCTATGCTCTTCTTGTTTTGCAGATAAAATTTATAGCAAAATGGGAGAAGGTATGGATTTATGGTTGTTGTATAAGTTATTTATGTTTTTCATAGGTCCCAATGTAGTACTCATATCTTATTCAAATGTTTCTTGAATTGCCATTGTAGGTACCTTTGGTCAAGTGCTAGAATGTTGGGACAGGGAGAGGAAGGAAATGGTGGCAGTCAAAATTGTCCGAGGAGTGAAGAAATACCGCGAGGCCGCTATGATTGAAATTGAAATGCTGCAACAGCTTGGTAAACATGACAAAGGTGGCAATCGGTAAGTACTGCCTGCTGACTTTTCATCATGCATCACAAATCTGATAGAGTCGGGCATGGTTTCCCAAGTTTTTTTTTTTTGCAAAGGTTAAATCATTTTATTCCTTGCAGTTGTGTACAAATTCGGAACTGGTTTGACTATCGTAACCATATCTGTATTGTAAGTATTTTAGTCACTTTTGTGATGTCTATGATTTTCCCCGGTTTGGGAAATAGTTGGGGTTAAATTTTGTGGATGAATTTAAATGGTTGCAACAGGTATTTGAGAAGCTTGGATCAAGTTTATACGATTTTCTTCGGAAAAACAATTATCGCTCCTTTCCCATTGATCTTGTCCGTGAGATTGGCTGGCAACTCTTGGAATGTGTAGCATGTGTGTAGTCTTTGCAGTCTTTTCAATCAATCTACATGCTCTTGCATTTTCATCTGAACTTTGCTTGTTGTTGAGATGTTTAGAACATAAGTTTTTGAATTTTAGATCTTTCCAAATCTTATGGCAGTTTTTTCTTGTTTTGTTTTTGTCTGATTTTGCAGTTATGCATGACCTGCGCATGATTCATACGGACCTCAAACCAGAAAATATTCTGTTAGTCTCCTCGGACTATGTGAAAATTCCTGAGTACAAGGTTTATCTCGAACTTACCTGTGTGTGACCTTAATGTAATCAACTAGTTAAGTGCTAAAGGATTTTGTTGTGTTTTCTATTGCAGGGGTCCCGGTTACAAAGGGATGTTTCTTATAAAAGAGTGCCTAAATCAAGTGCAATAAAAGTGATTGATTTTGGTAGCACAACTTATGAGCGTCAGGACCAAACCTACATTGTGTCAACGAGACATTATAGGGCACCTGAAGTGATTTTAGGTGAGTTGTTGTAAAATAATTCATTCAAATCTCTAAATTCTGTTAAATTAATGTCAAACTAATGTAGAAACTTGGCCTTGCTTGCAGGTCTAGGCTGGAGTTATCCATGTGACGTCTGGAGTATTGGATGTATCATAGTGGAACTGTGCACGGTATGTGTTAGGAAGTAGTTCATTTTAATGGTTGTTTTGGAATTTATTCCTGTTTTTTTGGTTAGTTTTTTATTGAAACATTTGAGATTTGTAGGGAGAAGCATTGTTCCAAACACATGAAAACCTGGAGCATCTAGCGATGATGGAGCGTGTTCTTGGGCCGTTTCCTCAACAAATGTTGAAGAAAGTGGAGTGAGTTGAATCTAACATATGCTCTGAAGTGGTTTTATATATGTGGTCGGGTGTTTAACTGGCTTTTTTTTGGGTTGAATCATAAAGTCGGCATGCAGAGAAATATGTGAGAAGAGGTCGCTTGGATTGGCCGGATGGGGCAACCTCAAGAGAAAGCCTGAAAGCAGTATTGAAGCTTCCTCGGCTTCAGGTTTGTCAAGTGTAGACATATCTGGAGTTTGGTTTGGTGAAGTGTTCATCTGTGTTTACAAATGGCTTTGTATGTGTATGCTGCAGAATCTAATAATGCAACATGTGGACCACTCAGCGGGAGAATTGATAAACATGGTGCAAGGACTGCTTCGATTTGATCCTTCAGAGAGACTAACCGCTCGGGAGGCCCTGAGGCATCCTTTTTTCACAAGGAGGAGATAACGGCCCTTCAGAGATGTAAATAGAGAGTAAGATATGTATGATTGTAGTAAAGCCTTTTTCCCAAAAAGGTGTCACCTCACTCACAACCCCACGAATTCTGATATTAATTAAACAAAAATGCTTAGATCACTCTTTTAAAAGTGATAGGCAATTGTTTGTCTATCTTTTGTAAAACTCGATGGTTCAAATTCAAAGATTTTAATTTTCGACCTTTATCATCTACAAATAGAGATGGGTGGTTTATGCTTCAAGGGAAAGTGCTACTACTTATTCAACTATTGCAAATAACACCAAAAGGTAGAGTGAGTGCTTGATAAGACACAACAGCGATTGGAAGATGAAAGATTAAGAAGGCCAAAAACTAAGATGGAAAGATGAACTTATTTTTTGCAAAATATAATTAGTGATGTAATCTTCCTAATTTTGTCTAATTTTAAATTCTCGCAGTTGATGCATCAGCTAAAAGAAAGAGTACTCCATTGATGAAAAGTCAAAACAAAATAAAAATAAAAATAATAATTACCGGGTTACTTACTTACTTGTCGATAAGAAACAGCATGTAGTTGTATGAGCCAGCAAGAAAACTACAAGGTTGGTAAGAAAATACGCAGTTTCATATGATGATGAGTTTCGTTGTTTAGTTGTGTCTCCGCAATTAAGCCAATTTCCGCCTCTTCTCTTGGATTCTGCTTCGCCTCTGCTCGTCCTCTTATCCGATCTTCTCAGAGCTGTATTGTTGTAAGTGTGTCGTTTACTATAATGTTGTTGATTTATCATACGACTTCCGTCTCCATTTCACAATCTATACGCCGAGATCGAGCATTGATTGACTCTACGATTTGTCTATTACAATGGACTTTAGAAAAACTTTCTCTGACGGCTGGAATCAGATGTTATCATACATATGAATCTGCAAGTGCAATGTTCTACTACCCTTTGTTTTGTGACTTTTCAACTAGTATTGAATAAAAGGCTCTGTTCTAATTTGTGACATCATGTGCTGCTACTGAACAGGCTTTCCTTTCGTGGCATCAAATTTTTTTACAAAATCGTGGCTTTTATATTCTTGCTGGGAAGCTAAAATGTGATTCGTTATGATTGTTTTCCTTTGAACAAGTGTGCTTACATAACTTTTTTGATGTTTACAGACCAATAGGTTCATGGGTTCTGCAGCCAGACAGCCACTCTTCTCGTTTGGTGTTATTGCTGATGTTCAGTATGCTGATATTCCAGATGGCCGCTCGTTTTTAGGTGTTCCTAGGTATTACAGGAACAGCATCCTTGTCCTGCAACGAGCTGTTGAAACTTGGAACCAACACGGAAACCTCAAATTTGTTATTAACATGGGTGACATTGTTGATGGTTTTTGTCCCAAGGATCAATCTTTGTCTGCCACTAAGAAACTGGTCCGTGAATTCGAGAAATTCAATGGCCCTGTTTATCATATGATCGGCAATCACTGCCTCTACAATCTCCCCCGCGAAGAGTTGCTTCCTTTGCTGAACATCCCAGGTCGTGATGGCAATGCTTATTATGATTTTTCACCAACTCATGACTATAGAATTGTGGTGTTGGATGGGTATGACATCAGTGCTGTTGGATGGCCACAGGACCATCCTAAAACAATAGCTGCATTGAAGATACTTGAAGAAAAGAACCCTAACTCAGACAAAAATAGCCCCGCTGGGCTTGAGGATCTTGCGAGGAGATTTGTGAAGTATAACGGTGGTGTTGGGGAGAAACAGCTGCAGTGGCTTGACAGTGTACTTCAGGATGCATCCAATTCAAACCAGAGAGTTATTGTATGCGGGCATGTGCCTATGAGCCCTGGTGTGGCATCTAAAGCAGCCTTGCTATGGAATTTTGATGAAGTGATGGGCATTATACACAAGTATGACTCTGTCAAAGTTTGTTTATCTGGACACGATCATAAAGGAGGATACTTTGTTGATTCTCACGGTGTTCACCATAGGTCCTTGGAAGCTGCCTTGGAATGCCCCCCAGGTACATATTCGTTTGGATATATCGATGTATATGAGAACACGTTATCTCTTGTTGGTACTGATCGGATGCAAAGCACTGATTTTGAGATCTAGAGCTTTCCTGAATGATCAATTATCTGAAACGCAGAATCTGTAATCACCAATATCTATTTATATGATGATTATTTTTGTCAAAATTACTTCTATATTATTGTGCTACCATATGGCTGCATACCTGTGTATTTGGAGCTTTGCAAATAAGACGGATATAATATACTGTACACTAGTTTCAATTGATTGGATACAGGTTATTTTATGAACTTGCATAAGTTTTTAATAAGGAAACTATATCCTATGTTCTGCGTTGGGTTTAGTTATGCGATTAAAGTAAGTCTCTAGCGAAACTGCGAAAAGTAATCTTTTGTAGTACTTAGCTGAATATTAGGTGTGACGACCAAAAAAAAAAAAAAAAAAAAAAAAAAAAAAAAAGCTGAATATTAGGTGTACTTCTGTTTCAGCTAATTCAGTGCAACCAGAATAAGAAATATAGATGATCTTTTATCTTAATGTATTTTAGATCTAGTAGTAACGTTAGACCTTGGTTAGCAGAACTACTAGTATTGGTATGTTGATTAGATCAAGTGTTCAGTAGATACTAGATAGTATTCTGTATCCTGAAACTGCTCAATGAATTTGAAAGAAGAAACTCATTTTCATGGAGGCAAGTGTGATGATTAGAGTGCTAATGGAAGGAAAATATTGATACTTGTTTATGGTACTGCTTGGAATATGAGATAGTCATCTTGATTTAGATAAATGTGTAATGAATTAGTCCCAACAAGGCTCATGAGTTCTGTTGTCACAAAAATAGCTCGTTTAAGTAGCACTTGCATACTGTCACTGAAGAAACAGGAGATGTAAGTGATTATGATACCGAGTTCAGTAATTCGCGATGAAGAATGGAAACGGTAATATTTTTGATACCAAGTTTATTAATTCTTGCTGAATCGTTTTGGTGAGAGTATACTACAACAGGAGTTCTTACTGGGGTCGAATCGAATGATACTCAGCTGCAGTCTGGTTTGTAATATTCACTAATCTTTTATTCAAAAGGTCTGCCTAAAGCAGCTTCATAAAGAGAAATTGTGGAGACTGCTTTAGCTAGCAAAGTTTGTGAGCATATGTTCTATAGATATTTATCTGGCACATAATTTTTTTTAGTGGACAAACAATCAAATCCCAGACAACAGACAACTCTTTGAAAAAGACTTGATGTATGATAAAAGTTTTTTTGTTTTTATTTTTGAACATTATTTTCTGCGCCTGAACAAGTGATCATAGTTTGATAGTCAACTATGAATGTATATATTGAACTACTGAATAATGACGTTAGAAATTATGTATAAAAATTTGCATTTAGTGATGTTCGGCTTAAATGGTGGATAATACGTAAGAGAACTCAATATTGATTTTTCATCCCTTCGTCACGGTCAGGAGACATAGCTCTTCAGGTTGGAGACAACAGAGACAAATGTAGTCTTATGAAACACATGACTCACTTTCCTAATTTCTTTAAATCTTTAAGGATACGTAATATTTCTTTCTCTCTCTCTCACAATTTGTCTTAAGCAAACCATACACTTTCTCGCATTAATTTTTTAAGAAGACCATCATTTTCAAAGAAGAAAAAAACTCTTGAATTTTTGTTCATAAAAAAGCATATTCCTTTTCAAAAAAAATTAGATTCAACGATATATGGCCATCCAAACTCTCCTCTTTGCTTCACTTCTCATAGTCTCATTCATCGATTCAAACCTTGGAGGAACTAAAGATAGACTCTTATCTGAGCTCCAAAACTCACTCGATGTCACCGCTAAACCCGCCCAAGATGGTGTAGGTTTGTGAAGTCTTATAGCCTTTTTGCTTATGTACTTTTGGTTCATAATCTTTCCAAATCCTCCACTAAACTATATTTGGATTTAGTGAAAGCGATCTTTAGCTAGGCTTATAGAGTTAATTAACCATACTTTGGGATATATATTACCTATTTTAACTTGAAACTGTTATACCCTTATGCATCTCTATAGATTTAAGCACAATTCGAGTCTCCGATACATTTATATATTAAAAAAAAAACTATATACTCATCTATATATACATAGTTAAATTTGTACATGAATCTCTTCAGTTTTGGAAGCTGGAAAAGATATGGTGACAATTACATGGAAGCTAAAGTCGTCGGCCAAGGTCGATGCTGATGCTGCCTTCAAGACAATCCAAGTCAAGCTTTGTTATGCACCAATAAGCCAAGTTGATAGACCGTGGCGCAAGACTTATAACGAGCTCCGTAGGGACAAAACCTGCCCTCATGAGATTGTGTCCAAGCTATATGACAGGACCCCTCAATCACTTGATTGGACCGTCCAACTTGATATCCCCACTGGAACCTACTTCGTACGTGCTTATGGAATTGATGGAGATGGCCACGAAGTAGCATACGGGCAGAGCTCGGACGAGGGCAGGACGACGAATCTCTTCAGCGTTCAGGCCATTAGCGGTGGACATGTGTCGCTAGATATAGCATCCATATTTTTCAGCGTGTTCAGCGTTGTTTCTCTGTTAGTCTTCTTTGTCAGGGAGAAGAGGAAGGCCAAGTTAGGTCAAAGGAAGTGAATGGATTAACTATGGGGTCTTTGTTAAGTGAGTGATGGCTTTTAGTTTTATATATGAGTCGTTCTGTTTCGTTTGGTTTGAAGAAATATATATATATTGTTCTACTTTCCTCTTTTGTTGTTTTCGTTCGAGTATGCTTAATTAACGGTTGTTCACTTGTACACAAGTAATACTTAAGATTAGAAAGAAAAAAACGTATAGTAAATTATGTTTGATGAGTATCATAGATTCATAGCCAAATTAAACTCAAAAGGATGAAAATTCTTATGTTGTTTGATTAAGTAACGACCAACTCTATATATAAGACCAACATTATCAAATATAAGATCTTTTCTTTGTAAAAACCGGGGGATCTTAGCCTCTAAGATCCCACCAATAATGATGCCCTAAGTATACTCCAGGTTTAATGAATTGATAACCCCTAGATAAAAAAAAAAAAAGAAGGAATTTGATAACCAGTTCTTGTCCTCCTCTAAAAGGGCTAAAATTAAACCCAAATTATATGAAATATTGATGTACCTTAACTTGGAGAATTCCACTGATGTGTAGTCATCTAATTCAGTCAGAATGTTCTACTTCTTCAACACAAGTTCTCCTAATTTTTTCTTCGATTCTTCCCACTTGAAATTAAATTATATTCAGCTAACTTAAATTCCTTAATTTTCTATTGGGTGTTCACAGAATATTTGTGACTTTTCTACCGTTTGGTTTTTACCTTTACGTGAAATTTTAAGTGCATTATTCATTTATTTGTATATTATTTCCCCCAAAAAAAAAAAGGAGCAGGCTGGGGAATCCCGCCTAAGGGAAAAATCTGAAACTGAAATTGAGAAAGTTTCTCTCGGCATTTCCCAATCCCAGACAACATGAGCATGAGCATGAGCATGAGCACTCCCATGGAGATTGCCGAGCCAAACCCTATGCTGGAGGAGGCTTCGATTATCACTCTTCCCAACGCTTCCATGGATGTCTCCTCTCACCAAAATCACACTCAATCAATAACGACCATCCCGGAGCAAACAGCCGTCGCAGACCCAATCGCTTCACCCAGTCCTCCGCCTCCTCCTCCTCCTCCCCCTTGCCTCCACGAGAACAAATTCCTCGTATCTGGTACACCCGGTTCTCCATCCTTTCGCTTGTTGGATTCGCTTATTGTGCTTCTCTTCTATGAATTCCTCTTTCGATCTCTGTGTTTCTTTCTAGTGGAGGTCTGCTTAAAGCCTTCAAGCACGGCTCGTCTAGAGGATGTGCGGAGAGCTGTAGAACGGTTTGTTTTTCTCATTTTGCTCTTCTATTCTAGTGGAGTTCTGATTGGAATCTGTTGTTTCGTTTTGTTTAATGGGATAGTTTGTGTTTGCTCTAGGATGCTGGAAAACAGGAGCATGAGCTATGCAGATGGGCTGGTTTTGATTCCTTCTGACGACTTGTTTCTTGTTCAAAATGTGCAAAGAATATGCATTTGTGATACAGGTAAGTCTTAGATTTCAATCCCTTTTTCAATAACTTAATTCACATTTTATAGGATTTTTGCTTATGCTATAGAGCATAGTTGTGGGTAATAGTCAGTTAAAATCGCTTTTCCGGGTTTGATGTTACTGATCTATATCTGCCTCGTGTATCTAGAGGAATGGGTGAAAAACAATGATGTTCTCTTGTTCTGGCAAGTGAAGCCAGTTGTCCACGCCTTTCAGGTAAATGCAAACCTGATTAAGTTGAATGTGCAGTCAACTTTGTTTTCTCTTTTTGCCCATCCATACATGACTCGTTTATAATTACATCCAGCTCATTGAAGAAGGACCATGTGAGGACTTGTGCGCAGATGGGCAACCTGCTAGCTTTAATGAATGGATTCTACCCGCAAAAGAGTTTGATGGCTTATGGGAAAGGTCTGTCTACAAGTTTGGTCTTGCCCTGGTTATAAAGCAGTAATGGCTCTGAAACAGTTTTATTCAATGTTCCTTCTTTTTCTTGTGTAGCCTAATATATGAATCTGGACTTAAGCAAAGGTTACTACGTTATGCTGCAAGTGCGTTGCTGTTTACCCAAAAGGGTGTAAATCCAAATCTCGTTTCATGGAATAGGTGAGGGCAGTTGGCATGTTTTTCAGTACTCACTATTCTCCTAACTTACCTAGCAATTCTTATCTATGTTTGCTTTTACTCTACAGCATGAAATTGTTACGCAAAACTTCAGATAACTTAGTTGCTTAAAAAGCTGAATTTGTTTCATGCCGTTTTGGCTGTTCCTTGTGTCTAAGTCTGATATTTTCTTTTCTTGTGCCTGATACCAACTATTTAGCTTGTTGAAAATTTCTGCAGGATTATTCTTCTGCACGGACCACCAGGGACCGGTAAAACATCTCTTTGCAAAGCGTTGGCTCAAAAGCTTTCAATTCGGTGCAACTCCAGGTCCTCTTCTGGACATATTGTTATTCTGTCAGATTAATATTACATTGACTGAAGTATCTCGATTATCTTTCTATTTTGATTTTGATTTGTGTTTTCTCCACCAGATATCCACATTGCCAATTGATTGAAGTCAATGCTCACTCTCTATTTAGTAAATGGTTCTCTGAAAGTGGCAAGCTGGTATGATACAAAATTGTCCTTTCTTTAGCTCTTGTCTTAAGTTTTCCCTTCAGCATGCATTTAACGCGGTAGATTTGTTCAATAAGCTGACTTTGTACTCATGGATTGTTGGACTTCAACAAGATTTGTAGTTCGTTCAACTTAAAGTAACCACTTCTAACTGCCACTTGAACTTCAAAAAATACCTATTCTACATTGCTGATTGATCATGGCCAGTGAAGTATTCAAAACTCAGTATACATTATTTGCTTTGCTAATCACTTTCAGTGAATTTATGACATGTCATAGTAAGCTGATTGGGATATTTTTCCATGTTTTAAGTAGTGATATCACAAACTTCACCAACAGTTTTATAGTGATTGGACCTATCTTAGAAGAAAAGCTATATTGGAATATTATGTTATCCTCACTATGTCTACTAATTCCATAATATAGGTTGCCAAGCTTTTCCAAAAAATCCAAGAGATGGTGGAGGAAGATGGCAATCTAGTATTTGTTTTGATCGGTGAGTTGTGATTTTATCGTAGAATTTCATGTTTGCAGGCTTATTTCTCCCGTCAGGCCTGAGATTATTTTGCCTGCAGATGAAGTTGAAAGTCTAGCTGCTGCTCGAAAAGCGGCTTTATCTGGCTCAGAACCTTCAGATTCTATCCGGGTAACCCAACTAGCTTCTAAATTTCATATGCACCTAGTATTTGCGAAGGAATTAATTCTTAATCCTAAAAGACCAAATCGTCCTATGTATTTTGCAGGTTGTGAATGCACTACTCACCCAAATGGACAAATTGAAATCTGCACCGAATGTGATCATCCTTACAACATCAAATATAACTGCTGCTATTGGTAAGCTGGTTGTCTTTTTTGATCTTGTCCCTAGCCTCATGCTTTTACTCTTTTATAAGTCCTTATTTTGATCGTGAAAATCTTCTTCAGCATTGAGTTCGCAATAGAATTATGACTTTGACTTGCTACTGATATTAATGCTTTGCCTTCTCAGTTCTCAGTTCTCAGTTCTCAGTCTCTCTGAAACTGTGTTCCTCATTCAGGTTTGTGAGATTTATAACACATCCATATTCTTGTTTCAGATGTTGCTTTTGTGGACAGAGCTGACATAAAAGCTTATGTTGGGCCTCCAACTCTTCATGTTCGTTATGAAATATTAAGGTCTTGTGTTGAGGAATTAATAAGTAAAGGGATCATCTCAAGTTTCCAGGTACCACAGAAGATCACCCTGTATAGGTTTTTAATTCCGTTCTTTCCACTGAAAGGGGAGCAGTTATATCTTACAAGCTCCATAAAATTTTGGTATAGGGCTGTGATGGACTCTCTATTCCAAGCTTTTCAAGTTTGAAAGAAAAGGCAAATGAAAGTGAGGTTCATGATACAAATACAATTCCGTGGTTCTGTAGACAGTTGATAGAAGCTGCAAAAGGGTGTGAGGTTGGTCTCTGGGAATATTTTTTATACTGATTGTAGAGCAGTGACAAAAATCTGAGAATACTCTGAAAAAACTCTTGTGTATGATTCGCATCAACTTCTTAATGTGCAGGGTTTAAGTGGAAGATCGCTGAGGAAACTTCCGTTTTTAGCGCACGCATCACTTGCAGATCCGTATAGCAATGATGCAAGTAATTTCTTGTGTACAATGATAGAGACAGCTAAGAGAGAGAAGTCTGAACTGCCTGAATGACCATTTTTGTTTTGTGTACTAATAACAATGTAGATGGTTTATTCAGAAAAGTGTTAAGTTGATTATTTGGTTATTCATCTGAAATAATTGCATCTGTTTCACCATTTACTTTAGCATAAGCTTCTAATAATTGAATCAAATAAACAAATTGTTGATTGGGGTCATCTCCTTCATGTCTAGGCGATATACGAATCTGTGATAACTAGTTTACAGGGAGAGTTGTCAGAAAACAAAGTCGTCTGATTTTTTATTTTTTTTTATTGTTAAATTAAGTAGTCTGATTTGTAATTTACTTTCATTCTTGTCAAAGTCAGCCGAAAATATAAAGGATAAAGATAAAACGAGACATGGAAATAAATAATAAAACAAAGAAAGAAAATAAAAGGGAAGAGACAAAGACAGACAGAGGTGAGTAGATTCGAACAAGAAACTTAAGGCTGACATTAAACCTGACACAATAAAAACTTGGATCCCCAAAAAGTCTCTTTATGGAGAGGAAGAAGAGAGATGAGGAAGAAACGAGAGGCTAAAGATGAAAAGGAAAAGGAAGAAGAGGAGAAGAAGAAGAGAGTGGAGCTGATGAAAGCAGCTGCACAGGCTTGGCTCAGCCACTCCCAAACCTCTAAACACACCGTTTTAGAGTTCGATGCGCAGAGAAAGCATGCTTTTGTCAAAGGTAAGGCTTCACGTTTCAAAATGGAGGCCTTGTCCACAAAGCATCACCCCTCGTTTTTGGATTGGGAATTCGGACAGTCGCTTTGGGATCCGTACGAGATTATTTCGGTCTCTAAGAAACTGGAACGCGAACTTACTTTAGAAGAACAAACCTTCTCTTCTTCAGATAATGCCCTCGAGAAGAAGAAGAAGAAGAATAGGGACAGCAGAAACAGTCTTAGAAGTTTGTTTAGTCGTTCTTCTTCAAAGAGATTTTAACAAACGCGTGATATTGTTACTTCCTTTAAAATTGTAAATTGTTCTAAACAAAAAGTTACTAGTGTGTCTTCCCTTGGTCTATTGGTTTGTGCTCACAGTTGTATCCCGCACCACCATCAATGGTTTTTATCAGCGGATTCAATAACGCCGATCATACTGACTAATTGCAGCTGACATGCCACTGACTCGACCAAGTAAAGTGATGAAACCAATAAAATAGAGCACAATAATCTGACAAAATGAACATAACCAAATGGAAATAAGTAGATAAACTCCACGTCTTATATTAAGTGCCTTTTAAATAGTAATATCATCCCAACACAAAGCAAAGGACCAACACCACCATGTGTGACGCAGCACGAAACCAAACTAGAGATCAGGTTTTATTTATGAAAACATTATAATTATTCCTGATAGATAGAGTAGTAGAGTTGCCAGACTTATTAAGCCTCCTTCTCCCCTGTGAGGAGATCCATCACCACGCCTTTGATGCTTCCATTGTTCTTCTTAAGCAGCCTCTTGTTCGTTACATCATCACAGAAGCCCTGCAATATCACAATATTTTCTCAGCATCCCAATCTGTTATCAACTCTTAAATTCACCAAGTGCAGACACACTTACCATTTCCTGAAGCTCCTCTAGGATAGGATCCCACTCGCTAACTCCACAAAGTGCATCAACAGACTGCTCCAAGTTGTACTCGTTGTCCCTCAAAATCTCCTTGTTCAGATCTATTTCCTTGAAACCCATTTCCTCGAGCTCCTTGAGCATGGTTATCTCAACGTCATTCTTCTCTAAATCATCTTGGAGAGGAACTGGGATGTCTTTTGTTGAAGAAGAACCACCAGACAAGACCTCAACAGCAGGCATTCTTGGGAACTCGACCATGTTAAATGACGACGATGAAGATGAAGATGAAGGAGAATGACTGCGAGGAATAGCAGGAAGAACTTCACCCATCAGGTTTTCTTTTTCCGGCACCTCTGGTTCACCAACTTTTCCCTCTATATCAGCAGCTTTCACTGTCCCAGGATTAACGTTGGAGCTGACAGGTTGAGCTGCCTCATAATTTATCATCCCTGTAAATTCACTTGAAAAGTTTTCATCAGGGGAGGGGGAGGCATTCAAGTTCAGTCCATGAAACTCATTCACAACAGAATCCTTCACGGATGCATCAACCTAACCATGCAAAAATAAAAGGGTATTAAAGACAACCACCAGCGTCAAAGAATTGAGGAAAGAAAGAGCACAGGAGTAGAGAGTACATGTATCAACACCCAAACACGTTGCCCAAACTTAGCACCATTAGAGGAAGCCATTCTCCAATAAGATATGTACCGACCAGGTAACTGTGGCGCAACAAAATCAACGTTGACGTCAAGTTCACTGTTGATAGGCACACCCTGTTCTGGAATCTGCCATGAGAGTAAAGAAAAATAATTAATTAGTAATATATACACAAACAGCTATTCTCACTTGGTGCAGAGAAGAAGCTTACTCAACAAGTGTAATTGAAACAACATAAATGATCTGTTAGTGGTAAGAATCAGGCAAAGAAAGAAGTGAGAACTAGGGAAATAGTTTCAAACCTGTAAATCAACAGACAACGTGTCACTGAATCTGTCTCCACCAATCCAGACAATCTGTGTGCCACGAGGCCACACCAACGAACCATTGTTCCTCATTTTCCAGATCTTAGTGAATGGAGCGGATGGAGCAACAACGGTTCCATCAGCTACATTCACATCAAGGACAAAGCGACTGTCTAGTTTAGGACGCGTACACCTGAAATGTAAACCTTCATTGGTTGGCCGTGGCACAGGGTGGTTCAGCCAAGGATTTGATACCTATTAAGAAAGGTAAGAATAAAACATAGCTATCAGTAAGAGACGCATAGAGTAAACAAAAAGAAAAGTGATCTTAAACATAGCAGAAGAGCAATACCGCAAGTTGTCTAAAAGGACGCAGGTGTTGAACTGATACAGGCTTATCCATTCTTGTGTAATCCCCATCATTACCCATCACCGAAAAGCAGATGTTGCAAAGATCATAGTCTTCTTTACTGTAAAATATTCACCAGAAAAAGAAATAAGGAAAATAAGGCCCAGTTATATCTACGCAAAATAAGCAACATATCCATAGTTTTCTAAAATTTCTACAGTAGTAAATAAGAGATGTACTTACACTTTCGACTTAAATCTAGGCCCAGTTATTGGAAGAACTCCACATCCATCACAGCGGATGCCCTTATGGAATACACCCAATGAGGTACAGTAATCACCATTGGTGTTCTTTTTGGAATGGCATACACGACGAGCATGCTTGTTGAAGTAATTTGGATATGGACATGAGTCATTCACGGTACTGCCACTAAAGGGACACTCATTGAAACTAGCACCCAGTCCAGGGGAGGATGGTACATGAGCAGAAGCCTTCGAATCAGCAAAGCCAGCGGGTTTCCTTCCAGTCTGGGTAGTCTCACCAGCGGAAGGAACATCCTTGCTCAGAGAAGGGCCTGAAGTTTCCTGAGGAACGGAGAGCTGGCCTAGCTTGGAGATGCAATCAAGCACCTCACCAACAACAGGACTAGAAGTTGCAGCTTTGGATGCAAGGTCCATGTATACCTTTGATATGGTATCACGCATGGGGTTAGGAACAGCCATCAGAACATCATTGAAACCCTTTTGGATTTTGGAAACCGGGTTTTGGCTGTGAGGAAAACCAGCAGGGGTGGAACTCCCACTAGTCTCAGGAGCAATAGGGTTTGATGGCACGCCAGTCTTAAACTGAACATTGATCTTTAAGAACTTAAGGCTCTGGTTCGTAACATCAAAGAGATCATTGTCATCAACGAGGGCCACCACATCCCCATCCTCATCAGAGTAAGTCAGAGAAAAGTCATCGGAGGAGAGGTTGAAGAGAGCAGAGATCTTAGCCTTAAGACCAGCAATGTCAAGATCAAGCTGTCCATTAGCTTTAACAGGCACCCTGAAACGCCTAAGCACATCTCCATAGCTCACCTGGATGGATGAAAAAAAAAAAAAAAAGCATCACTTGATTGAAAACAAAAACAAACTATGCAACAGAGGTAGTATATCAAAAACAAAAAAAAAATTAAAAAAAAAAAAAAAACTAGTCTAAGAAACAAAATAGAAAAGAAGAAAAACCGAATCAAGCCACCTTAATACTGATCCGAAAAGATAATAACATATAGTCTTAAAATCATTCATCGGGTTTATGATTAGGGAAGATACTAAGTCAGAAAAACGAAATTCGAAGTACACTTGCAACTATCAAGACAGAGAGAGATAGAGAGAGTTGATCAATAGACAAATTTAAAACGAAAAGATCGATTACAAGCAACAAATAAATATGGTAAACCTAGAACAAAGAAAAAAAACATGAAAATCGACACGATCAGTCGGAAAACACACAGAATCACCGACAATTACTGTTGTTACAAAACAGAGGAAACAAAAAAGAGAGAGAGAGAGAGAGAAAGAAAGGTTGGGAAACCTTGACGACGAGTGCAGTAGCGGTAGAGTCCATATCGGTAGAGAGATCAGCTGGAGAGAAGAGAACAAGGAAAGGAAGAGAGAAGAAGAAACCCTAATCGAAGAAGATTGAGAGTAATCTCGATCGAGAGAGAAAGGCGAAGAGGTTTTTAATCGGCTTAATAAGAGAGAAGCGTACCCGTAATCCGCTTATATCGTGACTCGTATCAAAACCAACCCTGGAATTTAGACCGTCGCCTTTATATATATAACACACGACGAACGATTTATTTATTTTTTAATAGGCCCTTTTTTATTTAATTTCTGACTTAGCCAACAAGATTTTGACTTTTCTTATTGGTTTCTCACTTCTGCCTTATCCAGTAAGACAAACCCCTAAACCACCCTCGCTAAGATTACTCTCTAAAAGCCATTATTATTAACAGTTGGAGATATTATGATGAATTTTCCCATATTTCTATTTTATTTTATTTTGTTTTTTTCCTCTAAAAATAGTTGACCCATTCATGGTTGACTTAATGTGCTTATGTCCAACATCTTTTGTGTTGTGGTAATGGAATGATTTCGTAAACTGATGGATGTTAAACTTGCAGGGCATTCACAATTAACATAGCAGAACATATTAGAATCCTTGTAACTAACATATAAAGAGACGTGAAGCGAACACGCAAACACTTAATTAACTTAAGCAAAGACCATGCAAGTTCATTGTATCATAGAAGCTTGAAAATATGATGGCAATTTGTGTACAAGGCATAAACCGTAGGCAAATCTGCAAACACGGGTGATTCTGAAGCTGTGGTGTTGAATGAGTTTTATAAGCTATCTTAACATGTCAACATATTACGATGATACATGAAGTGATTGGATAGAATTATCATAGAAGATGAAGCAGTGCTTGTACTATTCTGACGTCAATACAAGAAGTAGTACAAGAAGGTGAGTTGTGCGAATACTTGAAGTAGTACAGGAGGCAGTACAAGAAGCCGAGCTGTGTGACTACTTGAAGAGTTGGAGTACAGAAGTTTGGGACCGACTTGGACAAGCCAAGAGGCGGTTGCTGAGCTGGATGAACATCTTGAATAGTAAATTCAAGATGAGAACGAAAGGCAAATTTCCTTATCTATAAAGAACAAAGGAAATTTGTCAATTCCTATTTGGTGAAGGAATAGGAAAATTGTCAATCTTTAGGGTTGAACAATTGTTATAAATACCAAGAGGGCGCTTCATGAAGACTTGCGCGCCTCAGGGTATTCTCGAGAAGATGTACACAAGGTGTGTGGCGTCGCCCCATCAACAAGATAGAGAGATCTTTTGATGGTTTTGTAGAAGAGCTACACTAGTCGGAAAAGACAATTAGTGGTAGTCTTCTTTCATTGTAATTCTAGGAAAGAGTTGGTGGATTCCATATAGCAATTGTAGGTTGCGGACTTTTCTATTTAATAAAATCTGGACTAGGTCCCGGGGATGTAGGTTATCCGAACCCCGTTAACAAAGCTTGTGCCTTATTTACTTTATGCTCATACATACTCGAAGTAGATCATACACATAGTTGAATTAGTCACACATATGCACTTTCAATTGGTATCAGAGCGGGTTCTCGATAGAGATCTTTTCTTGTTTCGGGTGTTCGATCTTGGTTGTGTGACTAGCGGAGAATTAGAAGTAGTTGTGTATGTGTGAGAAAAGTCGAAGCAAAGGTGAATAAAGTGCACATGATCTACGGTCACAAATAAGAGTACGTCTTCTGCTATGAATAGTCGCCTAGAACTGGAAAGCATGGATCAAAATCTGGTTTGCTTCTGATTGTATATGAGCGTGAAGGAGAAGAAAGACGAAGAAGCAAAAGTTTACCTATTTACGATCGTATGTATCTGTTTGGACCTGATGATTTTACTTGGGCCTATTCTGCTCAGAATATTTGTCTCGGCCCAACAAATAGTGATTCGAGAAATCAACAGTAGCTACAGTTCTTGTCTGGGTTCTACATGGAACATCACCGGATTTGACTTGTGTGTACAAATTTCAGATTTGTGAGAAGAAAAGAGAAGAATTTGTGAATGGATTAAAGCTTCTTCTTCACAACCAGAAATTGAGTTTGAGAATCTTCATCTCTGTTGAGATTAAGTGAAAGATTTGCGAGTCGTTGAGCTCATAGGTGGAGATTATGGTAAAGAAAATCAGCTTTGATTTGTCATGTGTCGAAGCTATCTGATGGGCTTGTATACATTTGTGGTTCTATATTTCAAAGGGTTCTCGATTCAGGATCATCTCAAGTTATTTTTTATTATTGGCAATGTAATCAACAGAAAAGAGGTGATTTAAAGTAAGACATGGAGTGCTATCTCCTCTTGATTGGTCAATCGCAATTTGAAAGAAAGCAAGGTGTTTTACGTTGAAGAATCATTCAAGCATAAAGAATGAGATGATTGCTGAAGCACAATCAAAAGTGATTCCTGGAGAGACTAGAGAGCTCAAGCTTGTAGGAGATTCATAAAGAGTTCATAAGAGAGATGAAATTATGTGGGAAACAGTGTGATTGAAAATTGGCTAGAGTCACCGAAGCTGCAGAGTTATTGATCGGTCGCGTTTGGAAGAGGTACAGAAGAAGCGATATGACCGTGAGCTTGGGAGCGAAAGAAACTCAGCGAGAGAGACACACGTTTCTGTTACCATCTTGTCTACTTGGGATGTTAAGAGATCAGAGGAATGGATCAACATTTGACAACCTTTAGTTATGTGAAGTATTTTGCAGGAGGAGACACGAAGTGTTGTCAATTCGGATATGGAGAAGCCACGAAGAGGTAAGTGATTTGAGAGACTGCATCTTGATTGGTTGAAGTCTGATCTGGAAGTGTGTTGATGTATGTGTCGTGAATTGGAATTCTTGTCTTATTAAGACACACAATCAACAAGAGGGAGAAGAATGTTGAGCTTCATAGAAAAAGCTATATAAGAAGAAAACAAAGAACGAGTTCTTGTTCAAAAGCGAAGAGAAAGTGATCTTGTTCTGATGCAGCGACACATGGTTTTTGTCATGAGAAAGAAAGATGAGCCTATGGAATATGATTCTTAAAGATGTTGCTAGTATTTTGTGAAGAAATCAGAGAATGATGAAAAGAAGAAGATTTCGGGTTTCAAGCACAGTTTTCTTTCTTGGGTGCTACTTTCTTCTTCAGTTACTTTGGCTACAGACCTCGGATTTGAGCTACCAAAAGTGTTCTGGAAACTTGGAAATGAGATTTGTCCAATGATATAAAGATCACCTTCTGATTCCTTTCGGTTTGATGGGAAATCGCTCTAAAACTTGGTTGCTTGCAGGTTTGTATTGTTCAAGAGCTGTCTTGCGAATTTTATCATAACTTGCAAACCGTAAACCCAAATTGTGATCTGCTTCTTCCTGTGGCTTCAAATGATTGGTGTGGATGTTGTCACCAAATTTCATAATTTTCTGGGCTGTTTTGCTACCCCGTTTATGCTCTGCTTCAAGACTGCATCAAGACAAATGATGGAAAACTTCAGTATATGTCAATGGTGTCTCTGCAAACTCAAAGAATAAGATAATTTTTTCTCAAGATGGACTCTCTCAAGTGTGTGATTCATGTATTGGTTGACTAGCACACAATTATGAAAGGAGAGAAGATTTTGATTTTTGATCTGGGAAAGATCACAGAAATCTGATTTAAAGATAGCCTCTTCAAGAGAGAGTTTGGAGGTCTTAAAGTTATCTGATCATGCTGAAATTTTGTGTGAAGCTTTTTGCTATTACAGAATTGAGATTCAACGGTTGGATTGAAGTTTTGACGGATGAACTGCATTATATTCAAGCATCTTCAATCTGTTCCGGGATCTGTCCATCATATGTTTCAGATTTGACCAGTTCTAGTAGAGACATCAAATGAGCGACCAAGTGAACTTGGCATGAAATAAACATGTGCAGTGACATTCTAGACGTGTGAAGCTAGCTTCTGGTAGAAAGATACTGTATTTGGAGTCCGGGAACATAGTAGAATTGTGGCAGTTCAGAGTAGTAATTCAGAGACTTCTATAGCTATACTTTTACAAAGTGTTGTGTGGTGAATGTGAAGTTTCATGGATCTGCAGTCCTTGAATTATGAAGCTTGTGAAGTGTCAAGAAGAAGGATATGCCTAATCACAAAATGTATGAAGTCATTGTTTTTAAGAGAATCATGTAGCTGGCGGAGTTAGGCTTTCATCATCAAAGTAATAATGTGGTTTCGCCGTCTGAGTTTGACGTTTTTGCAGAGGTTGAGCTCTTTTGTGTTAGAAAAGAAAGCTAGCTTTATTAAAAACAGAAGTCTCAAGAACGCCATTGGGTTAGCTGGTGTGAGATAGCTGAAAGGAAAGATACTATGGTCTATTGTTGTGAAGGCCCAGCTTGGTCTTGTGTCGAGAGCATGTGTAGACGGTTTGATAGCTTGATGGAGTGCTTGTATAAAGCTTGTTTGGTTCAAATTTGCTGCAATGTTATTCATGATGAGACAGAATTTGTACACAAGCGTGTCAAGTCTTCTGACCAAGGAGAATGATTCAAAGAGATTTATAACCCTCAGTTTTATATGGAGTATATCGCAGATAGGTTCATTTGTACATGAGAACTACTGTTGATGACCAATAGCTGGGTGCATGAGCTAACTAAGAAGATTTAGTGAAGTTGTGAATATTGGCATGAGCTGCAGTTGGAGACAAAGACTAGATAAAATCATGCTTCTGAACAACACAACTTTTGGTAGTGAGTTTTTATAGGATCTGATTCTCTGGTCAAGATTAGTATATTTGCAGTTTGATGATACGCAAGAATCTGTGGTTTTTACATGGTATGAGCAGCCAAGCAAGGAAGAATGTGATGCAACTGTGTAGGGGGAGTGTTATACACTGTGTAGCAGCTCATATGGTCGATTCATGAATGTTGTTTTTGGTGTTCAAGAAAAGCATTTGGAGAGGAGAATTCTACGTAATGTTTCACTTTATTTGAGAAGTTGATTCTTGATTGGGATTAATCAAAGATGTGTTTGCTGCAATTACGAGGTTGATCGGAGTTGACAAAGAGCTCACTGTTTTAAAGTGAATGGCTGGAGAGGAGATAACTCATAAGGGTTAATGCATATTATACTCCATAGTTGTCGATGGAACTAGTTGCATTATGAGATTCAAGAAGCATGTGAAGTAACGAGTTGATATGAGATGGTTGTGGAGGCTATTTAGATGATTTGTTTGAGAAAAGATGGCTAGTTTTAGAGATGGAGAAGAATGTTATTTTCTATCAAAGTCATCTAAACTGAATGATTGAAAATTGTGAAGATACAAGCTTGTAGAAATCATCATGAAGTCTCAAGGTTCACAATGAAAGTTCTTGGTATAGCTTTTGATAGTGATAATGGTTGTCCAACAAGAGAAGATTCAGAGAATTATCACAGCTTGTGTCAACACATTTATTTGAATCTGCATCAGATGTCAAAAACCAGTTTTGAGGAATAGCTCATCTGTTTGGAGTTTTTAACCGAGTTATGTACTCAAGCAGGGGGAGATAAAGAGATAGTAGTTGGATCTTAGCAACTAAGAAAGTTTTCTGGTCTGGTCCGGTTGTGAGGAATTGCTTGAAGCTTGATTTAAAGAGTGCTTGAGTATCAAACTAAGTTAAAAAGGGGGAGAATGACGCCATGTTAGATCCTTGGAGATTGATATGTAACTTAAAGCATATAATGTGTGATTAGGTTCTAAAATGCTCTCATCAAGGGAGAGATGTGATGTGACTGGTTTGTAGAAGATGCATGAATTATAAAACGCAGTCATCAAGGGAGAGATTGAAGATGTTGTGTTGACTGGTTTTATAAGGCGCTTGGATTAAACAACTCAATCATCAAGGGAGAGATTGAAGATGTTGTGTTGACTGGTTTTGTAAGGCGCTTGGATTATAAAACTCAATCATCAAGGGAGAGATTGAAGCTGTGGTGTTGAATGAGTTTTATAAGCTATCTTAACATGTCAACATATTACGATGATACATGAAGTGATTGGATAGAATTATCATAGAAGATGAAACAGTGCTTGTACTAGTCTGACGTCAATACAGGAAGTAGTACAAGAAGGTGAGTTGTGCGAATACTTGAAGTAGTACAGGAGGCAGTACAAGAAGCCGAGCTGTGTGACTACTTGAAGAGTTGGAGTACAGAAGTTTGGGACCGACTTGGACAAGCCAAGAGGCGGTTGCTGAGCTGGATGAACATCTTGAATAGTAAATTCAAGATGAGAACGAAAGGCAAATTTCCTTATCTATAAAGAACAAAGGAAATTTGTCAATTCCTATTTGGTGAAGGAATAGGAAAATTGTCAATCTTTAGTGTTGAACAATTGTTATAAATACCAAGAGGGCGCTTCATGAAGACTTGCGCGCCTCAGGGTATTCTCGAGAAGATGCACACAAGGTGTGTGGCGTCGCCCCATCAACAAGATAGAGAGATCTTTTGATGGTTTTGTAGAAGAGCCACACTAGTCGGAAAAGACAATTAGTGGTAGTCTTCTTTCATTGTAATTCTAGGAAAGAGTTGGTGGATTCCATATAGCAATTGTAGGTTGCGGACTTTTCTAGTTAATGAAATCTGGACTAGGTCCCGGGGATGTAGGTTATCCGAACCCCGTTAACAAAGCTTGTGCCTTATTTACTTTATGCTCATACATACTCGAAGTAGATCATACACATAGTTGAATTAGTCACACTCACACATATGCACTTTCAGATTCCACTCAGCTTCTTCTGCGTTTGATTCATATGGAAGATACCGGAGGTTCTAAAACCTCTTCATAACCACTGGCGTTTGCATATTAATATTATCATGAATTTCCCATATTTTCTACGTATTTTTCTTTAAAAATAGTTGACCTTTTTTACTTTTAAAAAAAAAATATTATTAATACATTTTTTATAAAAAAAATTATGTTTCATCCAATAATGAAGAACATATTAAACTCTTTATTTTATTAAACCTCTCTCATTCATGTCGACCCCAATAAGAACAAACCTCTCAAGTCGCGTCTTCATTTATATGGGAATTTGAGAAACAATCTGAGAGTTAGAGGAATAAATTTGATCATTATACATGTTTTCTGGCAGACAGTAGTCTAGTGGTAGTAGAATTTGGGATGTATCATGCAGAAACGATCAGCGATACCAACAAGTTTGGGATGGCAGATTTTTATAATACATATACTTATGAGTCTCAACGTCAAACAAAAAAATTGGAATCAAAAGTGGGAGGTCATGTAAAGATGGTTCCCACTCTGATAGATAGATAGAACATAGGAAATTAAAAAGAAAAACCAGCAATAAAAGCAACGGCTTTAACGTAACAACGTCAGTCCAATTGCCGGCAAATGTAATACAAAAGGCTACAGTAAATATTCATATCCAAACAAGTGACTCAAATTGCATAATAAGCCCTCATGAGCAAAGTTTGTTATCTGCCTATGCCTCCTCGGATACGTCTCCTCTCAGTAATCCCCCAAGCTATATGTTGTGACTACGAAATAGCTTCCTCAATAGCCATATCTCAAAGTGCAATTATTATCCTCAGCATGGCAGTTCTTTCTACCTAATAACACAACAGGCCAATCTTAGTTTCTCTCACCTGTGAACCCATGACCAGTGTTTCTCCCACTAGTACCCCGTTGATGTTGGTATCCACCATGCCTTTGCTGTCCCTGTCCCTGTCCTTTCTCCCTGTATCTTGGACCTTCTGTCTGGGAACTATCTTTCGATTGTTCTCGATTACGTTCTCCATCATTTGTATGAGACCCAACAGGTTTGTATTCATAATGCACAGTAGGCTTCTGTCTATCTCTGTTTGAAGATGGCCTCTGATGGTGATGGTGCATATTCTCTTGCGCCGATAAACCCCAGCCTCCTTGTGATTCATGCCCTCTTCCAAACCGTCGACCCTGCCCTGTGTTCTTTTGGAACATACTATTCGGATTTTGCTCAACCTGGACCTCCTTATTGGTAGATCGGTTTTGCGACTGGGCTTGTGTATCAGCTGATTTCATTTTATGTTCTGTAGTAACCCCTTGATGCTCGTATCCAGCAACATCTTTTTTCTGAGATCCATAAGTTTTGTCCCTTGTACTTTCACGACCACCGAACTTACCTGTCCTATTAGCTGTATGCCACACATTATCTCCAGGGCCACGACTTTCTCTTGAAGCAACAGGAAAATCTGGTTGACTAAACCCATGGCCCGATTGCTGCATATGAGCTTTATTGGAATCCTTCTTCATGGCTTTTTTAGGGTCACCGTAGTTACTTCCTCCATCTTTGTTGCTTCTGGAAGCATGCTGCTTGCCATGGATGCCCATTCCTTGATCTTTTCCAACAGCACTTGCTTCCATTTCTTCGACAGCAGAATGATGTATTTCAGGAGGCATATACCAGCCATCGTTCCATCCATCATCATTACATGTGGTTTGATTCTTGGCAGCAATTTGTTCTGTTTGGTTGCTAGAGTGATAGTTCACTGTTCCTCGGATGGGCTGATTTGAGGTTACAGATTGTCCATCCTCCAAAGCTTTAGTAGGTGCTCCAGAACCTCTCTGGTGCCATGACCCTTGTTCTCTACCATGCTTTCCCTGCCTACCATTACCGTGTCTTGACTTTGAAGGAGACCCAGGTTTCCCTGTAGTTGAACCCGAAGGTTGGAGAATTCCTGTACCTTCACCTCCACTATTATCTTTATGGTTAACATTCTCTGGCATATCTGGAGCAGCAGTTACTAGATTTTTACTGACAATTGGCTCAGCCATTTCCTTTACTATGGGCTTCACGACATATCTTTCAATCTCCACTCTTTTGCTTTTAGAACTAGTCTGCCCTTGATGCTGACTCTTCGTAGAGGTGCCAAACTCAGGGACAGTGTTCTGACTCCCTACACCTGTGGAAACATCAGCTTTCTGCTGTGGATGTATTGGAGCCCACACAACAGCATTGTTGCCAGAAAGTTTTTCTGAAGGCTTATTTCCCAGTGAGTTTCTTTGAGTCCGACGCAAATGTTGAGATTTCCAGTAGTTTTTTGCTCTGTTCTGAGATTCTTCATTAGTGAAGGAACTGTTTTGCTCAGACGAATCACCAGACACTTTGATATCCACACATGGAACTGAAACAGACCCCAAATCCATTTCAGATGCCCTTTCCCTACCAGCCTCAATTGACTCATCTCCCGGTTTTGTTTCTTTTCCAACGGCAACTCTTGTCGTATTCATCGTTGATGTCTCCTCAGCCTTGTGCTTTTTCTTACCATTCCTGTTATTTTTTCTTTTCGTGAAAGTTGACTCAGTTGAAACAACACTTGACGTTGCTGGCATGTCTGAGTTATGGCATGAGACACCTTCATTAACCACCTCAGGAGATGGAACATCATCGAACACCTCTGTAGTGGCAACAGAGCTTGCTGCCATTTTTTTCTCAACAATAACATTTTGCTTCTGCTTATAACCCAAGCGCTTCTGTTTTAAGGCTGTGTCATCACGACCACGTGGAAGAGTATTCTGTTGGGAAGGACCCACATTACTTGTATATTCTGTTGAAGCCCTCGTATCGTGCATTGTGTTTTCTCCTGGTCCTCCAGTAGGTTCTAAGGAATTTGCAGCTGCAACAGTGTTCTTCACCTCGATCGATGAACGGAAATGAACATCACCTGAGTTTGATGGGAAACGTGCAGGTGAATGAGACCCAGGATCTTCTTGCATGTCAGATAGAGAAGCATTAGATGCAGCTTCCATGTTCTTGACTGAACCCTCCTCAGATACTTGGGAACGCCTATTCAACTCTTCTAGTTTTGCAAGAGCCTTAGCGCGTTGATCTCTTGCTCTTTCTTCCTCCTCTTTCTGCCTCTGTTGAGCACGCTGCCTGGCTAACTCTCTCATCGTAGAACGCTTTGAGAGAACATTGCAAACACTTAGTCAAACCAAAAAAGGATAACTACAAACAAGATCAACATAAAAGTATAAATAACAACGAGAATCATATGAACTAGTTTATACCTGGTTGTCATTTGGGTCTGCTGGTTTTCCAGACCCAGGCCTCCTAATGGAATCGGTATCTAAAGATTCATCTACGATAAGGGAGGAGCCTGACATATCAGTTGTCTTCTGCCAACCATCATTGCCTTCACTGTTTACTGTTCGTTTGTTTGGAGGATCTGCTCTGCCTTGAGTCTGTTGAGTATATCTCCTGTAGGTATTAAAATTAAAACTTTCCTGACATAAACGAGGGCTAACTGGCAGAAACGCTAATGGGAAAATGATAACTGACCTGGATATGGCAGTTCCACTCATTGCTGCAAGTTCAGCATTTTTGTTTGTGGCAGGATCACCTTGATTATAGTGTAATAAGTTCTTACTATCATTTGCATGACCAGTTCGAGGATTTCTTGCAGAAACTTTATTTACAGGGTTTCCAGAATTGAATGTACGTGGTTTGCTTTCCTGCTCATCTCTACTGACAACAGATGAATCATTTTGCCAACCATCATTCGTTCTAGTTTTTGCATTTAAGCCCTCGATTTTCTGAATCAAACTAGGATCTCCAGGGGCAGCAAGTTCTGCCTTAGCTGGTTGTACTTCACCACTTGCCTCATTTCTGTTTTCTCTCCTCTCGTTTCTTGAAGTTTGCAACTGTTGAGCTACCGTCTCTGCATTCGGGAGCCTATTTCCTAGAAATTCTTCTTGCTTTGCTTTATCTTCTCCCAACCTCCCATCTTGGTGCTTTAAAAGAACCTTGAAAGGCCTTTGTGGTTCTTGAGAATGTGATGGCTCGTTCCGATCCAAAGCCACTGAGCTTCCAGGAGTATCATATCCACCTTGCCCAGAATGATTATTAAAAGTATGAGGACCAGCAGGCCTACCTGCAAATGGCAAGTCTCTGTTACTGGGACTGCCATACCCCATGGGAGGACCATAGTAGCCTTCGTGTGGCGGTGGACCAACATAAAACCCAGGCCTAGTCTGCATCCTTGGGTGGACATAAGAGTCAAGCATTGGAGGTCTAAACATCATTTCATTATTAGCGTGATTACCCCTAGGACCAGCCCCACGTCCAGGAGCAGGTGGAACTTGCGTAGGATAAAATGGAAAAGGATCCATGTGAAAACCACCAGGACCCATTGGGGCACCACCAGGACCCATTGGGGCACCACCATATGGGTGGTTCCCTCTGTACCAGCCACCACCTTGATGATTATTTACTGGAGGACCACGCCAAGCATCATAATGATGAGGAAAATTAGCATTAGGATATGATTGTGAACCACGGGAGTCCAATTGCCCTTCCCCTCTGCAATGTCTAGGTGCATCTTCACTGTATGGCTGATCATCTCTTCTCCAGGAATTGGCTTCTCCAATACGTTCATTAGCTTCTGCAGATAAAAGACAACACAAGATATGGTCAGGTATAGTGCCCAAGAGAAAATTCACTAAAAGGATGTATGAAGAATAAAGCAGTAAGAAGAATTCACATGAAAATCTGAGAGGGTAACATGTCTCTCACGTAAGAGATGATTATAAACAGAGTAATGTATATCCCCTAAACAGAGGAAAAGAGGTTTAGAACCTTTCGTGCAATCTACATTTTGCTCTTCCACAGATCTTCCAGACGAAGATGAAGGACGACCGCGAGGTCCAGCATCTGCAAATTTGTAGTTTCTAAGAGCCATATCTACTTCATAAAAGCACAACAATTTCTATCTAGGTAATCCTAAAACCCTCAAGTAGCACATATTAGGAGGTCATCTAAGATCAAAAAAAAATTCAAACAAAGCAAGCCAGAAAAGCCCCTGTAAGTTTTGACTTTGTTGAATATCCGTGTAGATAAACTTCTCAACAGAATCGCATTCAGAAGTACCAATTTCAAACTGTGCTAAGAAGGCAAGGACAACGAGTATAAGATAGAATTGAGTACAAATTCATTTTATTTTTTCCTAGTTTACATGCTGATTGTATTATTTGAAATATGCACAGAGAACTATTCTTAAATAAAAGTACGGTTTGTTTTAAAAAAAAAAAAATAATACTGTAACACATGATTTATACACTAACTTTTACTGCTAATAGATAGTACCTTGTGGCCTTGTGCTCTTTTCAGAACACTCCTTTTCAGCACCAAGGGAAGGAAAATCTCCAGAAGACAAAGCAAACCCATCATTGTTTGATGGAGCAACTCCCTGTAGAACACGAATCTTGAAGAATGAGGGTAAATAATGCAATGGTAGATAGACTGTAAATTGTACACAACTATTCTAGCAAAATAAACTTGAAGATTGAAGCTTGCCAAATATTAATGAATATCCTTCCATCAAAATCAATTTGCCCAACCAGAATTGCAGACTTATTGGAGAACATGTGCCACTCAGTTGCCAAATTAATTTACACACTACAAAGCATTTCTCTAAGACAAACAATAAGTTCCCTATAACTTGACAAAGCATCCTCATCTTGTTCCCATTGCAAACACGTATGTATATCCAGCAATTAAACACGAATGTATAGCATGGAACTCAACAGATGTAAGGATACAGAAAAGGATAAAAGAGATGGTTAACAGAGTCACAATAAATAATAAAGAGTAGAAACTAAATTTACAAGAACCATACCAACTTCTCTCCTGGTACATGTTGACCCCATGTTGCAGAAGTCTCTGACACAGGTTCAGCAAATCGGGATAACTGGGAACTTCCTGGTCTTGTGTCTGCACTATGTGGACGCTGTAGTGCAACTGATGCCTGATTAGATGGAAACACCCCAGATGCTGATGAAGGCCGAGAGTTTGAATCCCATGCAACAGAAGAAGAAGAGTCATGTGCTTTGTTACTATCAGCAGTTGAAGGCCGAGTTCCACTTCCACCAGAAGAAGGTCGATTACTGAGGTGGCTTGGTGAACCAGGGCCACTTTCAGTTCGTGGTGACAATGATGATGTCCCCCAAGCATTCAGTGATGATTTACTCCCCCAGCTAAGGGTTCCCCTACAATAGATGTCCAGAATACAATTAAACAAACTAACATTTAAGGATGAGGAAAAAATGAGAGAAATAGCATCTCACACAGCTGCAAACTTACTTTGGAACAATTTCCACATTAGGGTCAAGGCCTTGGTTCTCCAACCTTAAATTCAGAAGAGAATCGATCAGAGAACGAGATTATATAAACAGATATTAAGATCAAATATGATAATCCGCTCATCAAATACCTTTGGCTTGGTAAGTTAATTGGTTTTGGAACAGCAACCTTTCCCAATATTGTCATGCCACTTCTTCTTGTAGTACCCCATCTGCTAATATCCGGGAGGTTTAATTTCTCATCAAAGCAATGATCCAAAACCACCGCAGAGTATAAAAGAAAATGCGCAAAAGTATAAATGATTTTTCTTTTGCGTAGTAGCTTTAATAAAAAGCGACCAGCTCTTATAATATTTTTCTATACACTTGTGGAAAGAACACTCTTCTGCTAATCTAAATGATGATGTTGCAAATCAAAAATCATGTTGGATAATTTATTCTACACTTTTAAGGCAAGTGATATGAAATAAAACTTATTCTTCATCCACACATGGCGAATGTCTATCATGCAAGCGAGCTATTTCAAAGAAAGAAAACCAAACACTGAGTTTCCTTAGGCACATATAGTGATTCTATATTTTAACAGCAGTTTGAATATGCAGCACACTGAAAACAAGTAACTGAATTTAAGAGAAGGCCACAGCAAAAGAAAATCATGCAAACATCGTGAAAAGAGGCCAAAATGTAACCCAGTATTGAAACATAGAAAAGTTCATGTTAAAAAATATTTTGGTAGAACAGAAACCTTCGATCTCCTGCTGTGCTCGAGGTCATTTATAAAGCGGCTACAAGACCCAATTACACCTCTTGCAACCTGTAAGACACATGCAGAATCAGATTCACAAATGAAATCTCAAACTTGAACTCAAAACCGACACTGAAGAACAATTGCTATAACAAAGAAATTGACTTGACCCGTTGGCACCTCTCGGTGTTGATTAGAAGTTACAAGCACCGTTAATGGAAGAAAGCAAAAAGAAAAAGAAAAAAACGATGAAGAAATTCACAAAGCTAAATGCAGAGATAACAGAACTCGGACTATGAACCACAATTGAGAAAATATATCAGTTGCTACTGTGAAATGTGTTGCAGAATAGAATCAGACTACCTAAACAAGTTCCCCAACATGAAATTGAAAGTCTAATTATCATCAACTTGAACATTTAATTCCAAAAATCAATACTTTCTAAAATTTACCATCATGAACACCAATCAATTGCCAGAAACAGACAAGGTTTCGACAATCAAACTGCTACAGAAACCTAACAATATCAAAGATATCATCTAACTAACGAAATCAAAAGTCATTCCATGTAAGATAACCGCATTACTAAACTAACGTATACCCAAAATGTTGAAATATCTGCAGCATCCCATCAATCAACGAGCTTTAAAACAAACAAATGCATCAAACAATGTCAATTCAATTAGGCTCTACAAAAAGGACCCAACTTGAAGACACTATCAAAGTCGATAATTCTATAAACAACTCATCACTAGACGATTCCTCTGGGAAAACAAAAAAAAGGGAAGCGAGGGATGTAGAGAAGAAATAACTGACCAAGGAGGATGATAGAGAAGAAAAAAAACTCCTTTGATGAATGGAGAGGAGGTCCCGTCCTGGCAAACCCTAGATATTGTGAGAATCCAACAAAGGGGATGCAGATCGGATGCAGAGATGGGTGGTGATGGAAACGAAGAAGGGGAAGGTGGAGGAGGAAACAAAGGATCTGTAGGGGGAAAAACAACTGATGAAAGCTTTACGTTCAACGGATTGGTTGAAAGACGAGAAAGCGTCGTAGTTCAGGGCTGCACGGTTTTACTCAGCTTTTTCCCTTCTTTCTTTTTTTTTTTTTTTTTGTTGTTTGGGTTCTCTCTCTCTTAAGTTTTATTTTCTCTTCTTCCTGTAATTTGTAAACGAAATTAGTGACCATTGCATAAAAAAGGTAAAATAGAGAATCAACTCTCCTGCAAAAAAAAAAAAAAAAAAAAAGGTTTACACCTATCTCAACCAAAACAAATAAATACTGATCGATTAGGATATGCATCATTTACATATTTTTAGTTTTTACCTAACTATTATAAAAGATTAAGACCAAATATATATATCACAAATCTAACTTTTTGCATTTTTCCTAATTTTCACACATAACTCTTTCCATTTGATTTTTTCTTTTCTTTTCTCATAGTAAATTTTATTTTTTAATAGTAAAATTACACGCGTCAACGGAAAACTGAAATATCTCTGCAAACTGAAAAGGCAACATATAGTCTTTTAAATTAAAAAAAACAATGTGTAGATATCATTGAAAAATGAAAATTGATCAGTTTTTAAAATAAAAAGTTTGACCTTATAAATTATTATCTTACCAAAAAAAAGGAGTATTAATAAGAGAACTGCCACAATTACATCAATTTGGAAATTTTTGGATGTGTCTTCTTGGTAATGTCAAGTTTTGGATTAGTCTATCAATACTTCTGAAGACGGTCTGGACTTGGTATGACTTGTGTACCGTGTTTGTTTCTCTGTTTCCAAATGCCATAGACAATGGGCCTGATCAGATCACATACAGCTTACAAATATATAACCATGTTTAATTATACACGAATATCATAACGTAAAGGTGAGTTGCCAGTGAGGAGGAAATTGATTATGTGACAAGTTCACCTATTCATTACCAACAACTTGTTGCAAATGGCGGTCTGCTCAATGTCGATAAGCCAATGTGTGCAACAAACTTTTTGGTAGTTTTTTTTGTTTGTTTCATTGTTTTACCGACCTCTATACCGTTCCTTTGTATAGTATACTCATTACAAGAGTGAAGCACAAGTCCATAGTTTTGTAATGGAGGGAGGTTGTGTTTGGTGCTCGATTGCTCGGGAATGATTTAAGCGGATCTAAGCTTAGAGCTAGCCAAATCTTTTTCATACGTCAACTATATAAACGTGTCACTTCTCTACAGTCTCTAATATCTCTTCTTTGACATTTTACAGAATTCGGAAATATTCCAAAAAAAAAAATGCTGAAGGAGTTTTTCTCTTCTCTATAAAAAATTTGTTGGTGGATAAAACTCTTGGGTCCAATCCATATTTGATAAACCAACCCTTGGGAAAATTGGGCCGTGACAATTTGTAAACAAAACTGGTCCATGAACCAAAATATGTTTTTTTTTTTGTGAACCGAACCAAAATATTTTTTTTTTTTTTGGTCCATGAACCAAATATGTTATTTCGACAATTTTCTCTTTTTTTGCAAAATACATATTTTTATTTTCTTTTTGTTTGCGGAAATACATATTCTTATTGTCTATTTGTTTATTTCCACAATTAACACCCCAAAATATGTTATTACGACAATTCACCCTAGGCTCATTGAATTGTGTTGTTCGAAATTGTCAAGATTTCCTAAACATTCTACCACGATAACAAAATTACATAGTCAATGAGCCTGCTAGCTAAACTTTCTTTAGCATATAGCTAATATAATTCAAGAAAAAATAGTGAGTTAGACGTCAAAACAAAGAAGTGACGTAAATCTACAAAATATTACACATAAAGCAAAAACCAGTCTTGTAAGTAAACAGAGATCCTGTATAAATCCAGTGTCTCACTCGGTTCATGTACTGTCGTTTCCAAGGTCTGCCATTGTGACATGCAAAAAAGTTGAAACTCTTCACGCCAAAGCCAAAAACAAAATCTTTTCTTTTTATTTTTCTCATAATGGGAAAAAACCTTTTCTCGCGGAGAGAAACAAACAAAGAGCTTTCACCTAATTACAAATTCTTCTTTTTCAGCTTATATATAAATCTTTTTTTTCTCCAGTGACCCCTTCATTGTGGCCAAGTTTAGAACTTTGGATCCTCTGTTTTACAATTTGACAGGTACTTTTGTCTTCTGGCTCTCATATTTTGGTAGGTTGTCTTGGTTTTTAGATTTGTCTGCGAATATAAAGTGGGTTTTAATTCTTTCTTTTGTTTAAATAAATCTTGTACGTACGTAATTGAGCAAAGTATCAGTTATAATCTAATTAGGTTCATAATTCAATATAAACACACACTTTATCTCTTGAGATTCTTGAAGGGTTATTTTAATCTCTTTTCAAGACTCATAACTTCGAATTTATCAGCCATAAAGGTTCACTCTCGTTGGACAGCACTTGCTTACTTTGATTCTATAAGTTTCATTTTTTTTTATAAAGAGGTCTTTTTCCAGCTATCCCACTCTGCTCTTCTTCTTTTGAGCATTAGCGTTTTTGCTTCCTGGTTTTGTGTTTTTAGTTTGGAGACAAGATGGGACAGATTCCGAGGTTTCTTTCTTGGAGGAATATGTTGGTCCTCTCATTGGCCGTGAACTTCAGCTTGATTCTAAAGATCTTGAAGGGTGACAAAGAGCGAGGAGATTCTTGGCCGGATAGAACGGCGTATTCTAGCATATGGCCTGTGATATCCACCACGGCTTCAGGATCTTCTTTGTTGTCTTCAGCATCTTGCAATTATACCAAGATCGAAGAAGACGACGACAGAATCATCAATCTCAGACTGTAAGTTTTTTACTTACTCTTTTTTCATGTTCTCGATTACAATCTAGTTCTCTGAAGATAGTTATGTTCCTTGTCACCATGGTGGGAAATTTGATTGGTTGTTTAATCTTCCTTGGTGTTTTGAGAATAGTAAATGTGTATTAATGGCGTATCCTCCAGAATCTGTAGACAAAATATCTTCCTTATCCCATACTTGATTGCTTTGAAAGTCATTGATGCTAATAGCAAGGAATCTGAGATTATCCTTTAAGCACGCAAGTGAAAGCTCCATGCTTTAATGCCATAATTACCATTCTATATTAAATGCAAACTTCAAAAAAGGGGTAAAAATGGTCAACCCTAAGGTTATGATTCTTTCTAAGTTTCTACGGATGGTTTGTTCATTGACTTGCCAATATTTTCAAGTAAGTATGTCTTAGTTCTGCGTATGCTTGTGTTCCTTAACGTACGCCGGTAGTTTGAATATTTTGCTTCTGTTATTTACTTTGTTATGATGAGTGACTCGTCAAACAAAAAAAAAAAAAAAAAAATCTTTGCAAATTGATCATGGTGGTCCATTTGTTTTCTTTATAAGGGAATTAAGATAAATTTGGTCATAATGTCAACTGTTAAAAAGTATTAAAATTAAATTTGGACATGGGCCATTCTTCTTGTTGATGAGAAAGTAAAGAAGAGAGTGACTTCTTTTTTTAATACGGATTAGTTATGTGGTATGGTGTGAGAGAAAGGAGGTTGATGAGTGTGTGATGTTCCTTTTTTTGGATGCCCTCTCAATTAGTTTAGTTAGTGACAGCCAATGGAGTTTGAAAATTTGGGTTTAGGAGACACTTGGTATATCAGAATATGTATCATACTCCTTTTGATTCTTTCCCAATTCCATTGTCAAGAAAAAACTTATAAATAGACAAAAGAGAAAGGGAAAAAAAAAAAAAAAGTAAAGAGAGACCCACATTTTGGTGGACATGATTCTCATACATAAATATTTTCATGTCCATTGAGAGAATCTAAAGGACTAGTATGGTGATCTAGTACGTAACTGGACCATGTTATTCACTGTTATTAGAAATAAGGAGGTGATGTTTTATGTTCTCCATTAGAGAAAAGGACCCATGAATAGTCCTTTTACCTATATTCGCAGCTTTCTTTGATTTTAAGAGCAATTCTTGTCAGACTGTACGTAGATACATATACATAATATATGCTAACGTTGATGTGGTATCTCTTACGCAGTGGTGATCCAACGGTGTATGAGAGATACTGGCAGGAAATGGGAGAGGTGACAACTTTGGTGATACCTGGATGGCAATCTCTCAGCTATTTTTCAGATCACAACAACCTTTGTTGGTTTCTTGAACCAGAGCTTGGCAAAGAGATTGTGAGGGTGCATAAGGTTGTTGGGAATGCTGTAACTCAAGACCGCTTCATTGTTGTTGGCACTGGCTCAACACAGTTGTATCAGGCTGCTCTCTATGCTCTCTCCCCGCATGATGACTCTGGTCCCATTAACGTCGTCTCAGCTGCACCTTATTATTGTGTGAGTCACATAACGTGCTTTCGTCTCAAAATATACATGTATGTCTTGTTAGAGGCGCCATTTTGCTGGATACTAGCTTTCTTGGGTTATGTTAGCAGACACATATCAATCTAACATGTATAAGCGGTTTTGGTTGCAGTCATACCCGTTAATTACTGACTGCCTCAAATCGTGTTTATATCGGTGGGGTGGAGATGCAAAGGCATACAAGGAAGAAGGTCCATACATTGAACTTGTTACATCTCCAAACAACCCTGATGGGCTCTTGAGAGAACCGGTAGTAAACAGTAGTAAAGGTATACTGATCCATGATTTGGCTTACTACTGGCCACAATATACGCCGATAACATCAGCAGCTGATCACGACGTCATGCTCTTCACTGCTTCAAAGAGCACTGGCCATGCAGGGATGCGTATTGGGTAAGTACATACGTTGTTGTCACATTTTGCGTCATGGGAACAAGAAAAGATAACAACTCACTTAAACGTTAAATTCTTGTTTCATTTTGCAGATGGGCTTTGGTGAAAGACAGAGAGACAGCTAGGAAAATGACAGAGTACATTGAACTCAACACGATTGGGGTTTCAAAGGACTCGCAGCTTAGAGTAGCCAAGGTTCTAAAGGTTGTGTCAGATAGCTGTGGGAATGAAACGGCCAAATCCTTCTTTGACCACAGTTATGATGCTATGTATGAGAGGTGGAAGCTATTGAAACAAGCAGCGAAGAACACTAAACGTTTCACCGTTCCTGATTTCTCCGCTCAACACTGCAGTTTCTTTGGCAAGGTCTTTGAGTCACAACCAGGTACACATAAAGAAAAAAAATATGAAACAATGATAATCTGCTATAAGTATACTACGTAAATAATTGTAATGTACATAGAAGCATTTTAATTTTTCTTAATTCATTTGGTTTGGTGTATTATTGTAGCGTTTGCATGGTTTAAATGTGAAGAAGGGATTGTGGATTGTGAGAAGTTTCTAAGAGAGGAGAAGAAGATTTTAACGAAAAGTGGGAAGCACTTCGGAGATGACCAAAGTTTTGTGAGGATAAGCATGTTGGATAGAGATAGTAACTTTAATATTTTCCTTCGCAGGGTTTCAGCTTCCTCTAATTCAACTTTGTAATTAAGTGCATGAAATGATGATCTTTGTCATAACTAATGTTGCAACAAGTGTTTTATTGGAAATCTGAATTATGTGAAGGTCAAAGACCAATCCCGTCTCCCGATGAATGAACGAACATTCAAGTGTGCCGGCATGTTGGTCTGAAAAGTCTTGGTTGTAAGGATCAGAATATCAGATATATCCAACATTTAATGGATGTATAGTTTTTTTTTTTTTTTTTTCTTTTTTCAGATTTTAACTCCAACCTTAGGTGATCCCTCAGAGTCATATCGACAATGGTGCAGGAGTATCATTGTCCAAACCTGTCCATTTTACATTTGACTCAGCTTTTCCACCGCACCAATTTTGGGAATTTTATTGAGACTGCCATTTTGGAAACTCGAATTTGTCAAACTGCCATTAATGAAAGCTTCTTTCAAAACGTGCCACAAAGAGAGAAACATGGACGATTTTGCCCTCGAAGAAAAAGACAAAAGAAAATGATAGACAAAATCAAAAAAAAAAAAAAAAGAGATCTCGTCTACAAGATCTGGTCCACTACATCTGATCTGCCATAACTAGTCGACAAAATTGGTTCGCCGAATATTGTCCATCCACAGAAAATGTATTGTCTATAGTGTAATAACTGCATCACTTGTTTGATCGTCTGCCTGGTCCGCCGAATCAGGTCAACAGAACTGGTCCGCCGGTTTTTATCACTTAGAACAAGTCTATCATAACTAGCTTTTGTCCGCCGGAAAATGATACACCGGATCTGGTTTGCCACAACTAGTCTATCGTAACTGGTCTATCTGGTCCGCCGAATCTGCTATGCCGGAGCTGGTTAAAGTTCGTAGGAACTGACTATCGTCCGTCTGAACTCGTCTAACAGATCTGGTCTATCGGAACTCGTCTTTCTGGGTTGGTCGAAACTGGTCCGCCGAATATGGTCTGCTTGAATTGGTTATAGTTCATTAAAACTGACTGTGGTCTGCCAGAACTCGTCCGCTGGAGTTATGGTTTGTCGGAACTGGTCTGTCGAATCTTGTCTGCCGAATCTGGACCAGAATTGCTATGGTCCGCCGGATCTGGTCTGTCGAATATGGTCCGTCGGATCTGGTCTGTCGATCTGGTCCGCCAGAGTTCGTCCGTCGGATCTGGTCCGTTGAAATTGTTTGTTGTTGGAAGATGAAGAAGAAGATGAAGAAGAGAAAGAGATAATGAAAAAAAATGAACAGTCACAACACAAAACAGCCAATTCATCCAGGGGTACATCAGTCTTTATACAGAGCTCTTGTGGCAGGCGGGAGAAGAAGTTTTTCGAAGTGGCATTTCTTACAAGTTTTATCACTGTTCATGGCACTCTTTACAATTTTCTCAATTTTAGGGATATCATGCACGCCAACTTTTGTTTTTTTTGTTTTGTTTTCTGCATGATTCAGAAGGATAATTCCATCATTTCTATTTCTTCAAAAATATTAACAAATTTAACCAAAAAAATTTTTAAAAGGACAAAACACCAACAACCCATCAAAATTATAAAAATTGGACGTGAAAAATACTCAAAATAGAACCGTACGTCTTGTCACCATTCAAGCTCTAAAAGATTTAATTACTTTTCATGGTTGTAAAAAGTTAAACTGAGCGTCGTCATCTAACAAATTATAAAATAAACTTCTTTAAACAAAAACAAGATATAGTCACGATTTGTATATATGGATGAGGAAGATTAGAGTTAAGAGGTGAGGTGATGAGAGATCACACAGAACCACACAAACCATTCACGTGATGTTACCTGCAAAATTCATCATCAACTTTCTCCTGACTACGCCACATCACATTTGTTTTGTGGTACTATTCCATCGTCAAACGCCCGTTCGTCTTTGTCTTTTTCCACAAATCTACTCTTCCTTTCTTTATCAACTTGATCGTCTACATAACTATACTTGTCTTTTTTTCCCTATTCACAAATTTGTCTTTGTCTTGCTGCGACAAGTAAATATTTATTTTGATACCAAATCGATCCGAATCTCGGTCTGAGTACCATTTATACCCATTCTTGAATTTTTATAGCATTTTTGTAACCTATTCATCCTTATC
Source organism: Capsella rubella (assembly GCF_000375325.1). Lineage (NCBI taxonomy): Eukaryota > Viridiplantae > Streptophyta > Magnoliopsida > Brassicales > Brassicaceae > Capsella > Capsella rubella. Next base: position 6,089,637 of record NW_006238917.1, read on the forward strand.
ATGTTAGTTCTTTTGTTTAACGTAAATCTAAATATCATTGACACCAGTTCTTATAAGGAAGCCAAGCAACTTATACCTTTTTTTTTGTAATTTTGTACTTGTTGATGAGTGATAGTTAGAGAGATGAAGAAAACATGATTAAGAGTTGGATCAAATGATAAGATGTAAATATGTCTTGCATAAAACGTGTTTGAATTCCATTTTAAGGATAAAATGATGCTTCAGGTCTTGAATAAGTTTGTTTCAACTTGCGACATGATCTCTTTAAACTCATAAAGAAAACAAGATTAGACCCGTTGGTCCACAATTACTTTTTTGGCTCACAGCAATATTCCTACATATAACACTGAAAGATTTTATGACAGTATAGCAGTAGAAAAAAATTACATATAACAGTAATGCAAACTAAATCCAAAAATTAATTACATTTCAAATCATACAAATTATGTATTAGAAATTTTTACGTAGCCGGACTAAATTACTTGGGTGGATTCACCGGTCAAATTAATGGTCAGATGGTTAAACAATATTGGTTTAATAAGGAAATGGTTGGATTATTACACATGTGTTCAGATTATGATCGATCTCTACGTCCCAATGCTTTTGCCATTTTGCTGTGATCAGTAAGTTCCCAAAGACACTTTTGCTTTCACCTCAGTTTCCACTTTGATCCTCTTTTTACGGTAAAGTCACAAATAGTCAAACTTACCTTGAACAAAACCCTAAGCGCCAGTTTAATCACTAATCGATCCACTTAATTATATGATACATTAGACCACAAACTTTATATTTTATTCTATTAAACTGTACATTTCATCTAAACATCAAAAGGGTATGGCGTGTGAGTGTCTTTTTGGATGAAACTATACACATGTATACTGTATAAAAATTATGTTAAAACAAACAAACAAAAAAACGTAAAAAAAAAAAGTTGAGGCTCTCTTTTATTAAGCGGCAGGGATTGAGAATTGTTGACCACACTCTCATCATCTCTCTCTCTTTCTTATCTTCACTGTTTCATCTTTTCATTCGGATTAAATTTATATTTTCTGTCATAAAATTTATACTCTTAACTCTCATGAATTATTGGTCTCTAGAATAGTTTATAAGTAACAATCTAATTTGTACGGATGTCTCTTGTGATGTCGAAGAATTAAGAAATAAAGAAAGAGCTAGGGAACATGGATTTTGAGGAGCAAGAAGAAGATATGGAGATGTCCGGTGTTAATCCCCCCGGTGGTTACGACTCTCTGAGCGGCGAGGGAGCTACATCTAGCGGCGGAGGAGGAGGAGGAAGGAATAAAGGCGTTGGAGGGAAGATGAGGTATAGAGAGTGCTTGAAGAACCATGCCGTTAACATAGGCGGCCACGCCGTGGACGGATGCTGCGAGTTCATGCCTTCCGGTGAAGATGGTACACTCGACGCTCTCAAGTGTGCAGCTTGTGGCTGCCACCGCAACTTCCACCGAAAGGAAACTGAAATCGTCGGCGGTAGGGGCCAGAGAGTTCCCACGTACTACAACCGCCCGCCGCAGCCCCATCCACCGCCTGGATATCTTCATCTAACATCTCCCACGGCGGCAGGGCAGCCTTATAGGCCACCCATGGCGTCGGCGGACGAGGAGGATACATCGAATCCGAGCAGCAGCGGCGGGAACACGGCGAAGAGGTTCAGAACGAAGTTCACGGCGGAGCAGAAGGAGAAGATGTTAGCCTTTGCGGAGAGGTTGGGGTGGCGAATTCAGAAGCACGATGACGTGGCTGTTGAGCAGTTCTGTGCGGAGACTGGTGTTAGGAGACAAGTGCTTAAAATCTGGATGCATAACAACAAGAACTCTCTTGGTAAGAAACCCTAATTTTGCTCAGACATGATTTCAAACACTAGAAGATCATGATTGTTTCGTTTTTGGTATGACTCTTTCTGTAACTACTTTTAATTAGTAGTTATATGTTTTTCTTTTTTTTTCTGGACATATATAGTTTCTTCTTTTAGTTAATAACCGCATCTCGTAGTTTGGGACAACTTAGGACACATTGTGATTAATTAACTATTAATCATCATCATTAACGTTGGATCGAATGGTTAATTACTTGATTTCATAAATAATGTACACTGATGATTGTAATTGAGTAATGGACAAAACTAAAAAAAGTACGGTACGGTGCTTCTAGAGTTGTAGACCAATGAGTTTCAACTTTCAACCCGTATGGTACATATTGTTGGCTAAGAAATAAAATGATAAGTTGAGATTAGAGCTAGCTAGTAATCAGCTATATATAGTACTTAGCAATTAGCCAGTTCTAAGTTTTACGTAGATATTAGCTTACTAAATATATATAGGGCGGTTAAAATGAACTAAGAGAATAAATTCTGGTTGAGCATGCATGTGCAACAATGAGAAGCCATTGACGTTTTGCTCTAATAGCTAGCTAGGTGTCTAAGCATAACGTGCCATTGCGAGGAACTCCCACTCCTAAATTGAATGAACAAACCAAAAATACATGATGTTCAAATAGGTAAAGATATGTGTTATGTGTTTAAATAACATGTTATTTGCTTATTACGCATGTGGCGATATCCATTTATAGCATGCTACAATATATTGAAAATGTGACTAGTTTAAGAATCAATTATACCATAATCAACCAATAATATTTATTTGAACGTGTAAACATATATGTTGATTATGCTCATAATAACTATATATAAATAGAGTACCGTATATTTATCTGACGAACTGGCGCAAATATACACATAATAAGGCATTTAATTTATTAATACGTGAATAATCAATAAAACAGATAGTAGTTAATTAAGAGCATTTTTTGTCCGTTTAAGACATGTTGCTAGGGGTCTCATTTGACCTATTTTTATAGTTTTTTCCTTTTCCCCATTTATGTAACATATCCTGAATTAGTTCATGTAATAAGTCTTGAACCGTAAAATCCTCATTTTTTAATTTTAGTTTAAAGACACTTTATCTCATGTGTGAACATTAATTACCTTTTAAAGCTAGCCAAGTGAAACCGAAAAGCTTGAAATAATTAAACCAAATGATTCCCGATGATGGAGATAATGATGATGATGATGATGATGATGATATAGAGATATCCATCTCGATGAAGAAAATGACGAATTCACATTTGTCACCTTCCTCTCGCTATCTTACCAAAACCCACCGCTGCATTAACTCCCTCTCTCTCTCTCTTTAATCTTTAATATACGCTTGCTAGCTATGTCTATGTGTTGAGCTTGCTTCGAAACTTCTCCACTCTTTTTTAATTTGTCTCTTTCACATCACAACCCAATTCATTTAATTGCCGTAACGCTTGATGTAAACATACCAATTGTTACTCTTTGGGATTCTTTTTTACTTTTAATTTATTTTCCAAGAATTCAAGGAAATTTGTTTAGATATGACCACCTTAATTACCTTATATCACAATTTTCTCATTACAACATTCTATACTACAAACTCCTTTGATAACACATTATAAACAAACTAATTAACAAGTTGACATGTCGTTTTTTTGAAATGTATAATAAAACTCTCGTCATCTCAAATAATATAAGTCATAAGTTATGCATGAACATTAGATCCGTCAGCATTTTGCTCCTACCATCTCACCGAACATATTGTGTTTTTTTTGTTTATCGATAGAAATTATTTGGATCTTTTCAGCTAATAATAACGTCTCTTTTAATATAATATATACTATTTTGGCCAAAAAGGTTTTGAAATGACACTTATACTAATTTGGTTGGCATTATGCGACAAGAGTCGTGTGGCCCTAGCTCCCTATACAATGCAACCTTTCAATTTTGTTGTACCCACCAATTTCCTTGTACCATTGCTGCAGAGATTTGCAGTCCATCAAGTTGTTGGCCTCATCACTAGATCTAGATCATTATTCCATTACCATCTTATACTGAGACAGTCTCTGTATTAAGGCTTTATATTTACTTTGCATGCTATGACTATAAATTCATTAATCAATTTGCTAATAGTGAATTAAGAAAATAAACGTTCGCATGTCTTGAAGGTGTGAATATTAACGTTCACATGTCTTGATGGTGTGAATATTAATTTAATAATATGAAATTTCAAAAAGCTATTAAAAAATACTCCTAAAAATATAATTAATTGTTCTTTTTGGTAAAAGATCATAAATATGGGAACAAAAATAAAAATAAAAACTTTTCTATCATAACGTTTGGATTAAGAAAATCAGACATTTGTCTGTTCTACATTATTTAAGATGGGCAATTATATCTACGATTTTACCAATTGTTAATTGGGCAAGATCCTAAAGATAATCTTACTTCATCCAGTTTGTGTGTATATAGTTCTTAAGTATCCTTGAAATAAAAAAGTATCCTTTAAATAATGTTTAATTAAATAACATCTAATTTCATTTAACTCTTTTTTTTAACATTTAAAAACCATTAAGTTATTAAATCAATAAAAAAATCAAAATGTAAAATAGAAATGGTCAAAGAAATCATATACACTCTTAACTTTTACATAAAATGTTGAAAGCAAAATTCAATAGTAAAAAGTCAATAATAATTTTTAAAACGTTACGTAAAAGTTAAAATGAACAAAGGGAATTTGTTTTAAAACTCGTAACTCGATCCAATTATAAGAGTCTCATCAAACATATTGTTCAAAGATATTCGAGATTAAATATAGTATACAAGGTATTGAACACATTATTTCGTGGAAATACTAGTCGTAATTAAGACTTATAACATCAGTTTAAATAGTTTAAAATTTTATTTTTCTTTTTTGGTGAAAATTTAAAAGTTCATTTTAAACAAAGAAAATCTATACCATTTATAATTTTATTCTAAATTATGTATGTGCAACTATTATCTTTTGTCTTAAACAGGGTATAAATCAGATTGTTGGACAGAAGATACATGATTAGTTAAAAGTTATTTTAAAAATAACTGAACTTAAATATATAGTATATATATAACGGTAATATACTATTAACTTACAATTTCTCGAGGATACAAATCTTATTTAAAACCACAAACACAATTTAGTATGATTTAAAATACACATGTAAGCTAATATGAAAAAAAATTAAAATATATTTTTCGCGGAAAATATGAGTTTAAAAGTTATTTTGAAAATAGTTGAACTTATATATGAGTAATATGATATTATTATTACAATTTAGCGAATATATGAGTCGTACTTATATATATATATAATGTTGATATGAAATAATTAAGATATATTTCGAAATTGATACAAGTTTTAGCTAGTTATAATTTTTAATTTTTTATAAAAAAATTGATTAGAGAACAATAATAATTGTAATAAGTAGATTAATATACATCTTTCTAATCGATCGGCTGATCCAAAAAGATGTTGACAATATTCACACACGGTTCCAACAGTTCCTTGTTCCATATATTTCTCTGCATCTCGGCTGCACCTTCAGCTTGATTGGCTGCCCTAATTGCCTCTCGAAACGATGCTGTAGCATCCACCTTCTTTATGTCCCACCCGGCATTTGTCAACTTGATGATCTTCCTGATTTGATCCTTTGTGAGCTGAAACGTGTTTTCTTTGATCGCTCTCATAGCCTTCTTATAAGCCTCCTTTCTCACAGGATCCCATTTCTTCATGTCAATGTCATCAAGCTTGTATACTTTGAGGTAGTCATCAAACTCTTGCACTCCTATAGCCTTCCATATCCCCGATGGCTCTTCTGGGGCCTTGTTAGAACGGTGGAACTCAGCGATCTCCTCGAACATACCTGACTTCATCATCACATCCAAACGTAAAGAGAGATACTCAAATAACACAGGTTGGTCCACATCTATCCAAATGAAACAACAATCATATCTCAACTTGGAACAGATTGAGCCCATGTAGTCATCAGAAAAAGGATAGTTTACAGGGTCATAAGAGTCTGCAGGGAGAGCGTGGATATAGGAGTTGGATCCACCGGCAAGCATTGGGAGTTTTCTACGTTGAGTAATCTCAGAGATGGCTTTTTCAACCATAACACGAAACTCTGCAGCCGTGACTTCTCCAGCCTCCGGGTGTAGTTCACCGAGAAGGTGATGTGGCACTCCACGTCGTTCTGCAATGGTTGATTGGTTCGTGGTGATCTTCAAGCCATCATAGAACTGCATTTTGTCGGAGTTGATGATCTCGGCGTCGAAATGTAAAGCGAGATCAACCGAGAGTGATGACTTGCCAGAACCTGTGGCACCCATGATCACAACCATTTTGTCTCTACACTTCATTTTGTAAATAGAGATTGATTAAAAAACACGAATAGACAAACAATGTTGCTGATATCACGTTTTGGTTACTCCATGCATTCATATATATATAGCGTATGAATGTGTTTATGAATGAATTTAAAGTACATAAATAATTTTAAATCTATGTTTGTATATAGTTCTAACTTTTTATGGATTCTTTACTTTTTATGCCTAAATTAGCATTTTTGAAGTATATTCTATCTAAATAATAATCAAAACATTTAATATTTCTAATAAATAAATAAGCATATATAAATTACACAGAGATTTGGTTTAATCTTTCACATCATTCTTAAAATATATGTTTTATTGATAGGTGTTTACTTGCCAAAAAATTAATAACTCATATATTATATGACTTTAAAAGACATGTGCAAAGGGTCACTCATTCAAAAGTATATACGTTGATAAAATTAAAATAGTAATCAAGAAAAGTATATCTACATTTAAATCTATGTTTAAATTATAGTTATAAATGAATCTATGTGTTTACTCTATCTAGTGAAGAAAAATAATATAGAAAATGTTAGTTTGCGCATAAAATAATCGTCTCATGAGATGCGTTATACGAAACGAACGAAACATGCAACAAAATAAATTCATTAAACAATTGAGCCAACTATTACATAAATTAACAAAAACAATACCTAACTGACAACTGAACTAACGGTTTACGGTACTGTCAATCCATTAAAAATAATTCCTTCTGACAATTAGGTGACAAAAATCGTAATTCATACAACATTTTAGATTATATTAGTGACAAGATCATGCAAAACATTAAATATCATGGATGTAAGAAAAATGGAAGGAATGCAAAACTGGACCACATATTTCAAAAACTGAATTACTAATTTATCATAACACAGTTTGTATGCAAATATGTATACATATTAATTAATTAATTTTGATCACTTATAATTGTGAAGAAAAGAAAAAGAAAAAAACGACACCCGCTCGGTTTAACATCCATTAGACGCGAAGGCGAATGTTCTCATCGTCATCGTCAACGGCATCGGCGGCTCCAGCTGCAAGATCGAGGAGTTTCTCCATCTGCAAAGTCATTTCCTTGAGTGTGGTTGAAGCCTGGTCACTGTTTTTCGCAACCAATTCATTCACGTGCCTTATTTGGTCGCTCGAAGCCCTGACGTCGTAGTTAGCCGTGTCCGGGGATGCCTTGAGCTTCACATTTGCGCTCTTGAGAGCAGCCACCACGGCCATGTAGGCCTTGTGGCACTCCGTAAACGCAACCTTCACAGTTGGGTCTTTCTTTGCACTCTCATCCACGAAAATGGCTGTCTTCTCCGCGTGGGACGTGGCCAAGTTGATCACAGCCTCCGCCAATGGAACCTATTTGAGAGATCATTTTAAAGATCATTTTATCAGCGGAAACTTGTAATGATCATTCCCATTTACGATTGAGACGTCAACAGAACCAAAAAATAAAATATATAGTTTACAATATATTTTTAAAAAGATATGTTTAGAAGCATAGATTTTGTATTGTTTAAAACAGTTAAGTTTCGTGGTTTATACGTAAAAACAAATCGGTAATAAATGCATTAGCTCGTTATATATTACGCTAGACATCTTCTAATTCCTGACGTGAGATTCTACGAATAGCCAATATATATTGGAGATCATATATACCAGGCTAATGGGAGCAGCTGTAGGGGGATTGGAAGTCATAGTCTTAACGCAGAAAGCTTGGTCATGGGCACGATCGCAAATGGCGTCAATGTATTTCATGTGAGGGGAGGCTGAAGCAGGAGACAAGAGTAGCTGCAAAGTAATTGCCGCGGCGGCGAAGGTGGACAGAACGGAGGACGTTGCCATTTTCAAAGTGTCGGAAGTTTTCTTGTTCAAATTTCTGGTTGTTTATTCAGTTTTGTGTTGTATTGCTTTGGTTTAATTAAGGCTGATATATATATATGGTACTCTTAGGGGTTCATCTAGGGCTGGATAACTTTAGAATGTGCTATATTATAATTGGTATCAAGTGATAAATTTAGTAATTTTTTTTTTTGATTATATTTGCTAAATTTGGAGAACCTATGTTAATAGTTCGTGGTTAGTACAATATTAGTGAAAGACAACGTCCATTATTTATCATCTTTCTTTTTTTAGAAACTGGTAAGCGTAGTATTGAGGAATGGGAAGATAAACTTGGCTAAATATTATCGCTTGTCTTTTTGAATTTTATTGGCTTTTATTCGTGTTTTAGATCAAAATAGAGAATATAGTTAAACAAACGGTGGAAACATAGTTATTTATTTTGGTCATAAACTACAAAAAAGCTCTACAAAGTTTTTTGTTTGATTTGATAATTCCATTACCCTAATGCTATACGAGAAGATGATAACTTGGATTTTGGCTTGAGCATGACAATTCTAAAAGGTAGCGATTATAGGGAACGCAAATACAGATTGGAATATTCACATCATATCAACAAAAGAGCACAATACAAATTATGAAAACGAAAAGAAATAGAACTACTACTCTTGGTATTGTATATACTCAAGATTACATGAACTGATTCGCAAATCCCCGAAACCAAATCACATCTACCGACTTCTGTCCTAATAGAGAACCCCTAAGTCTTTGAAACAATTAAAACAAAGTAAGGTAAACTCATCCCCTTCCTTCTTTTCCTGTTGTGTAGCTTTGGCTTTCCCTCACCTCTGATGCTGCAATATCCCAGCTCCCACTTCTGCTTCCCCAGCTTCCATGCCTTGTTTCTGTCCTTATTGAGCCTGCTCTCTCATGGTCTATGTCCAAAGTGTGATGAGACTGACCGTTGTTCCCCTCTTCTGCATTACAACGCTGTGAGAGGTTCATAAGATCGTCCCCAATGTCTAGATCGTCTTCCACTTTCTGTCGCCGGGTCCCATTTTCCTCATCTGTTTCGGCTGATTCCCTGGTGGTGTTAGGGAGAGTTACAACTCTTGGAGGTTCTTCCTCTATGAAGGCTCTAAAGTTGTTCCTCGAGGGCTTCACCTTCGAGCAAAATACCTCCAAGAAATTGTTTGCACAGCCACGGTTATAGACAACGGTTCTGCTGTTTGATCTGTACTTGAAACTCTCATAGGTTGTCTGCGAAACTTGCACGGTATGGCTATTAGTTGATTCACAACTTGCATATGATATGATACTTATACCAGAAAAAAATACCAGTGATCCCAACTAGAAAATGGAATACTGAAATAATAGGGACCAACTGACCATGTTTGTACTTATGAGGTACAAGTGAAACGCTGTGAGTCCTCCAACAAACCACAGGGCAATAAAGCAATATATCATCAGCGCAACTGAACAAGGTGAAGCTTTCATCGCCCTCCACACAGTTCCGTGTTGATCATCCATCAGAATCTTGATGTAGAAAGCCGACATCGAGAACACATAGATGCAGAGAAGTGTTGACGAAGAGACAAACATAAAGAAATACCTATAGTTTCTCTGCCGACGGACACAACTTTCTAAGTCAGAGTCTACCCAATTAACAAGAAAAGATGGGAAAAACAGACTGGCCAATCAGCAGATAAACAGATCTTGGCCTTTTAGATAGGAGAAAGAAAACCTCGGCCAGAAAAAGTTACGAAATTTATATGTTTTAAAGTGAATATGCTTGTGAATGAGCTTACCTGTCCTATACATTGGCCCACCCACGGGCAATGATGATCAAAACGCTCAACACAGTTGTTGCAAATGGAGCAATGAGAGCAACGAGGAGGCCTGTAAAGCATGCATGTATCACAGTATTTCACTCTAACAGAAACACCATTAAACATGACTTCCTTGGTCCTAGGAATATGAACACTTGGTGTTTGTCTTCCATCAGCTGATATTGTTGTCTCATAACGAAGTTCTTCCTCTGGTGGATGCAAATTTCGTGGAACTATACCAGGATCTCGTGCAGATGTGAAGAAGAGGAGGATCAATATCTATCAAAACCAACAACGTGATTCAGCAAAGCAAAAAAAAAGAAAAGTATGAATGCCACACAACTTGTGACAGAATAGGAAGGCACGGTTTAAACTTGTAAGCCGAAGGTTCAAAACGAATGAGAAACATCTTAAGCTACATTATCGCTGTGTAGTCATGTCATTTTTCCAAATTATATACTCGTAACCAAGCAGGGTGCATAGCAGTAAATTAAAATCTGATACTTTTTTGTTAAAAAAAAAAAAGAACTCTGATACTTCATAAACATAACATCTAACCACCACAAAACAGCTGATAAATGTTGATGATAACCCAATTTAAATAGCAAGCAAACAGGAGGAAACAATTAAATAGATATAGGAGTATCAGATGGGCATCGAAGAAGACTTACATAAATAGTGAATAGAATGGCTACCACTAAGATAGCATAACCTGCATTGTAGGATGAAAACTCATGGCGAAGATGTCTTGCCACAAATACACAGAACAGAGCAACTGGAACAATGATCAGTAGCAAAGTAAGAGGCAGTGACCTAGCATCTGGTCCAAATATCAATCTCCCACCAAGGATGAATTTCTGCAAAAGAGAAAGGAAATAGCAAATCAAGATTATATAGAACATTGATTGGTGAAACCACACTGATTTTAAAACATGTACAGAGTCAAGCATTCAAAACCAAAAGAATGGTTAATATGCAAAAATGCAGTGTTATTCAAATATAATAACGAATCGAGCAACAACATTGTGTAATGTAGCTCATTCAGAATGGTAGTGACCCAACCAAGCCCTTAAGATTTCATGCTTTATCGCATCTAAAGCCCAAAACTTAACAATGATTAAACCTAGTTGTAGAGAAAACTACCAAACAGATAAGAGAAAAACCAAAATATGCTAAAAACATTCGGCTCTGCAACATTAGTATAGAAGGAATTCGACAAAAAAAAAACCTAATTTCCAAATAATTTCCTCTAAACAAACAGAGCAAAATCAACCAAAACCTAGTCATATAGAGCAGAATTCAGAGAACCTATGTCATCTCTTAGCAAGGAGGAAAAATCGCAGGCTCAATCGCTCGATGATTAAAGAAGAAGAAGAAGAAGGAAATACTTACATTGCTTCCTTTCCAGGCTTGGAATACCCGTTTTGTCATCGAGAGGAGAAGAAGTGAGCAAAGAGAATCAGAAGGTAGCTACCACCAACGACGAATTCGAGGATAACACTAAATAAATTCTCCCCCGCGAGTGCTATTTCAACATTTCAAAAGTCTTCCGGCGAAGAAGAGGGTTTAATTCCGATGATGGAAAGCCCAACCGTAACAGTACCAGAGATCGCTAGCGAAACCCTAAAAGGATTTTACAACAATTAAATTGATAAAGCTCGCGAGCGACTTCTGGTCTGACCTCTCTCCCTCCCTCAATTGCCCGAAGAACGAAAACGATTGGTTTTTTTTCTCTTTTTTATGCTTTATGTTTTTTTTTCTATTGGTTTTAATGACGTCATCATGTTTATCTTCTAAACCACAAATTAAAATTAGCGTCCTCAAAAATTTCCTGCGTACTTTGTGTGTCAGATTCATTCCTCGTGTGCAAACTATAATACAATTTCGAAACTTTTGTTTTTAATAAATGATTTAAGAGAAAGCAAAACAACTCAATACCAATTTTGTTCTTTGCAAGTGATGCCGATGGTCTTGTTTGTCCTCTAAACTCAAGTCTCTGAAGAACAGCCCATACTCCGAATCAAGAATGGAATAAAGGAAATAAACTCAAAATATATAATCCCGAACGAACGAACGAACACGAACAAAAGAGTGGTTTGAAGTGCTAGTTCTTGTTTTGCAACTAAAAAGAGTGGTACTTTATATATTATGAATAGAGTAGTACAGTACAAACATCTGAAATGGCGGGGCCAAGCGAAAATAAAATAGAATATGATGCCAAATTGTATGTATCTATTGAGTTGAGACAATACTAGTAGAGAGTATATAGTCGTCACAAAGAGTGTGATAAAGCAAGCTTGTGAATCCTAATCTAAGCAGGGCCGTTCGCTCCCACCAAAGGACAAATCTCTTTCCGCAACTCATCTCTGTTCATTGGTTCCTCCCAAATATCAATCAAATCGGAATAAACTAAACGGATCCCTCAAATATAAATTAAAGCTCCACCCTTTCTCTCTCTCTCTCCATTGTTGACTCTCTTCCCTCGTAAACATCGCTGTCTCTAAAGATGGCCTCTCTCTCAGGCCTCTACTCCTCTTCCCCGTCTCTCAAACCTTCCAAAAACCTTTCCTTTAAAGCATTGCCGGCGGCGCAGTCTCGTGATTCCTTCTCTTTCCCGCATACCTCCAAACCCACCAACCTACCGTTGACTCTCTCCGCGGCTCGTTCCGTGGCGCGCGACATTTCTCACTCGGATGCGAAGAAGGAGCTTCTGAAAGATCCGGATGCGTTGTGGAAGCGATACCTCGATTGGCTTTATCAGCAGAAAGAGCTCGGTCTCTATCTCGATGTCAGTCGGGTCGGATTCACCGACGAGTTTGTTGCCGAAATGGAGCCCCGGTTTCAGGCTGCGTTTAAGGCTATGGAGGATCTTGAAAAGGGGGCTATAGCGAATCCAGATGAAGGAAGGATGGTTGGACATTACTGGCTTAGGGACTCTACTCTCGCACCCAAACCCAATTTGAAGACCTTGATCGAGAATACGCTTGATTCTATCTGCACTTTCTCCGACGACATCATCTCTGGCAAGGTTAGTATTCGATCCCACCTTGTTTGGTATTTTGATCATTTGCGTGGCCACATTTCTCATATTCGAATAAGTAGTTCTTTGCAGAGTGTCTTGCTTAGCTCACCTCCTGATTCTTGTTTGCTTGCGAGACCTACTCAAATTTGTTTCTACATTGCAGATAAAGCCACCATCTTCTCCTGAGGGTCGTTTTACTCAGATACTTTCTGTAGGCATTGGAGGTTCGGCTCTTGGACCTCAATTTGTCGCTGAGGCCTTGGCTCCTGATAATCCTCCCTTGAAGGTATCACACACTGTTTTCATTCTAGTCAACATTGCATTCCGTTCACACTCTTGGCATCCCTTTTATCTTTGCCTCGTGGACGGATCTCCTGTCTTGGATTTTTCTGATCGAAAGTGTCTAACTTGCTGTGTATGTTTTTTTTTTGTGCTTTTGTGGTGTTGATAGATAAGATTCATTGACAACACCGACCCTGCTGGAATCGATCATCAGGTTGCACAACTTGGGCCAGAGCTTGCCACTACTTTAGTAATTGTCATCTCAAAGGTGTGTCCTATATACCATTGTTTGCACAGGCTGTTTTATATGATGGTTGGTCTTGACATTGGCGAGCATGACTTAGTATTTTACGTGTTTCTCAGAGTGGAGGTACTCCTGAAACTAGAAATGGACTATTGGAAGTACAGAAAGCATTCCGTGACGCTGGTCTGAATTTCTCAAAACAGGTATTAATCTCAGGTTTTTGTTTCCGTTTTACTTTTCTGAAATCCATGTGCCTATGAACATGGGAAGAAAGCTGTTTATAAATCCCAACTGGTTTACACAGCTAGAAGTAATCTGAGTTAAGTGGAACCAGTAATTTGTCTCAGTTACAACAGAGTGAAAACTGGCTTTCCATAGATCATTAGACGGAATGCATATAATTTAGATGTATTGCATATAATTTAGCTTCAACTTCTGCGCATCTGTAGTTCCTTAGCAGCAATTTCCCGCTGTATGCTTATGCAGGGTGTTGCAATAACCCAAGAAAACTCGTTGCTGGATAATACAGCCAGAATTGAAGGTTGGCTAGCTAGATTTCCTATGTACGACTGGGTGGGTGGAAGAACATCAATAATGTCTGCAGTTGGTTTGCTTCCAGCAGCTCTACAGGTAATTGGTACATAAGCTTAAACTAAGTATGATCACTCATTGCTTTTATGTATGTTAATGCACTGCCATCGTATAGGGGATTAATATTAGAGAGATGCTTACTGGTGCCAAAATAATGGATGAGGCGACTAGAACAACTTCGGTAAGTCTTACTTGTTGCAGCTTGTTTTAGAACTACCACTTCTTGTTTTGTTGAAGATGAATTTACTTACCAGGGTTTTAGTAGAATATTATATCATAAGGTTTAGTTAGAAACCATGACTCACTCTAGCCTATAAATTTCTTTCTTCTTTCAGATAAAAAATAACCCTGCAGCTCTCCTAGCTATGTGTTGGTACTGGGCTTCAGATGGTGTTGGCTCCAAGGTATTTTCCCTCAACTTTTTCGAAAGTGTCTAAGATTAGCATGGAGATTGAGTTTCTTATTGACCTTTTAATTATTTTTTCCTTTCTTTAACAGGATATGGTCATCCTTCCTTACAAGGATAGCTTATTACTATTTAGTCGGTATCTGCAGCAGCTGGTTATGGAATCACTGGGAAAGGAGTTTGATCTTGACGGTAACACTGTAAGCATACTCTTTCTTCAGTGTTCACCACAGTACCTCGGATGGGAGTTCATGAGAAATTAACTGAGAAGTGTGAATTGGTCTTGCATTTAATGTCACTCTTAAAAATCTTAAGCTCTTGGTTACATAATTGAGTTCAGTTTGTTACACCGTCTTCCTGGAAGAATTGAAACTTGTATACTGTTTCCTCATTCCTCAACCCTGTTTTTACGAGTGTGATCCCAAGGAAGTAAGGAACGATTATTCAAATTTGCAGGTTAATCAAGGGTTAACTGTATATGGAAATAAGGGGAGCACAGATCAGCATGCGTGAGTTTCCTTTATTCAAATAGTTTTCTCATTGAGACATAGCAAAAATGGACCTCTTATGCAACAGTATTTAATTTTCTTATTTTACTAGCTACATTCAACAGCTGAGAGAGGGTGTGCACAATTTCTTTGCAACCTTTATAGAAGTGTTACGGGATAGACCCCCAGGTCACGATTGGGAGCTTGAGCCAGGTGTCACTTGTGGAGACTACCTCTTTGGGATGCTACAGGTCTGATTTATGAATTTTGCACAAATTAAAAGATATTAACTCTTTACACATACTGCATTTGGACTATCTTCCTAGCTAATTAGCTGGTTTGAATTTGTCCAGGGAACTAGATCTGCTTTATATGCAAACGGTAGAGAATCCATTAGTGTTACTATCGAGGAAGTGACACCAAGATCTGTTGGGGCTATTATAGCTCTTTATGAAAGAGCAGTCGGATTGTATGCCTCAATTGTGAACATAAATGCTTACCACCAACCCGGTAGAGATATTCCTCCTGTCTCGGAAACCGGTGTTCTGTAATTGCCTTACTGAAATTTGTTTACTGAATCCAAATGAAACTACGATTTCAGGTGTGGAAGCCGGCAAAAAGGCAGCAGCAGAAGTTCTGGCCCTGCAAAAGCGGGTATTGTCAGTTCTTAATGAAGCCACGTAAGTATCAGACCATGTCCTCTTTCTCTGTCAAATCTAGTCAAGACTCAAGAGAAACCACTTAGTTACTAACCATTTTCATCTGCCTGCAGTTGTAAAGATCCGGTAGAGCCATTGACATTGGAAGAGATAGCTGATCGTTGCCATGCTCCTGAGGAAGTAACGTCTAAATCCTTGCAGTTTAGTTTATTTTAAGTTTCATCTGTAATTTTTCGAATGGACGTATCAAGAAGTCTTTATATTTGACTCTGCAGATAGAGATGATATACAAGATCATAGCTCACATGTCTGCAAATGACAGAGTTCTGATAGCTGAAGGAAACTGTGGATCGCCACGGAGTATCAAAGTGTATTTGGGAGAGTGCAATGTGGATGACCTGTACGCTTAATAAACCCAACACTTTCGCAAAAACTCCAAAGAGTCGCATTCTCTCCATTCCTTATTCATTTCTTGACATGTCTATGATTTTGAAAGGAGAAAAGGATTTGCAATAAGGGCCAGGAAACACTTGTGTACTTGTTTCAAAATAATGAGAATTTCAGTTCAGAGTGTGGAAAATGTTGGTTGAATGAAAACATAGGAGATGATACATCAATCAATCAGGCAACAATGATCTCAACACTACCCTTCTGCTTGTTTTTGGTTAGGTGTCCTTCTGTTTCATCGCAACACTCTTATCTCTCTATGTATACACAAACAAAAGCTTAAATCAAATCAGCAGGTAAAGAAGCTCAACAAACTTCCTCCATGTGGTTGGATGATAGTATTAGACAGTTTTGCAACTCAAGCAAAGTGATATGTTACTTATTTGTGATGGACTTCCAACTATAGCTTCTCTTCAAAATATAAAACATACTTTTTTACACAAGTTTATTCTTTTTATAAGAGTACCAAACATTTAAGTAAACTTTATAATCAAAGGCTCATAATTTTTCCATAATAAGGTTCAATTTACCCACTTTTGAAATTCGAATGGAATATGTTGACAAAAAAAAGAAAAAGGTAGAAAACAAGACACAAGTCGAGTCGGATAGTCCCCACCACCACCTATTTAGTAGCCTACCATAACAACAAATTTACAAACCTGTAACGTTACAATTCCTTTTGGTCCATCTTCAAAAACCATTTATATTAAAATTACTATGCTAAATTGCTTTTCCACGTCACCACTACCCGTTATGCCTCAGCTCCCGTGAGCGTACTAAACGACGCCGTTCTCGGGGTTCTTCTTACCACCACCACCCACCAACTCGATTTGCCTTTCTTCTCTACCCTTTTCCCAAATTTGAATTCCCAATTTTTCAAATTAAAAAGAGAATCAAAAAGTAAATTAGATTTAAAAAAGAAAAGAAATTACAAACAAAGAAAAATCATTTTGAAGAAGTGTGCACACAGATTTCAATCGTCTCTCTCCCACTCTCTTCTCGGAGAAAGCTTCCTGATTAAGCTTTCCTAGTCTCCTCCATTGCAAAATCTAGCTCGATCTGTTAAGGTTTCTCTGAGTTCTTCACATTTGGCGTCAATTTTAGCAACTTCCTTCCCAACCAGTACCACTGTGCTTCGATTTCAACTTTACATTTCACCATGATCCCCGACGGACAATTGAGATTGCCTGCTCCCAAAGTCCGTGACGGCCGCGTGTCTCCTTCAGCTCCTGCTCCGCTCACCAGAACCTTAGCGGTGGCCGATACTGACGCCACTTCCGAAGACGGTATGAGTACAAACTCCGAGGACCTCTCTCTCGATTCGTCTCCCGAGGACAGTAGAGTGTCCAGTGCCGTTGGTCGCAGCTACGGAAGAAACTCGTCTTATTATACTTACTCCGAGGTGAGCTCATCAAGAGACACTTTGGTCGGTGCACGCGAACAAACCGGACCTAGATTTGATGGTGATACGGAGGAGGATGAATCCACCGATTCTGCCACTAGCTCGCAATTTTCTCCTCCGCCGCCGCCAGCTGGGAGGATTAATGGCGGCGTATCTCAGGTGGAACAAACTCACTTCCCTAAGACGGACGGGAGAGCAACCGTCGAGAAGGTTGGACCTTAACCTTTCGTGTTAAAATCTCTGATTGTAGAGTATTTTGAATGATGGATGATTATTCCCCGTTCGTAGAGCTATAAAATGACATATAATGGAAAGATTATGCAATCGGGTTTTATTCTCATATTACTTGATTGTGGTCTAAATATATGGATTCTGTGATCATCGTCATAACAATGTCTGGTCAGGACTCAGGAGCTTTAGCTGATGTTGAAAGGTCTTTATGTACAACCAGACAAGAGTTGTTTTCTTGTTTAAGTTTTATACATGTCTGTATTCCCTTGTATAATTGAGGAACAACAATTATGTATAATGGATTTGTTTCCTGATTGATCTTCTCAATGCACTTGTTCGTACTCCAGGATATTGATGAGACGTTTTCTTCTGAAGAAGTAAGCGATATACCCAGTGCCCCTCCATTTTCTGGGGCAGCAGAGGAATCTGAAGAAATTAAACCGGCAACTTCAAGCGTTCAGGTTTCAGAAGTCAAAACAGGAGATTGTGTAGAAAGCAGAAAGACTGGCCACTTTAATAGGTACTTCCTCTTTATTTGAAATGATTTCTCAGGCTGCTAAACCATATTCACTTTTTGCTTCTCTTCCTATAGACCTAGTGCTGCTTCTGAGTCATCCGGGCCACCTGATCAACATCCAGCTCGACTGCCAACTTTTCATGCGAGGTAGGTCTGATTGATCATTTTTTTCTTTGCTTGAGAAATTGGCTGTAGACACATAGAAAAACCCCAGTGTTATCTTCAATCCGTTTAGTAAACAAGTAATATTCTTCTTTTTAATCACCGAGCTCTTTTATGTCCCTGATACAGCTCTCGTGGGCCATGGCATGCTGTGGTTTCTTATGATGCATGTGTACGACTTTGCCTACATGCATGGTCAACGGGTTGCATGGAGGCTCCCATGTTTTTGGAAAATGAGTGTGCTCTGTTACGAGAAGCATTTGGGTGAGTTTATTTCCTTGGATAAATAGTCTAGCTTTCTTTATGCAAACTGAAGTTGAAGGATATTTTTTCGTCCTTATGCCTCCCTCCAAATAAATACTGAATAACAGATTTGTATTTGGGTTAATACTGACTAACAGGTTGCAGCAGCTCCTTTTGCAATCGGAGGAGGAGCTTCTGGCGAAGCGATCTTCGCAAGCTGCACACGAAGGAGTTGCACCCAAACCAAAAAAAAATATTGGCAAAATGAAGGTGCAAGGTAAACTTGAATTTTGTGTTCCATCTGCTTTCTGGCTACTCCTATAATCAATAGTCGTAAAATATATTTGTCTGTTTTTTCAGTACGACGTGTTAAAACAGTTTTGGATGGTCCAACTGGCTGTAGTATATCATCTTTGAAGCCATCATTGATAAAATTTGAGAAAATCCGGATTCACTTTTCCAATATGTCAACTCGCTTATTTTCTGGATGGCGGGCTCTAAGGAAGATCCATGTCCGTGTACCAGCCAATGGTTCATCTCTTCCTCGTCAAAGTCTGGCATATGTACATGCTAGTACACAGTACTTAAAACAAGTCTCTGGTCTCCTTAAAACTGGTGTCACAAGTTTACGTAATAATTCAACGTCTTATGATGTTGTACAAGGTATGTGATTATTATTAACTGCTTGCCTATTCGGGCAGAATAAACTTAATGTAGCATCATGGTTTTTGATGAAATATGCCATATATATGTATGTATGGAAGTATGTGTAGGAGAAGTTAGAAAGAAATTGTCTCTCCATGTTTCCCACTTCACTACTCTCTGCTTTTGTACAATAACTTTTATAAATATGGATTGATCCGTTTGGTTCTGTCTTTCAGAAACATACTCGTGTAAAATAAGATTGAAAAGCTTAGCTGAAGATGATGCCATTATGATGCAACCCGGGTCTGGTGAAAGCCATGTTTTGTATGTTCTTATGTTCCGAACTCCTCTTTCCACTCTCCCAAATCCACTTGGGGCAACTTTCCAAATCTGTGATATCTGACAAAAGTGTATGAAATTTCAACAGCTTTCCTGATAGTCATGGAGATGATCTGATTGTTGAGATCCTTGATCCGACCGGGAAGGATTTTGGGCGTGTGCTTGTCCAACTAGCAAATATTTCTGAAGATTCGGTATGTCCTATTTACTTGCCTCTTTAATTTGTTAATATGTTTCAAATGCCTTCTAATAAAGAAAGCATACAGGCTGAGAAACTTCGCTGGTGGTCTGTTTTTCGTGAGCCAGAACATCAACTTGTGGGAAAACTCCAGCTCTATATTGACTATTCAGCAAGTTTTGATGATAACAGCCATTTGAAGGTGGGGTAACAACCTAGCACTCATAATATTTGGTTCTGTTGGTGATTTCTTCGCAGTATACTAAGAGACACTCGAGCTGTCTATTTCCTTGAGGAACTATAAAGCTTTATCTCGTACAACATTAGCCTCTTCTCTTGTTCATAGTACTAAGCTGTTTTAATCAGAAAATATTGTCATACTATAGTTGCTGACTTTAGACTTGTTAAGGTGTTATTAGCAATTTTATTAAAGATGGGATCTTTATGGCTATCTAATTGCTCATTTACGTATGTTTAGCTCCTCATTCATTTTTAAGTCCATTGCTTGAAACCTTGCTCGAAACTTTTCGAAGCTATATCTTCTACTCTGAAGATTATGTCTCTGATCACAGATATAACTCATTGTATTCTGTTCATCTGATTTTGGTGTATTGATTTTCTTTTTCATCTACCTTTAGTGTGGTTCTGTTGCGGAAACAGTCGCATATGACCTAGTCCTGGAAGTGGCCTTAAAAATGCAGCGGTTTCAGCAAAGAAACTTGTTGTTATATGGTTCATGGAAATGGCTATTGGAAGAATTTGCCACCTACTATGGGATTTCAGATGTCTACACCAAGCTTAGGTATACCATACTCACTTTTTCTTAAATCTTATTATTTGAGATATGCTATAACTCCGTTTTCTCTATCTTGCTTATTTTGTTGCTTTTAGATACTTGTCCTATGTAATGGATGTAGCTACACCGACTTCCGACTGTCTCCATTTGGTACATGACTTGTTAACACCTGTCATCATGAAGGGAAATGGCAAGAGCGCCTTGAGTCATCAAGAGGTACATATGCAGTAATCTATTACTACTTTTCTGTGCTTTTTTTTTTTTTTGGTTTTTGTTTATTGTGTGTGGGTTTTGGAGTTATGTGTTTTTTGCCTCAAGTTAAGCTTTGGACTTAGACTTCTCGCAGTTGCCAACATGACATATTTAAGCATCAAACAATATCTCATATCATCATCACGTTAATCCTGTTTTGCTGTTGATCTTTTCTTCTTGTGGAAGCATAATATTACTTTCTGCTTATGACTGCTTATGGATCTCTATTTTTTATATCTGCTTTCAACAGAATCGGATCCTGAATGAAATTAAGGACCAGATCGAGCAGATACTGAAACTGGTCTTCGAGAACTACAAATCTCTTGATGAGTCGTCATTTTCTGGAATGATTGATGTGGTCAGTTCTGCGTCAGGAGTTCCAGCGCCAGCGCTCACTCCTGCTGTGAAATTGTACACACTTCTGCATGATATCTTGTCTCCGGAGGATCAGACTAATCTTTGTCATTACTTCCAGGTATAGCATATAACCTCTCAGTTGCCTTATCTTACTCTTGATCAGTCATTTTTCTCATTTATCTGGCATCAATTCATTTATAGGCAGCAGCAAAGAAGAGATCTAGAAGGCACTTGGGTGAGACAGATGAGTTTGTTGCAAACAACAGTGAGCTCAATTTTTTGGACACTTCTGCAATGTCGGCTGCTTACCAAAAAATGACTATGGTCTGCAAGAATGTAAAGAATGAGATCTATACTGATATTGAGATCCAAAATGAAGATATACTTCCCAGGTTAGTATGCAAGTGGAAAAAAGTTACGTTTGTCTCCGCAGTTGTTCCAGATAATTTATACGAAAAATAACTGAACTAACCCCAGTCAACTGTAGTGGTTACTGTTAGTTGGTTATATGTTGGTCACAAGCTCTAGCGTTTCAGACAGTGGTAATAATTTCAACTTACAGTAGATAGACTTGTGTATTTATTAGCTAGTGGTCAAATTTTTTTGAGATTTGGTAGAATCTTCTTTTCCTTCCCTTAGCTTCTCTTTCAATCTATGGTTATACCTAGATTAGCATCACCCGTAATATTGCTTTCATGTGTTATCAGCTATCTTTGAACCTCAGTTGTGTCATTATGTTATCATTTTTTTTGTAATTGAGATGTTTAGATGTGTATATTGCACTAAAAGCTCTTGTAAAATCTTCCTGCAGCTGTTGATTGCCCATGTGTTTGTTATATATTTGTATGCAGTTTTCTTGACCTTCCAAACCTGTCAGCGTCTATATATAGCACAGATCTCTGCAATAGACTTCGAGCATTTCTTGTTGCATGTCCGCCCTCTGGCCCTTCACCAACAGTTGCAGAACTTGTGATTGCAACCGCAGACTTTCAACGTGATCTTTCCAACTGGAACATTAGGTAGGTTGTTTAGATTATCTGACTTGTTGATTGTCTGTTATTTTTGACTGGCATCGTATTTCAATTTACAGTCCTATCCAAGGAGGTGTTGATGCAAAAGAGTTGTTCCATCTATATATCATGATTTGGATTCAAGATAGACGTCTTTCATTACTTGAGTCCTGCAAACTTGATAAGGTGTGTATACTGATATTTTTGTGTGGTTTCCTTCAGATGTGTTTTTTCTTCTTTTTCATATCAAAGCTATGGAGAAGCAAAAGTATTTCTCTTGTCTCTCTCGTTCTTCAAACTAACTTCTTTGTATCGTTAAAAAACTGTCAATCAAGCAGGTAAAATGGTCTGGAGTCAGGACACAACATTCAACAACTCCATTTGTTGATGAAATGTATAAGAGGCTGAACGAAACAATTCAAGACTATCACGTTATCATTTCCAGATGGCCAGAGTATATCTTTGTTCTGGAGAGTGTAAGTTTAGTTGTCCCTTGATGCTTTTTGAATTTGCGATTTTGAAAATATTACATGTATATACCATTGCATGTTATAAGCTTACAACGTAATTGTATGTATGGTGTAAATATGGAATGAAATGGCTGACACTGATTGTGTTTCTTTAGGCCATTGCTGATGTTGAAAAAGCAACTGTGGAAGCTCTGGAGAAGCAGTATGCAGATGTCTTAGCACCTCTAAAAGAAAACTTGGCTCCAAAAAAACTAAGCTTCAAATATGTCCAAAAGCTGACCAAGAGATCTGTGATTGCATATGTAGTCCCGGATGAGGTGAGCATAACGTTCCTACATTTTATTATTCATTAGAAAATATAATTGTTCGCTGAGAAGTTGCTGTATGTGCTTGGTGCAGCTGGGCATTCTATTAAACTCCATGAAGAGGATGCTTGATGTTCTACGGCCTAATATAGAGGCTAAGTTTAAAGCATGGTCGTCATGCATTCCTGATGGTGGGAATGCAGCTCCTGGTGATCGTCTTTCTGAGGTGACAGTGATGCTCAGAGCCAAGTTTCGTAGCTACCTTCAGGCTGTAGTTGAAAAACTTGTAGAAAATGTGAGTTTCCCTTAACTCTTTTATTTCCTAAGCTAATCAAAAATATGTTATCAGCATAAAAAATGAAATGATTTGTAGTACTGCCATTTCTTCTGGAGTGATGTTTCTTGTGTAACGAACGTTTGTCCATGTTTTGTTATCTGATTTAGCATGTTTGGAGGTTTTCCCTTTATTATATATATGCTTGTGTGGTAATCATGTTTTTTGTTTCTTTTCAGAGCAAGCTACAAAAGACAACAATGTTGAAGAAGATTCTTCAAGATTCTAAAGAAAGTGTTGGAGAATCAGACATCAGAAGCAAAATGAATAACCTGAAGGAGCAGCTCACCAACACAGTGAATCATCTACACTCGGTTTGTGAGACGCATGTCTTTATCGCATTGTCACGAGGATATTGGGATCGTATGGGGCAGGTAACTAATTTTAATGCCTTCTCCTGAATTTATGTTTTGTGGTGTTGGAGCGCTAATTCTTCTTCTGTGTGTGACAGATTGTTTTAAGTTTTTTGGAGAACAGGAAAGAGAACAGAGCTTGGTACAAGGGTTCTAGAGTTGCTGTCTCGGTAAGTCCCAATAAAAACAGTAATTATTTTAAATGGTATGAGTCAAGACTTTTACCTGAATTACATGAATGATGCGTATTTTCAGATATTAGACGATACATTTGCAGCACAGATGCAACAGCTGCTTGGCAACTCGTTAAGAGAGCAAGACCTGGAGCCTCCTAGATCGATCATGGAGGTTCGGTCGATTCTTTGCAAGGACACTGCAGATAATAAAGCCAAGTCATTCTACTACTGAGCATCGAACAGCTAAAAAATATTGTTAAGGTTCAGATCTCATTTGCTCGTCTGCTTGAAGCTGCAAGTATTATACTTGGTGGAGCAAATTGTCGAAACCTTGCTTGAGGAAAGCTTTAGATGTATAATAAAGTACAATGGTTACCACATATTTATTTGGTACTAGATGAGTAGATGTCAATATATATATTACCAGACTGGCATCACATCTTATACGAGTCGTGATAAGAGTTAAGTTTAGAGGCAAAGATTGAAAAGTAAGCAAGCATCGTATATGAATACAGCATCATATACTATAGTGATGAACAAACAAAGGTCAGTTATATGACTTGGGATTTTGTTTCTCAAGAGATAGTCTTAAAATAGCATAAACGCAGCAATATAGTAAAAGCAGAACATCACTCCCACCAATAAAGAGGACAAGATAGCGCAGAAAGTAGAAAAGGCGCAGAACATCACTCCACCAATATAAATCAAATTTGGAATTCTTCTTACGGATTATTCAAATGTACATTACTACAAATCAAATTTTCCATAGACAATAACCCGAACTCGTCCACTACTCGAAAACATTAAACATGGCTAGGGTCCATTTTGAATGTAACGACGTGACACGTTAAGCTCTACATGCAACGACGAAACAAATCTTGTAATTGTCCAGGATCAGTTTCGTAATCACACGTATGCCACAAAGCCGACTTATGGCAGCTTTTTTTAATAAGGGAAAAACATATGGCATTTGTTAATAAGGTTTGGTCGAATATGGCACATATCTCCAAAATTATTAAAATCAGACAAGTTAAAAAATTATATCTATATTGTAGTAACCCTAAATTCACAAAGTCTCTCTCAGCCGCAGCTTTCTGACCAAACCATACGCAATACCGAAGAAGACATGTACACCCCCCCGCTGGTTTTTCACAAGTGTAAGATCTCTCTCTCTCTCTATATATATATGTATATAATCGGATCTAATTTATGATTAATTTGTTTAATCGGTGTCCGTTTCGTGTAGCTGGTAAGACATGTGTGTTTTGGGATGTGGAGGATTATCCAATCCCAGATGGCCTCGATGCTGCTTCGATTTACCATAGTATCAAAGGGGCTATCAAGAACTATGGCTGTGATGAGGAGGTGTGCATTCAGGCTTATGTTGGTAATAATACCTTCTCGGATGAATTCCTACGTCAATCTTCGGATGCTGGAGTCATATTCGAAGTCTTTACACGAGGTGAGAAATCCATTACTGATCTCTTTTCTTCTTTTTTTTGATATATGTAATCTAAGATCTCTGTTACTTACCTACTTAGACTTTGTAGGGGGTCAATATGAGAGACATCGTTCCATATATGGTGACGTTATGTTGTGGACTCTGGAAAATCCTACACCATCAAATGTGATTGTAATCGCAAAACTATTCGACGACGACTTGGCTACTAGTATTCGTTTTTTGAGTACGGTCTGGTATTATGGTGTTCTCATATCCCAAGCACCTAAGCCAGAATGGGAATTTCCTCTTGGGAGCGCACCCTCTTTCTTGGCAAGCATATTTGATGGAGGAAACATTAGCGGAAGCTAGCGGATACTCTCTGGCTGTTACCGACGACTAACTCTTTTGCAAATCTATCTGTCCTCAAGGGATGTTCTATATGTTATTATTGTCTTTGTGCTGATATCAAGCTTTTGGTTTAAACATTTTTTTACATTCTCTTGACCATCGCCTTGCACTGACGTTTACTGTGGGTGCATGTGCATGAAACTTGAATACTTGTGCTTGGGACGTACGGAAGAGGTGGAAATCGGTAGAAGATTGAAGAATTAAGCAACCATATATATATATATATATATTGATAAAAAAGCATATATAGCGATGACAAACAGTGGTCATTATATATGGAGACTTTTCTTTGGATTAATAGTACTTTCTGCTAATTTTTATTAGTGCTTTCAATCGAATATGATCCTGAATGAACTTCAGCTGCAGCTGCAGCTGCAGGTCTTCTAGAACTACAAATATTTTGATGAGTCTGTCACTTTTTGTTCAGCTAAACTTACTACACTACTCTCCTATCTTTTGGCCACCAAGATGACGATATTTTTGTAGTTGTACAAGTATATATAATGATTTTTTTTTTTTGCTGTGGTTTTCTTCAAATTGCTAAGGAGAAGCAACAATATTTTCCCTTGTCGCTGAATGAAACCATTTCAAAGATTGAAAAGGAGTAAGGAAGCACCATTTATAACTAACAAAGGCAATGTATATACAGTATATGCTTAATTCAAAGCAACAGTCTAATTAAATAGTGTAATAATAAATACGATCTGGGCGATCGATGAGAAAAGCGTACAAGTTAATATTACTCCCGGCCTATGACAATGCACAAGTTAAACTTACTAGGGGTCGATATCATTTGAAAAAGTGGGTGGGTATTCTTTCATATACCATTCCACTTCTTCAGGGGTAAGGCTCAGGAGGATCGGAGGTTTGTATGGGCGGCCAGTAAGCAATCGTAAGACTGCCGTCACTTGCGACATCATAGTAAGGTACACGGTTAAGACCTTGTGGTGGCTCTTCTTCAACGGCAGTTTCTTGGTTAAAGAGAATATCAGGGTGTTCTGAGGCAACAGTGAAACCTTTATTTTCTAAAGCTTGACGAAATCTGCAGAATTTGAGGTCATGTTCCATGTTCTCCTTTTCTTCTGAGAGTATCAGCAAATTTGCTGGCTCTCCCAAGCTGAATGACCAGATAGCAACGTCCGCAAACATAGTGTTAAACCTGCCAAGTTTATCCCCTGCATGCATGCAAATATAGAGAGATTACGTACGAGAGGGTTTAATTTATATATAATAAGAGATATATATTTAAGTTTAGAGGAAGGAATTGGATTTGATAGTGAGAGAGAGAGAGAGAGAGAGCACCTTCAAAGGGATGGACACGAAATCCGGCGTCCCAAAATTTGGCTTTCAATTCAACAAAGCTTGAATTCTCGGCACCACCGAAAACCCAAATGGTCAGCATCATTCTAATATCAAAACCCTCCTTCTTTATAGCTGCTTCGATTTTCTGCTTGATGCAATCAAGATCGAGACCTTCTCCTTCAGGGATTGTGTAATCCTCAATATCCCATATGACTAACGTTTTACGCACTGTACAATTTACACAGATTTTAAAAAACAAAGATCTCGCCACAAATAAAACTTAGATCAAATCCAGATCAATCCTAGACAAAATATTCTACCAACTATCTTCTTAATATTAAAAGAGAAGTACAAAATTGAAAATCAGAACTTTTTGTCAAAAAATTCCAAATTTACCCTTCAATTTCTATTGATTGAGAACCTTTCTCAAAATTGACAGGGGTAAAATAGTCAAACAAATAAATAGAAACAAAAGTATTCAATGGATCCGCGCGTCTACACCATAAACCCGTCCGAATTACTTTATGGGTCCTCAACTTTGAATCAAGGAAGAAACGTGTGAACAATAATCTGCAGATTGTTGGGCTCAAAATTGTAAACACACAGCCCATTAATAAAACATTTAAATCAATTAAGCAATGATACACTGATTATTCATTGTTGTTAAAAACCAAATCGGCATAATATGATTAATACACGTAATCTTAGATTTTTAGCACTCACAATATTTCTTGGTAATAAAGAAAATCTTCGCAAATCAATAATTTTTGAACACTAATTATATTTCAATAATTTAATCTTATTCAAATTTATATCTTATTCAAATAACAAATACCTTTATTAGTTAAGAGAACAGATAACACACATTAACGGGTTGAATACAGTAACGGATCGAGTACATATAACGAATATTCTATTCAACCTTTACTTCTCCACCCTAAAAAATTATCTTACTACACCAATATAACTAACACAAATACGATAACGGGCGGGTATAGTAACGGGTCGAGTACATATAGGCTATAGCCGATACTCTATTCAACCTTCACTTCTTCACTTAAAAATTGTTTTATTACACCATTATAACTAATATATTTAATGAAAATACCAAACAAATATAATAATTTGGAATGACGAATTAGATAACAAAAACAAATAATAATTAATCACTATTACTCGACATTAAAATTCTAACTGTAGGTGAAACAATATAGTACCAATCACTCGATTTTAAAATCACAAATAGCTTTATTTAGAAAAGAGATCAAATACAATAACAGGTCGTGTACAAATGACATATATTAATATTAAGTTCAACCTTCACTTCTTCCCCTAAAAATTATCTTACTACACCAATATAACTAACACATTTGATGCAAATACAACATTTTTGTTACATTAGAAAAATGAAATAAATTAATTAATCTAAATTAGGTAATTATAAAATTTTAAAAATAAGAAACTAAAATTTATTCTCCATATATCGACCCGCGGTGTACCGCGGGTTTAAACCTAGTATATGTATATGACAGATAGACAGAGATCATATCATAAACAATTGATTTCGAGAAATCTTACGGCGGTCTGTCTTGCTGCTGGTCCAAGGGAACAATCTGCGGTATGTCTCGCAGGTGGTCCGTGGGTACGATTCATTTCTGGGCATGGTTTCGACGTACGGTGTTTTCCACAATATCAGAGACGACGCTAGCGGTGGCTGATGAGAGCCTTTATGAATTTTAGGGCTACAGTAGGTTATAACTTACAACCAAAGCTCTGTCAATTTGTCGGGCTGTCCATGGGCCTAATATAATAAATAATTTTATAACTATTAAACTAATATAATTATTATGTTTAGTATAACAAAAAAATAATAATTTACACAATTAAACTAATATAATTATTATGTTTAGTATTTTTTTTTCTTTTTAAACAATCTAGATCTGTAAATAAAACTCTCAGAACTGTAAACAAATATACTTTGAATATGTTTGGAATTTTGGAAATTATTTGGCTATATATAAGCTTAATAACTTTATAACTATCTTGTAAAATTGAATATAATTTTTAGTAAACTATCATTATCTTATAACAATAAAAGAAAATTATATTTTAAATATATCTTTCTATTTTTTTAATCTCTAAATTTCGAATTTAATTAGTTTTGATTTATTAAATATAAATTTTTTATATTAAATCTGGAAAAGATTTTCCTTCTATATAATTTGTTTGTTTTTTTGTAGCCAAGTCAGTTGGGAGATCGAGGAACATTTCTTCAGAGATGAGCTAGATATCAAACTTCTTAGATTATTAAGAACTTGAAGAAACCCGAGATACATTCTGACTTTGATGCTCCATCTGAACCTCAACTGTCTAAGTGATTGTATCTCTCTATAGAAACACTCAGAAATATTTTGCTTGGTGGAGCAAATTGTCGAAACCCTCAGAAAGCTTTTACATGTAAAATAAAGTACAATGGTTACCACATTTTTCTTTAGTACTGAATGTTTACAAGACTGGCATCACATCTGATATGAGTTGTGATAAGAGTTAACAACACAATAACTGTCAAGTTTACTTAAACACTCTTTACTAAATTTGAATGAACGTGACAGAGTATTAAATTCAAGACTTCAATGAGAATAAATCTTTGGTAAATCTGTTAAGCAATTAAGAACGTTGCAACTTTCATGGCGGTTTCCGGAGTTGAAATTTCATGTCAACGTTGTTTCAAAACTTTATCACAGGCATCCGATTATACTCTAGCATATTAGACTTATTAGCATTCTTAATCGTTTATAGTTTCTTTACAATCTATAAATTATTTCTAAGAGCTTATCACACTTGACTTCAGAAGAAGCTGGCATATCAAATTGAGATCAAACGAATCATTAAGATTGCATTTTGAGGATACAATGGAAAAGGGAGGAGCATATCACAGAAAGAGAGAGAAGAAGCAACAAACTGCATTTGTACAGAGATAAACTGAATGATATATATAACATATATTGCCAAGACAAGGCTGCTGTAACTTATGATAATCATGTAAGATGTGTCTATACTTCAGACAAGCTTTGATATAGCCTGGCACGACA
The DNA here is from genome assembly GCF_000375325.1 of Capsella rubella. Taxonomy (NCBI): domain Eukaryota; kingdom Viridiplantae; phylum Streptophyta; class Magnoliopsida; order Brassicales; family Brassicaceae; genus Capsella; species Capsella rubella. Next base: position 6,119,743 of record NW_006238917.1, read on the forward strand.
TCCAGAAGGCTTTTGATGCGATACTCAGGATCATCGGGTTTTGATATATCCTGTTACCGATAAGAATTAAAAGGGCCATTAGATTAGTGAGACAATCAGAAACATTTAGACACTCAAACTATTAACTGTATCTATTTTGTTCTGGATGTACCCTATTGCAGTTGCGCTCCATGATGCTACGTTGTAAATAACTTTACTTCCCTCCCAGGCTTTTCGAAGCTTCCCTTTTCTCTTCTTCACAGAAAACATCGTGCTAAGTGCTACAATGCCAATTCATATGAAAACTCTTAGTATCTGATAAAAAGTCTTTCATAAGGAGACATGAGAGTCAACATCACTAGCATCCTGTTGGAAAGAGAGCTTAGGGGATTCAACAGATAAGTAGGGTTGTCATGTATTTGGTTGATTAGGGGTCTTGGGGAAAGAAAGAGTTTTGGAGTTCTCATTCTCTACAGCAGGACCCTAGGCTACGACTATCTTTGTTTCCGAGAGAATAGCAAAGTAGAAATAGGTTCTAACTGTAACTGATGGAAGTTCAAGATTTACCTTTCTGAAGCTGATCAGGTGATATATCCTACAAAAAGATAGCACTCAGATTAATATCACATCAAAAGTCAATGAGACATACAAAAATCGAGCAAGCAAGATATGCGCGTTAATGTACCTTAGTCTGCTTAAGGGATGATAAATATGTAGCCATGAAACACGCGATACCGTCTGCTATATCTTCTTCCCTAACAAGGACATAATCATCTTCTGTTTGACCCAAATATTCCTCACCCCATACATCATCTTCACTAACTACGTCCCAAGAGCTACCATCTTCTGCAAATTCAACAAGTTATATTACAAAAGTTATCTCTACAACGAATAACAAATACATTGGCAAAATCACATTGGAGTAAAACAAAGGAACAAACTGAAACTTCTTTCCTTACCAGAAAGGTCTTGAGGAACTGAAACTTGAGCTAATTCTATCCTTTCACGAAAGTCATTACATTCAACTCTAGATTTGATGAGATCATAAAACTGCACAAGCAAACCAATCACAGAATCATGAACCGAGTCACAAGCTTTTAAATTCTAAACTAAGCTAATCCTCCATCACAATTTTAAGAACTAGAGAGAGTAAGGTAATATATAAAGCATACTTTATCGGCTTCAGGATCTCCTGGATCGGAAGAAGACGACTCTTCCCTGTCCAATTCCTCCTCCTCCTCGTGAAGTAGGTCACTCTGTTCGCCGCCGCCGGAAGGACTAGTATCGGTAAGGTCAAGCAGCTCAAGAGCTTTCTGGCAATCCTCGAGCAATTTATGCAACGTCTTCCGCTTGACACGAATACTATCTAAATCGATGCGAGTTCCTTTGTTCTCGGTATCATGGGACAAGCAAGGTACCTCGATTTCCATGGCTGTAGCGGAATCGGAAAGATGTGCTAAAAGAGAAGGAAGACGAATTGATTGATTTGATGATTGTTCTGCTCCACAATTTTTCCCCCTTGGCGACCTATTTGTTTGTTTTATTTCGACCGGAATAAAAGGAAAAGGAAATAAAGAGAGTCGTAAGTAGTAAGACAACAAGCAATTAAATTTGCTCGATATAGAATCTAACTATTGAATCTTAAGCACAAAAAGAAAAAGGTTGCTTTAAATTCCTAAAGACATTTATTTTCAATTATTTTAATTATTTTTATACTTTTTCCTTACAAACAATCATATGGAAAAAGGTATTGATTCTAGTAATTAAAAAAAAATAGCAACAAATCATAATTAACCAGCATTAAACCATAATTAAATTAAAATTTTTAAAGCATGCCGGTTAATTTTCACATATGTCATTATCCCCGACGAGACTAAAAAATTTTACATATGTCAACTAATACAATTTTTCTAAGATCTTTCTGTATATATCTCTTTAATTCTCTCTCGTTCGAAGTTGATTTGCCTTTGATAGTGTATGCGTATCTAATAGGATCTAGTTTAATCGTTGTTAGTTTGGACATATGATAAGACATGTGTGTTTTGGGATGTCAAGGATTACCCAATCACATATGATCTCAATCCTACTTCGATTTATCAGATTATAAAAAAGGCTATCAAAAATTGTGGTTGTCTTCTTTTTTTTTTTTGTCTATAAAACCACGTGGATGTGTTCATTCAGTTTTATGCTGATCATAATACGTTTTCGGATGATTTGCGAAGTCAATTTTGTGATGTTAGATTCGAAATCCAAGTCTTTACCAATTTACCAGAGGTGTAAATCCATTACTCTTATTTTTTTTTTATCTAGAATTTTATTATTGAAACTATAGGAAACTTGAAAATTACATACATAAACCAACGGAAACAAATAAAATCCTATAAAAGAGAAGCTAATAACTGAAAGTACAAGACTATAAACTACAAGACAAGAATCCATTGTAATGTTGATAGTATTTACTTTTTAAGGGGGTAAATATGCGAGATATCGTGCTAACATTGTAATCGTGACATTTTGTTCCGGGCGTTGAAAATCCTTATATTGGCAAATATAACCGAAGACGAATTAGCTACTAGTATGAGATGTTTGCGTACGTGTTATTATGATGTTCTCTTATCCCAAGATAAACAAAACTGTCTTCATGTTAGCGTCGCCTCGTTTTTGACAAACATATTCCATGGAGGAAAGGAATCCTTGGCGCATGAGGAATCACAACGTAAGCTGAAGCTAGCGCCTAGCGGATACTTTAGCTCCTGTTAATCTCAAGCTTTTAGATGTGATGAGAGTTGAAAACGTTTTTTAAAAAGTATATTATTTATCTATATAATATATAATGTTTCGCGCTCGATCAGTTATGAGTACTTGGATACCATTCATCAACTTTCTCGAATGCTTTCTATTTGAGTGGACCATAAATGCATGGATATAAGCTAGGACAAGTAAGCAAGTATCAATATCTATGGATATATAAAACCATAGTGATGTATATTTATATGAATTTAGGATTTCATTTAAAAGCAAATCTTAAAATAGCATACACACACGCAACATTGTTCTATTACTCAGACCAATCATATAAGTTTAGACCAATATTATTGATGATCTCTTAACATATAAGGGCAACACAAAATCTTTTCTTAAGGAAAAAGGATGTAAAATCCCCCTATAATAATGACCTAAGAGCTATTTATTGATATGTTAAGTAATGATAGCCTTGGGGGGAAATGTGAGACTCTTCATTAATTTCCGTCCATGTATGTAGCTTGTCTCCTAGAAAAACCATGTGTGTTTGATAACCCACCGGATTTATTTATTTTCTTTCTATATTTTACTATATAGATTCGAGAGACTTTTGTGATCGATGGTTCAATAATATACTATTCATGTTATCACAAAAAAAAAAGATAGTTCTAGTTGCATTTGTATATGTTCATTACATAAAATGAATACTATTGAATAGTATTGAAGCACCTATCACAAAAAAAAAAACTCGAAACGCAGGCGAATGAACGAGTCCCCATGCACGCAGCAGCATTATCCAAACTAATGGGTCACGTAGATTTATATATATATATTTTGAATGAATTACGTAGATTTATATTATAATTATTCAAACTCAATTAAATATAATGCCTAAGCCTAAGCTAACCAGAAAAAATAATAGAGAGTGGTACTGGTGGAGGGTCGTGCCCTGCACGATTCAGAATATTACTGTGGAGGTCAGATTGTCAAATCAATGTAAGGTTGTCATTTTTTTCTTCTATATATTTTTTTCTGTCACAAGGAGAGAGATAGATTCTTTAATTATATATATGTATATATCTAATATTCCAAAATCAATGTTTTAAAACGTAAGTACAAATTAGACCATCTTCATTGGAAGGTTTTTAGGCCAACAATAGATCAACATTATCAATGGGATCTTAACTCATTCTTAGTTTAATATTGAGTACTTTTTGATTTAATTTAAATGGTAAATGATGATTTATGCTAAGATCTAGATCTTATTTAAGATCTAAAATTGTGGCTAAGATACGACATGTGTCAATAAACGATTGGTGGAATGCTTTTTTTGTGTTATGTGTTCTTATTTAACATTTTTCTTTTAATTTCTTTCGAAAATCTATTTTATTGTTTCATGTTTTAATATTTTAATTAAAAAAAATTAAAAAATTGGAACTATTTGGAAGCTTTTAATTTATTGTATTTTAGATAGTCTTAGCTTTTTGTAAATGTTTTTCTTCTTATGCCTATGCATGTATCAACCTACCAATACTATCCAAGATAAAAGTTTTATTAAAAAAGTTATAATCTAATTTGGTTTCTTAAGACTCTTGGAACGTCTAATAAACATTTGACAAAAATTGTAAGATAGGTTGTTTTTTACTCATTCTCAAATATACAAAAGAACTATTAAATTTTCTAGAAATCAAGTTTAAAACTATTATGATTTTATGTTATTTATGTTATAAATTGTATCTCATGTATGTTTTAAAATGATAAATTTGCAATAATTATAAAATTTTCTAAAATTACAAATTTAAATTTATTTAATTTTTTTTAGATTATTTTTTCCTAAGATCCCTAACTTAAGATCCTACCAATAAAGACATTTCAAAACTAAAAACAAAAATATAACTCTTAACCATTACTTTTTCAAATTTAATAATAAATTAATCTTAAGATTAAAAATTAAGATCTCCTTAATAATGTTGCTCTTATAGGCAGCTTCTTAGATATATCTTAGACAATTTAATATTTAAATTAAATACAAAATCTGGGTTTATTAGGAAAATAATATCTTTTACAAAATACAAAACAAAGTCTAAAATATGCATATGTGGCAATTTATGAGATTTTAATAGTAAATTAATTCTAAGATCAAAATCTAAGATGTTATTGATAATGTTGCTCTAAGATAAGATTTATCAAAGAAAATATCTTATAAACTATAGAGTAGAGAGATAATTATAAGGGGATTTATTATTGGGTAATTTTTTTGATAAACAGAAGAAGAGGTCAAAAGGGAGAAAAGAGGGAAAATATTTTCCCTCCAAGAAAGGAAGGAGATGATGACGTGGACAACTGCCAAATTAAAAAAGAAAATAAATAAAAAGAGCAGAGCAAATTAAAGGGTTCCTTCCTCTCATTTCGCCCATTTTTATCGCTTCTCCTCAAACTCCGTTGAACTCATCAAAAATCAAATCATTCATCATTTCTCTATTCTCACCCCTGAGATGCCAAAATCAAGTTAACTAAATAAAATTTATTTTTGATAAATAATTTATTAATTATCCTCATCGTCATCCTCTAGATCGAATCAAATCAAGGTTTGTTTCTCGAATTCATTCATGGCATCTTCTTCTGATCAGAATCCGATGCCGTTTACCCGCTCCTTGAATTTGATGATCGTGCATTCTTCTCTTTAGTGCCCCCCCCCCCCCCCCGTATACCTACGTCTATGGCGTGAACCGAGTTATGGCTAACAAAAACGCAGAAGCATCATCATCATCCTCATCATCATCCTCTTCGCAGCCTCAGCCCCAGGCTCAGCCTTAACAAAAAAAGCAACAACAACAGGAACAACAACAGGTAGAGCGGCAAAAGCCTAGCGCTCATGAACAACAAGACCAGCAGCCTCATGTGCGTCTCTCTCTCTGTCAATCTCCCTTTTCCTGATTTTTTTCGAATATCCATCTCCAACCAATGTTTTCTTTCTGATTTCAGGGTGACACCTGTAGCATTCCTCCTGCGCAGTCTGGGAACACAGACTCGCGTTCCCGTGGTGGCAACACGGTAATGTTTAATTTCTCTATTTGGCATTTTTGATTGAATTGACTCTGTATCGGAACATTAGTTAGGTGAATGTGAGATTCACTGTACCTCCTGCCTTCTCCATTGGGCATGGTTGCTTGATAATCATTTAGCCATGTCCTGGGTGGAATTGGATTATTGCTTCCTTTGACTTACGGATTGTGTTTTGCGTTTTCAAAATTATACTATTATGCTTGCTTTAAGTAAAGACACACAATCTCTTCTTATTTTTGTTTTGTTTTCAATTTTTCATACACAAAGTAGTCAGTGATCAGTATCTTCTCTAATTAACATTTACAAAGGATCTTTTCTAGTTTCCTTACAATGTAAAGGCAAAATATTAAATCATGTAAATGCCAACACAAAGAAAAAGTGAATGTGTTTATGTTGTTGATTTTATATTTAGATATCTCTGACTCTCTTTGAATTTGTTTTTGTCGACTTTGTAGGTTTTCAAGAGTGGACCCCTATCTATATCATCAAAAGGTATTGTATGCTTTATTTCTTTGGATGTATACTAGTTCAGTGTAGCCTTTCTTAGGATTATAAGAATTGCTCTTAGGATGACATGTGGTCTTAATTCTGACTGGGGGTAACTGTTACTAACAGATAGTAAGGACATATATCCAGTGAACTGGGTTTTGCAGGCGGGTTGAACCCAATTAGTGATACTAGGCACTTGCACAAAAACCACTAGGCTACATCGTACATGTCCTGGTCAGTAGCTTATCTCATAATTGTCTCTCACCACTTTCTATTTCATTTAATACAGGGATTGGGTGGACATCATGGAAGAAAAGATGGTTTATTTTGACCCGTACTTCACTAGTATTCTTTCGAAGTGACCCGGTAAGCATTCATATTCTCATGAAAAGTGCTTTGAAATGTTACCTCCTTGTGTGCTTTCTAAAGCAGTGATGGTCTTCTATAAATATTAAAGAACTACTATTTTTCTCTCTTTGAATATATGAGTTTGCCATCTAACACATTCTTTAAAAAACGAAACTTGATTTACATGGGCACTAGAATAGGAATCCTAGTTCCAAGGTATAACAACAAGAAATTTTACTGGATAATGGAGGATGTAAACAGTGTCAGCTGCTTCTGAAAGCTTGTGACATCTCTAACCATGGATTTCTAGCTTATATCATTTATATGTGAAAAAGTATTACATGCGTTTAAGCTAACAACACATATTTCTTTTGAAGGGATTGGCGAAAATCCTTTATCAGATTAAGATTTTACAGTTCTTACAAGGCATGACCCTGTTATTGTTACAGAGAATGGGTATCTCATATTTCTGTTTATCTTTCAGAGTGCAGTCCAACAGAAGGGCAGTGAGGTCAATCTGACCCTTGGGGGAATTGATCTCAACAATTCAGGCAGGTTGGCTTATTGCTTGAATCATTAAAATCTTTTTCTTATATAATCAAAATAGTTATGTATTATGTTATTATATGTTTGGTGTTACTAATATCATATAACTTCGAACTATCTTTTAGTGTGGTAGTTAAGGCAGATAAGAAGCTGTTGACTGTTCTCTTCCCTGATGGTCGTGATGGACGTGCCTTTACACTCAAGGTTTTTCTCAAAACTTTTGTTTTCTGTCATTGATCTCCTTAATCTTATTTTTATCAGTTGCATCCACCTCAATTGCATCTTATTTTACGCCCTGAAAGTTTCTGTTCATTTCAGAACCATTCCTTTGCTTTTCTTGGCTACATGGGTGCTAGTGTGCCACGCACCTGGAACCCACCTTACCCCCTTAAAAACTGTTTTCTGTTTATTTATTGAACTCTATTTTGTTATGGATGTATTTACTGACTATCGAGATGGATAAACTTTGACCGTATGATTTGATTTTTTTTAAGGCTGACACTATGGAGGATCTATATGAGTGGAAAGCTGCTCTAGAAAACGCTTTGACACAAGCACCAAGTGCTTCTCATGTTATGGGTCAAAATGGTATTTTCAGGAATGATCATGCAGAACCCGCTGCTGGTGTTGATGAAAAGAGTATGCTTGTCACCTTTTCAATGGTTTAGTTTATAAAAAAGAAAACAAGATATATGTCTTGAGTGTTGTGAGAATGTCAAAGTTGAAATTAAGCAACATGAAAATACTATCATGTTAACATATGATCCCTGCGTCTGGAGTTTAAGGCTGACCAGTTAGTCTTGAAAGTCTCCCTAAAATATGGTCATTCATTAGATAGTGGAAGATTAGTTTCTCTTTCAGTTCATTGGACAATAAGGCATTTCTTTATCTTTTTATTGACAATGATGCATTCTTTTTATATTTTTATAGAAGATGAGACACCAGCAAAATCAACCGTTCTTGGAAGGCCAGTATTACTTGCTTTAGAAGATGTAGATGGAGCTCCATCTTTCTTGGAAAAGGCCCTTAGATTTGTTGAAGATCATGGTATTATTTTTAAGCTTTCAGCTTGATTTGCTGCTTCTTTTACTTACTCTAAGCTGAAATTAGACAACAATAACTTGCAGGAGTCAGGATTGAAGGAATCTTGAGACAAGCTGCCGATGTTGATGATGTTGAACACCGGATTCGAGAATATGAGCAAGGTTTGAGTTCTTATGTTATATATACGATTACATGTATTTATTCAATTTTTTTTCCTGCTTTGTGCAAGTTATTGATACAGAGGCACTTGGTTCAGGAAAAAATGAGTTCAGTCCCGAGGAGGATGCTCATGTTATTGCTGATTGCCTTAAGGTATCTGCTACTATTCATTAAAATGCTGAGTTAGCTTATCACTCTTAAACCTCTCTAACTGTATCTATAAATGTGCAGTATTTTCTTAGAGAGTTGCCTTCCTCTCCGGTGCCTGCATCTTGTTGCAACGCCCTTCTGGAAGCTTGCCGTAAGTTTATCATTATCTTTCTGTTTTTTTTTTTTTAAATGTGTGTGTATGTGTGTCCCCTTCCTTGGTGCTCCATCGAAAGCTAGATACATTACCATCTTTTTTTCAGTAAGCATTTATCTTTCTTGGAGTTTACTATGATCATTATATTGCTTACTCTTAAGGACAATCAGATGTCTCCACTGTAAAATTAACTGAATAACTCCTTTTGGACATGCATATCCACTTTTGTTGTTTTTTTTTTTAGTTGTTTTGTACAAAATGACATATTTTTGGACAATATCTAGAATTTAATCAGCATTGAGAAATTTTGATAATGAACTCAAGCGACATTTATTTAAGTGTCCGTTTGATATTTAGCCTCTTCTCCTTGCAATGCAACATATCGTATTCCCAGTTTTCTGACGCGCAACTTTACCAGGTACAGACCGTGGCAATAGAGTCAATGCTATGCGGGCAGCAATCTGTGAATCATTCCCTGAACCAAATCGTCGCCTATTGCAAAGGTAGTCTATTTTCCACATTTAGCTTACGAAGATGATTTAACATGCATATGGGTAAATTAATTTTTGTCATTAACTGATTGTTTGTCCTCTTGCAGAATCCTGATGATGATGCAGACTGTATCCTCTAACAAAACTGTGAACCGGATGAACACAAACGCCGTTGCAGCTTGTATGGCACCTTTACTTCTTCGACCCCTTCTGGCTGGTGACTGTGAAATTGAAAATGATTTTGATGTCGGGGGTGATGGTTCTATGCAACTTCTGCAAGCAGCTGCTGCGGCTAATCATGCCCAGGCTATAGTGATAACACTATTAGAAGAATATGAAAGTATATTTGGAGTAAGACAATAGTTCTCTCTATGATTAAGGGTCTTCTTAGTCACACGATCATAATTGATGAATGGTTACCTCTCTGCTTAGTTATACGTTCTTTAATACAGTAGTATAGTGAAAACATTGGAGGCAATGTGAAATGACAATTTTGGTTCTTATCATAGTTGCACTAGTATGCTTATTTTCAGACACTAACTTTATGAATGGTCTCTGTCTGCAGGAAGGTACCCTGTCACCGGGATTGTACTCTGACTCAGAAGAGAGTGGTAGTGGAACAGAGGAGGGATCTGATGATGAAGAGTATGATGATGAAGACGATGAGGATGATGGCACTCAGGGGTCTGATGACTACACAGATGAGGAAGAGGACCTGGAAAATGAATCCAATGGATCATACAGTGAAAGTGCCGCCTCAGACGACAAATATTCAGACAGCATTGATCCTGATGACCATCAGGCACGTTCATATACTAACCTTCAATCTTTAATCTTTTTCTCGAAAAGTTATCTTACGATTACAAGGAATATTACACTATAATTGAGTTCATATTTGGATTCTGGAATTTATTTAAAAGTTTACATTGATGGTACAAGTTCCTTGGTCCTCATCCCTGCTCACTTGGCGATTGTGTTTGCAACATTTCATATAACTGTTTGCTGCAGGTAAATGATTATTTAAGTCCTGTGTCAAAATCCCCGAAAGGAACTAAGGAGCCTAAGAAACTTTTATCTGGCTCTAAACGATCTTCACTACCACGACACGATGACGGAAAAAAGGATGAGGAAATCATGGTTAGAGGAGTTGATAATACCGAGGTAAAGGCTGTTGTAGAGGTCTCGAAACCTGAGAATAAGAATTCATCAACATCAGATGTGAAATCTAGCACTCAAAAACCGTCAACTCTATCCGATGCACCAGGAGGAAGTAAAAGGAACTGGGGTCGCACCCCTGTAAGTTTATTTTTCTTCTGCCTTTATTATTTTCAGGGACCAGCTCTCTTTGTTTTATCTATCTCTTAAGGGATCCAGAAATATACTAAAAGGTTGATGTTTTATGTGCTCAGGGGAAGAAAAACCTGTCGATGGAATCTATCGATTTTACAGTGGAAGTGGATGAGGACAAGTAAGTATTATCATGGCTACAAATGATTTACATAGGTTCTTACAAAACTTCAAATTTGTTTGGACAAGAATTGATGTGGTCTACATTACATCGGTTTCATTCTGAAAATGTTAATATTCGGCAGTGCTGACATTGAGAGACTTGAGTCAACCAAATTGGAGCTGCAAAACAGAATTACAGAAGAGGTCACGATAAGTCCTTTTGAGTGTCTTTGCTTTTGCTAACTCGTTTGGCAATATAAGTGATGCTTTTAAAATATATATGACCTAACAACCTCTAAGTTTGGTAACAGGTAAAAAACAATGCAGTTCTACAAGCTAGTTTGGAGCGACGGAAGAAGGCATTGTATGGGCGGCGCCAAGCTCTAGAGCAAGATGTAAGTGTAAAATAAAACCATATCCTAGCTATGTAAAGTTTGTTATTATTGAGTGTCTATATTTAGGTATATGTATGTGTGTTTTCTCTTCATCTAGGTGGAAAGACTACAAGAACAGTTGCAGCAAGAGAGAGACAGGAAATTAGCCCTGGAAACAGGACTGAACTTGTCAAAAGGAAATCAACCTATTCCAGAATCGATCGATGAAAAGGTTTCCTTTCATCTTTATCTAGCAACTATTTGATCTTTTGGCTGGTTAAAAAAAGTACATAACTTGGATGACATGTCTGCAGTTGAAGAAAGATCTGCAAGACGTAGCTCAGGCTGAGGCTGATATTGTCAACTTGGAACATAAGGTTGATGATCTTGAAAATAGACTTGGTCAACAGGACGTAAAAGCCTCTGGTTCCACGCATGGTACCAGCAAAGAATCTCGGAAAATGCCAGAGCACAATGCAAAGATGTAAGGATTCACCACAGATTCACATGTAACCTCAGGGCCTTTGATTCAAACCATATCAAAGCTAATTAGTAGTTTTTGTTCAACTTTGTCACACAGGAAGGAGAAACAAAAGGATACTGAAGCAGCCTCTACTCATATTTTTGAAAGGTCAACGTCCAAGGTAACCACTGTAAACATCTGATATATGTCTATCAAGTTGTGTTTTCTTTCTATGTATTTATCCATTACAGACGGGAAACATTTTGCAGGATGGGCAAGCGGCTGCAAGAGAAAATGAGACAGAGAAGCAACAGGGTTCACGGAGCAAAAGTTCGCAACAAGAAATGTCACGTGGCAGCTCAAAGCTGGCAGGCATGTCAAAGAGGTCTGGCACAAAGGGAGAGGTAAGTTTCAAACTGAAACCATTAAATTTCATCCAAATATCATTCAAAACTAGAAGCTGAGTGCAACAAACAGGGAAGCACAACAACAACTTCTGCACTTTCCAAATTGACAATGCGACTCAACTTCCTGAAGGAGAGACGGAGTCAGATTGCAAACGAGCTCCAAAACATGGACAAAGGAAGAGCCCCAGGGCAATCCAGTCCATCCTCAGGGCCAAACCGTGTATCAGAGGAAACCGAGAAAGGATCAGGGTCAAACCAGGACTCAGACAGCGGCAAACTCCAAAGCCCACATGTTCTTGACAGAGGAAGATCCGAGAACGGAGGAGGAGACAGAGGCAGAGGATCATCTGGGGGAGGCCATCCCAGCACCACACCGAGAACCTTTTCCAGATGATCTCTTTCTTAGAGCTGCTTAACTCCAGATGTACAGCCGCCAAATTAACTCCAGCTCCATTTATGCTTATTCTTTACCCAACAACACAATAACAGATTCATTCTTTTTAGTCTACTCTTCTCTTATCTTTTTTTTTTTTTTTATCTTGCTTCAGCTTTTTCTAAAACCAAATAAACTACACTATTTTTTTGTGTGTTTTTAACTGTGCGTTGGATCTGTTGTTTTGGTAGTGGACATTCACATCAGTATAGGAACAGAAATTGAATTGTATTTATAACAAGGATTTGAACAAAAGTATATTGAACTCCTCTTCCCTCTTTGGGTTCACTACTGTATTTCAAAAATGAAAAAATGAATATACTAAAATAGTAGTCGTCATCATCATCATCATCATCAATAAAAGAATAGAAGTATCAAAAATCACTAAGCAGCTTCCTGACTTGCTCCAAGGTAACGAAGAGAACGACAGTGAAAGGTCCTTGCCTACAAACCGTAGGAACAAAGCCTTTATATAGAGCCATAGCTCCTTCAGCTCTAACAGTCTTCACCGCACAATCCCACGCGCCTTCGTACGCTCCCATCTTCATATTCATCACTCTCGTCTTTATCACATCCACCGGATTCGACGCCACCGACGCGACGAAACCCGCCGCGAAACTCGCAACCGCGTGAGTCCCGAGCCCGTCCTCCATCACACCACTCTCCACAATCCCTTCCTTGAACTGATCGTACGATGCAAGCTGAGCCGCCGTCACAATCATCGCTCTGTTAATCGTCAGAGCAGAGCCACGCCACAAGCTCGTTACGCCTTCTCCCTTCACCATGCTCTTGATTGCGTCTCCTACTCCGGCGTAGTTACGACGCTGTGCTAAAGGAAGCCTCCCGTCAGCTTGCATCCTAACCATCGCCACGTCGGCCGGATTTCCAACGGCGGCTCCGATTCCACCAGCGAGCAGCCCTGCACCGATCTTACGACTCAGACTCAGCTTTCCTGACTCAGGATCAGTCCATTTGTTCTTAAGCACTTCGTAAAGACCCATCCTGGTGGTAGAATAGAGAGTCTGACGGAGAAGTGTAGCGGAGACGCCGGAGAATAACGCGGCGGCGCCTTCCGACTTGACGATGTTGATTCCGAGTGAAATCGGTCCAAGTTTGGGAACAGAAGAGGTGGTCTCGGCGAGAAAAGCAGCAGGAGAAGAGTTGGGGAAAGCGAGAGCTGGACGGAGGAGAGTGACGGTGGAGGAGGAAGGAGTTTCGCCGTGGAGCTGAAGACGAACCTTGATGAGATCGAGAGGGTGAGTGGAGCAACCGGCGATTACAGAGGCAATCCCACCTTCAACGAAACTTTTGACGCCCATCTTTTGTGAAATCGGAAGGAAGAGAGAATGAAACTGAGATATACTGTATTTAATACAGTGTATAAGAGAGTGTGATGAAGAAGAAGAGGGAAACAAAGAGTTGTATTTGTAGTGTGTCGTTTTTGTGACGCGGTTTTGTCTTGTGTTCAATGTTGACGAACGATGAGTGAGACATGAAGAGTGTGTCTCTCTCCCTGATCGTTCGTTCGTTCATTAAAGTAAACCCTAATTAAGTCAGTCAGATTCGCCAGCTGGTCAAAAAGTAGAAAAACGTGTGAGTGAGTCAAAGACAGCCCACTGGTAGCTTTATGGGCTTTACGAGCGAGACCTGTTAATTGGGCCTTAATGTTAAAGGAAGCAAAAAAGATACGTCGCCTGAGAGATTCGAACTCTCGCGGGAAAATCCCATGTACTTAGCAGGCACACGCCTTAACCACTCGGCCAAAGCGACTTGTTGTAATCTTCTCTGTAAAAAAGTTAAAGTTTAATTAAGTTTTCTAATAGTGTGGAACTAGTGAAATTTCTTTGTTAATTGACAACTTTATTTTTGTAAATTTGTTTAATATAAGTACTAGAAGTTTTACTGAATTGTAATATTTACTCGGAAAATATTACTATTAGTTTCATTGACTTTACATAGTTGGGTAGCTTTGGTATTAGTAGTTGTATTTGAAACATTCATTAGGTTATTGATTCCTTAATTACTATTTCAAATACCGAAGTGATAAGATGGGAAAGTTGGGTGGAAATACATAGTTTTCCACGACACGAGATGACTCTTGGTTGATCCAGTCTTCACGTTTGACATCGACCTTTTTACAATTTGCCCTTCTTACATCAAACATGGCGAGTAATATCTCCATTCAATACAATCTGACTCTCTTTGAAGCCATCACTAGTTTTCTTCTACACTCTTTCATTCTCTTTTTTTAAAACATAACAAATGATATATTCTAGTTTGTCAATTACATGTGTTAGTGTTTTTACATCCAAATTTTGGGTTTGATATTTGACGATCGTTCTCCAAGATGTCAATGTGCCTCATCAAATACAACCTTGTAATCATAACTCTCGTATGCTCTATAGATAGAAGAATATATGTCGTAGTCAATATAACATATAGAGAATCGTGTAGATTGCAAATGCTTAGATATGTTTGTTATATATAGTAAATAACCATATATAGTAAGTTAAATCTTTTATAACAATGATGTAATATCAAATTGTAAAAGAAAAATAAGTAGATAACTACAATTTCCCATCAATATCATTTTTTACTTGACTAAGACACAAACTTTTCTTTTTTTTCTTCTTGTCAACAGATTAATACATATTTCCGTTGAACAATTATTTTTAATTTATATTAAAAAAAAGAATTGATGGTAATAAGAAAACCCCAAAATGACGTTAGGAAAAAAAGAAAAAGAAAAGGTAGTCTGGTAAAATGAATGAAAAAGCAGCAAACGTCTTGGTATAGAAAAGTAATATATCCTTTGTCCTCTCGTCCTAATTTCTTCCTCCTCCTCCTCCTCCTACCGAAGAAGAAGAATCTCTCCTCCACTCCTTTTCCCCCATTTCTTTCTTTCCTTTTGAAACCCTAAACCAGAAGCACCCAATTTTGTTTCTACTTTTCTTTTCTCTCAGAAATATATAAGAAAATTAAAACCCCAACTTGTGCTCTCTCGAGGGTTTTGTTTATTCCCTCTCATCTTTGGATTTTCCTGTGTCGTCATTTCGGAAGCTTACCCACCAGCGAAATCTAACTATTCTCTCTTCTGCATGCGAAAAATCCCGCCGGGCTGATCCTCACAGTTCACCTTCGTTCCCGGCTGATTACGCCGGTGGATTCTATGGTTGGTGGTCCAGATTCGTTTCCTGTTGTTTGTGCATCTGCTGGAGGATAAATGCTCCTTGTTTTGGATCTAGGGATTTCGACTCTTGTCCTCGTGATCTCTATTGTTCTACCTTTGATCGGCTTCACTGTTCGTCACAAATGGAGGGTCGCGGCCCAAAGAAGGGAAGAGATTAGACGACTTCTTATTCATGCCTCTCAAGAGGCTGATAGGGCTGAGCGAGAGGCTTCTGTTGAGTTCTCTTCTGTTGCCGTCTCTAATGTCTTCCATTGTCCTGTCTGCTATTGTCTTGCCACCACTCGATGCTCTCGCTGCAAATCCGTTCGGTACTGGTATGCAACTTCCTTATCCCTATGCGTTAACCTTTCATTTTCCAAATTAAGTGTCTATGGTTCTAGAGTTTTGATTGTGCTGCATTACCTGGTGAGACTTAGTGAGTTGGAGTGGTTAGAAGGGAAAGAATTCGATTTACTTCTGTAATTTTAGCAATACTCAAAGTGCATCTCGTATCTTCGAATATTACTGAACCAGAGATTTTCAGAAAGCTGATTTCGTTTTCTGTCTTAATAAAGTTATGGATCATTTGTTAGCTTTGGAGGAAGTGCAGTATTTGTATCGTGTACGCCAGTTTGCTGTTGAGAAATTTCTCTTAATTAGATAGTTTAAGCCTTGCATTAACAAATTCTCAACCTTTTTCCCCTCCCGCGTAAGTGAAATTTCGTTTCCAACGTGTCTTAGTGACATTTGTGACTGTGGAACTTATTTTGCTTCTCTTTTATCAGTTCTGGGAAATGTCAAATCATTCACTGGCGGCAAGGTCACAAAGATGAATGTCTTCCTGCTTCCATTATATATGATAATGAAGATGAGAAAAGTGATTCTGATCTGAGTTGCAGAGAAGAAAATGAACAGAATACTCTTGATGAAACTTTATTGGTGCATCCAGTACCAGATTCTATGCCTAGTGGGGAAGCAATATTCTCTAATCCTGCTAAATCTCCGGAAGATGGAAATGGAGATTTTGCAGATAACAAAGATGACCTTATAGATAAGGAAGAAGCTGTTTCTGTTGCTGAAACATCTGGATCCTCGTTTTCTGGTTTCTCCTCCTCCCCTCGTAATGATTCTGGTGATGAGATTTCTTCTCGCTGTGATAGCTTCAGTTCATCTGATTCCGAGAGATCAGAATCCCCACTTGATGCTCATGTTTCTGCAGAGTCAGAGGAGACCTGTTTCAACACCATAGATGATGTTCCATCCAAACCGTTGTCTCCTAAATTCGTGCATTTGGTTGAGTCTGTAGATAACCTCGCTAGTTTGCCTAAATTAAGTCTGCATAATCCTGGTGGTGATACTGGGCAGAACCATATCCAATCAAGTAGCTTACACTCATTAGTTACGGATAGGTATCCAGGATCCGCTGACCCGTCTCCTCTGAAGTCATCTGATTTTTGGGGTACGGCTCTTGGATCAGCAGAATGTCTGAGTGAGAATTGTGATAGTTCTAAATCTGATGGACCTGGTAATTCCTCTCTGCATTTCTCCTTTGGCTCCTCCAGTGACACTTCAGCTGCTAAAGTCTCTGGGCTTAAGAGTAGCATTTCAGAAGAAGCTCCCAGGTATTCAGAAGAAGCTCCCAGGACTGTATCAGTGAGTTCTTCTGTTGAAGTGAATGTAAAAGAAAGAAAGGCTAAAAGATCTGTTAAAGCTGAAACTTCGTTACCAACTTTTGCTTCTACTGATGCGCCAAGGTCTTTAGGCACTACTGATTTGTCCCCTATGATCCTTCAGAAGTCAAAGAGTGCCAGTAGTGAAAGTCGCTGTATGTTGGCCCCTAGGAAGGTTGGGGAAGTCCAAATTTTGGCATCGAAGGCCTCAAATGCTAGGGAGTATACTGATGTTATGAAACATTCTCCTCTAGGTGCAAAAACTGGAAGAGTTCTTGACCATCAGAAACAGAATGGTGTTGCCGTTCACCCTATAAATTCTCTACATGGACGAAGTGGTTTGAAGGCATCAGTACTTAAAGTTGTAGACCAGTGGACTAGACCGAAATCATCAGCTGAGAATGAGATGGCAGGAAGACATGGTCATAAGGTAATCACTGAGTTCAAGGATACTATCATCATTCTGCAACAGGATACTTCCTACGTAAACAAATCAGCACAACTATTTATTCTTACCAACCTGTTTGTGATATGTAGGGGCTCTTTCCATACGAAGACTTTTCTAAGCTGTATACAAATAAAATTGAGTTCCAGCCTTGTGGCCTCATCAATGTTGGCAATAGGTGATCCCAGTTTCCTCTTTCTGTAGTCTTCTTTATCCTGGGATTATGCTTTCTGAAGAAGTGCATATTGTTTTGTGGCTTTTATAATCTTCAGCTTGTGCTGTAATCAAAATATAATGTGTATCTCCCACACGCTGATGCAAAAAAAATACTCTGTTTCTCGCAGCTGCTTTGCTAATGTCGTCTTCCAATGCCTGATGTTCACGCCTCCTTTGACGGCATACTTCCTCCAGCAGTTGCATTCTAGAGCATGTGCGTCACTGGTCCTAAGTTATATATATATATATTTTATGTTCTATATGCTGCTTATTTTGGAAGGTTATGTTTTATATTTGTTGTTATATCAAGCTCTTAATAGTTAGTTCAATTATAGGTCCAAACAAAGAACAGTGCTTCACCTGTGGGTTTGAGAAGCTGGTCTTAAAGGCAAAAGAAGGGAAGGCTCCACTGTCCCCTAATGGGTTGCTGTCTCAGTTGAAGAGTATTGGAATCTTTCTTGGGAATGGCAAGGAAGAAGATGCACATGAATTCCTTAGGTGAATTAAAATTTCTTTAGTTGAACAAACCCTGATGTATACAATTGGAAGAGTCTTGTTTTAATTTAGTTCCCATTCATTTCTTTTTTTGCTTGCAATTTGCAGGTTTGTTGTCGACACAATGCAGTCTGTGTGCATTAAGGCATCTAAATATGATAAGCCGAAGACCAGCAAATTAGAAGATACAACTCTTATTGGTTTGACATTTGGGGGATACCTCCGATCAAAGGTATCACTACTAAGTGCATTTCAACTGTATTCATTATACATTGTTTTGGAGGGAGTTATAATACTTTTATTATGATGTCTGCCAGATTAAATGCATGAAATGTCAAGGAAAATCTGAGCTTCACGAGAAAATGATGGATCTAACAGTTGAGATTGATGGGGATATTAGCACCTTGGATGATGCTTTGCGTCGATTTACAAGGACTGAGATATTGGATGGAGAAAACAAATACAGATGTGGCAGGTTGGTCAGCATTTCCTTATGTGTGAAGTTCATGTGCTCCTTAATATATGTATTTTTTCATGGTTTTGGGGATAGAGTTTTACATCAGCTTTATATATTGTTCTGAAATTGGTAGGATACTGATTGATTTACAGTTCATGGCCAATCAAATTATATTCCCTTTCATGAATTTCAACTACATTACCTTGATTCCATTACCCGCTGCTACAGAGTTCCCCTCTAGCCTTATCATGACAGAATTTTTGGGAGTGCTATCATGGTCTTTTATTTTCGTAGTTCTAACCAATCATCTGTAACCTCTTATAAAACTACATTCGATTCTGGCTGTAAGGTTTACATTCGATAGTTGATGGGTGCTAACTTTTTTTTGTTTCTTTGAGCAGCTGTAAATCCTATGAGAGAGCCAAAAAGAAGCTGAAAATTACGGAACCTCCTAATGTCCTTACAATTGCACTAAAACGATTCCAGGTAATTTATATCTTTAGTGAAGGCCCGGTTTGTTTCTGGTTAGTTCCATCTGTGTTTTCTTGTCTTTTCACCATTTCGCTACACTTAATTCTTAAAGGCAGGGAAATTCGGGAAGCTCAATAAGTTGATAAGGTTTCCAGAAACTCTAGATTTGGCTCCATATGTCAGCGGAGGAAGTGAAAAATCACATGACTACAAACTCTATGGAGTTATTGTTCACTTGGATATAATGAATGCGGCGTTTTCTGGCCACTATGTCTGCTATATCAGAAATCAAAATAAGTGGTACAAGGCTGATGATAGCACGGTAAGTTTCTCACATATCTTTGGAAAGTTGGTTGTCGATTGGTTTATAGATAAGCTCAATTTTATCACCGTTTTAGGTTAACATTGTCTGATAGGATATATTCGAGCTGGTTCCATTGGGTTTTCTAGAACATTTGTTCCATCCTCGTTGAAGTCTGAAAGTCTTAGGATTGGTTTTTCTGAGAGGAAAAGCGTTGGCTTCTACTCATTTTACTGGTTTCTTCTTGTCATCATCATCTCTGGATCATACGTTTGAAGAAAATTTCTATGTTTCAGGTAGTAACTTCTGACGTTGAAAGGATCTTGACAAAGGGAGCGTATATGTTGTTCTACGCAAGGTAAATGCTATTATAATGCTTCTCTCACACTCTTTTAAGATTGTGGATTGTGCCTGATCTGGTTACCTATGGTGTATATGTAATCAATTGACAACAGGTGCTCTCCAATGTCTCCAAGATTAATAGTGTGTACCAAATCTGAAGGATCCCATAAAAAAAGCAGAGTGCCAATACCTAAGGCTAGTGAGAAAAGTAGCATATCAGTGCCACGGTCTGTGTCTACTTCAAGTCCTCTGTTGTCTTCCAACACTCCCGGTGGTGGTCGATCTGGCAATATACAGTCGTTTTATTCCAGTTTCCAGAGGCTGCAGAAAATTTTAGAAGATGATTCATCAAGTGACAGTTCTTCTCTATTTGACAGCAACTCAGATGAATGCTCTTGTAGCACAGACAGCACAAGCATGGATGATTTTGCTGATTTCATTTTTGGAGATCATCAAGGACGTGCCCACGGACAGTCCGAGGCTCCTTCACCAACATCATCGTCTTCCTCGTCTTCTCCTCTCTTCACAAGGCATTCGCCGCTGAGTCGTTCTTCTCCAGAAACTAACGGAACCTCAAGACATCAGTTGCCCTTGGGAGGAGAAAGGTGAGAGGGAAACGATGGTTTTTTGTCCACCGCGCCAATTAAGTCAAAGTAGTAGAACAAAGTAGATTGATTACACGTAGATGGAGTGGTCTTATTAACAAACCCTAGGCTTGGTGAAAGTGGTTAATGGGAAGTGGTATATAGTAGTGTATAGTGGGGAAAAGAGATTTTGCCCATGAAAATGTATCACGTAATGGAAGAGAATTTTACGTTTGTTAATAAGTTGTTTTGATTTTAACTATAATCATCAATAAAGCTAATCTAATTGTGTCTCAACGCTGCTCTTTTGCTTCATTACTACTTGCGTAATAGTATCTTGGATTCTGACCAGGAAAGATTCAATGCGTGCAACTCTGCAGATTGCATGTTTTGAGCTCATATGATGTTTTCAGGGGATAAGAAAAAGAAAATGATACAATGTAACCAAACAAGAAAATATCCCAAATAGAAGAGACAACATTCAACATGTACTGTGAAGTATGATCCGGAAATGAACAAACATTATGTAGAAGAAAAGAGAAAGTGCTTAGACATACAAGTGACAAAACATTATCTCAAAGAAGGTCATATCCGAGCCACATACGAATTGGCCTGTGTCACATATCTCACCCAACGATATGGATTATAGCTACTTGATTTCTTTGCTATCTGCAAGTATTTGACCTGCATCACCCAATTAATTGAAGAATATTGAAGACGATGGTTAATGGTAATGCAAGAACGGAAACTCTCAAGAACCGGCATTTTACTTACCTGAAGTTTAGAAACATTGTACATGGGTATCGTGAAAGTCATGCTGACCGGCCCTGCTTCCTTTGTGATATTACCTAAATTGAAATTGAAAATGATCAGCAATGCTTTATTTTTCTCTGAGAGAACACATTTAAAAACTTTTGTCTAAGAGGGTCACCATGGAATTCCTGTGAAAATGTTAGCTTCGCACGCAGAGTATGTTCAGCCCCACCAACAATCTAGAGCACAACAGTTGTTAGCTAATGGAAGCACAATCTATCGTTCGAAAGACCACGTGAGAGATTCAACACTTGCCTTTTTTAAATTCCATTCAAGCATTTTGCTTGATTCCTTGAAATCTGTCCTCTGCCCAGCCGCACCAAGTTCTAACTCAAAACTAGCCCTGTGACAACAACCATAATCCATTGAATCCATCTCAAGTGTGATTCAGATTTTGGAATAACCAAGTCTAGAATTTATGAAACTTTCTTATAGTCTTTTGCTCATGTATCTCGGTAATGCACTTGTTGTACCAATAAAAAAGTGATGTACCTGGAAGTATAATTTGGCAATGGCATCTGAACAGTAATCGTGTTGGCGATTATGTCTGAAGGGAATTCAGCACGTATTTTGATTATCACTTCAGCCTAAATATCAGCAAACAGAAATTTATGACTTTAGCTCTGGGATAAAGTAATAATTTTTTTAGTTTTCCATCTGACTCAGAAAACTTGTACCCATGAAATTTCACCTTAAGGCGTCCAGCCTCTTCAATCAAGGTATTAACATGGAAAGGAGGCTTGAACTCCTGGGTCATACGGTAATTCATCACTGGAAATTCACCATCTGGTGGAACCTGAAAACAGAGCGCACGTTAAATCGCAATACAACATGCTATGACAAGATGTTTTCTGTGCTATATATTTTGAAGCTCACCAGGGACAAAGTTCTATCTGAATCGAAGCTATCCAGACGAACAGACTCATGAAAATTGCAATCATCAAGTATCACCCCTGAACCTGAAGAACTCCTATAATCTGCAACAGTTCAAGTGTCATGTTACCAAGGGTTAGATCGTCTTACCAGATCAAACCCTAGTTGATAATGATGTGCCTCAAAGAGGCAGAAGAATGCTACAGTAGTAGCTATACCAATTAAAGAGTCGGATTATGAAGGAAGCTTATAAGTGGAAACATGCAGCTTAGTTAACATTTTAAAGCATTTTCAAAACCCAGCTTAGTTAGCATTTTAAAGCATTTTCAAAACCCAAATGTTACGGAAAGAGACACCAAGATTTCAAAGAGTGAGACAAGATAGAATATCATGTAGATCCCTTCCCAAGATAATAATGTTGATTTAAAGGAGTGAAACAAGCAATACCATATACTGATCTTCCTCCTCTTCCTATGTTTAGGTCTTCATTAAGAGCTAAACGAATTTCTGGATTACCAGAGAGATAGCTCTTCATTTGAATGGTGCCATCAATCTCAGAAGTCAGTATATAACCCTGTTCACAAAAATAAATAAATATATGGATAATTTCAAATTTCATCAAGAAACTAACATTACGATGCAACTACATATATTAGGACATAGTATCTAGCATTGATCTATAGAAATGAATGGTTTGATATAGCAAGGTGAAGAGAGCATGCCAAGACTCCTATACTTTTGATATAATAACCTAGAAAAAAGCAAATACTCACGCTTGAACTAAAAGTAACACTGATTTTCTCAATGATGTCCACAAAAATTTCCTCTCTTCTCCGACCCCCAGGGTCATTAGCTACAACCGATTTTGTTACTGCTGTTCCAGGCATTCTTTTGGCTCCTTGCTGCATAACATTAATTCAAGGGGTCAGTAACATATACCAGGAGGAGGAAAAAGAAAATCAATCTCACTGTGAAAATGGCAGCAGGATCGATAGGTTGGAGGCGTGCAGGAGCAACCACAATTGGCTCATTGAATATATAGGATTTCAAAACCTCGGTAGATGTAGTTTGCACATAACCAAAATCCTAAGCAATAGAGCATTGAGTCATATTAAATTAACGAAAACATCTACAATACAGAAATATACTTGATAATAATGAGAAGCAACTCAAGATTAGACTTACAATTACTTCATCAAGCAACTCATACACAAGCACAAAATTTTTCCTGAATGAATCCTCATTCAAAACACCAAGATAATCCTTAATAACACGAGCGATCCTTTGTAGAAGCTCCAAAACAAGAGATGGTGACACGTTAACTCTCGTTGTCGCAACAAAATATAGTCCAACAACCTTGACATGGAAGTAGTTCACACCATCGACATTCTACAAGCACAAAACAAGCATTAGATAAAACCATTATAGGCCACAACCAAACAGAAAGAATAATACCTACAAAGATAGGTGGCGCCTCTGAATTTCCATCCTCCTTCCAGAACTTGACTTTACGGAAGAAAGTCTCTGTACTGCCTTTGGGTACCTCAGCCCGGTCTGTAGCAATAAAATGTTACACATCTTCAAAATTTCTAGTGGATCCGACTAAATCGAATGAGCTCAAACAAACTACATTACATACAGAGAAAGAAGAATTCAATATATCTACTTATAAAGCAGGATTCCAAGAATTACATGTTTTCTCCCACTAATTGAATAGTTCTATAATATCGTACAATCTGATTTGAGAATTCAGCTTAACATATATATCATCGGATAGGAAATGCTGGTAGATCAAACAGATCAATGAGCTTAGATAAGCTTCAATGGAAGAATCTCACAGAACAGTGACAATAAGTATCGATACTGAAGAGAGAAAAAAACAAAGCAGGAAGAAGCAGAGAGGATCAGATCGGGAGAAAACGAGCTTACAGTCACGGAAGACGATGTTGTCTCCTCGCTGAGATAAGACGAAGAACTGAGAGATCATCATGATTCCTTAGCGGTGGATTCCGACGATTCACCGCGAGTTTGGTTGAGTCTACTGAACGCCGATCGGTTTTCGTCTCTGTGGTGAGGTGGTTCACGTTTTACCAATTGCCGTCGTATCGTGAAAGCTTCTTCCTAAGTCGGAAGGTTCTGTGTGCTTTTGATAAATGATGAATTCTCGTTGTTCTTTGACGGGCCTATTTTAGGACATTAATAAGGCCCAAGTCATCTCTTTTTATTTTCTTTTAAGCTGCAATATATTTTTAAGTTCTTTTATTATTATTTTTGCCATCTATTAGCTAGGTTCCATCGACAACAAACACTGAAAGCTTTTAAGCGTGTTAAAAACACTTCTTGAACACAATTACAATTTCGTTCACAAAAAAAAAAAAGAAAAAAAAAAAGAACACAATTACAATTACATTGATCTACACCAAAACTCTCACTCTATATAATGCACTCTCTTATTTTTCCTCCCATATAGTAGACCAAATACAGTAATTTCAAGTTTCAACTTAGACTACTCTGTAAGTGCTTGTTTTAGTCCTTGCAGAGTTTTTGTGCCAACGAAATTGTTGAGCTCATCTATATTACTTTTCACATATATCATATTAATATGAGGCGCTAGCCCACGAATTTTTCCAAATTTAATTGAATTTTTACATTACTACTAGCTTGTCCATCATTTACTCTAACCGGAGATTATCTCTATAGTTAGGGTTAAAATTAACTTTGAAAGGGGTATAAAAACTATAAATGGCTCAACTACAAATAAAAGGTAATGGTGGTGATGGGATGCGAGACATCTAATCACTTGTCGCATCTAGGCTGAGTGAACTATTTGAAAAGAAAAAACAATTGTAGATGAAATATTTAATAGACACCAGCTTATGTGAAAAAACCATAACCAAAATGGTAGATGAACAGCTAGCATCTACTAGTTACGAATAACAAAATATCTAAACTAGCTTTTCCATTAGAATTGGTAGTTACAACATTGTGTATCTTCATGAATATGTATCATTATATTTGACCTAGCTCTATATTAGTAACTTATTATAATATTCACGTCTATCTTTTTTTTTATTTTGTTTACTAGCTAGATCGAAAAGCCAAAATAGACTAAACAGTAAAACTACTGTAAAGTTAAAAGTTCCAGATGCGAATATATCTTCTATGAGCTATATATTCAGTTGAGTTGTAACAGAAATAAGAAGAGACTAGTTGAATTAAGAAGGCTTTAGTAATTCTTAAAATCAACACTGTAGGAGTCTCTTCGCCTGGCAGCTCAATCAGACAAAACACCAAAAGTGTGTTTATGTGGTTATATTTAATGATTTTTAGTTTTGGAAAATGACGGAAACATAAAACATATGGCCCATTGATCACTGTTTAGCTAAAAAAAAGCAGACTCGTCTTTCCAATCTTGAACACACAAAACACAGTAACCATCTCTTTCTCACTCCCTCTCTCTCACATATTAGGGAATAAAAAGCAACCAGAAAACTTTTTTTTCTTTCTTTATCTTCTCACAAGAATTTAATAAAGTGGGTGCTGAGATTGCATAAGCTAATCCAAGATCCTCCCATTCCAAAGAAAGGTAAAAACCCTGTGAATCTGTGTGTTCTTTCTTCTTAAGCAGGGCATTTGATGGATTCATCTTAGTCCTGTTCATTCTTTTGATTCTCATGGTTTCTGGATCTGATCTCTCTTTCTCTCTCCCTCTCTACCCATCTAGGGTTTACTGATAATATTTTTACAAACACTCTTTAGCTAACCATCGTTCCACTTGGTTTCTTTTTTGGTTTGTACTTGGTCTATGTTGTGTTGTGGGTAGGCAAGATTCAAGATTAGTAGAGAAGGAGATCGGGTAAAATGGCGAGAGAGAAGATAAGGATAAAGAAGATAGATAACATAACAGCGAGACAGGTTACCTTCTCTAAAAGAAGAAGAGGAATCTTCAAGAAAGCCGATGAACTCTCAGTTCTTTGCGATGCAGATGTTGCTCTCGTCATCTTCTCTGCCACTGGAAAGCTTTTCGAGTTCTCTAGCTCAAGGTATCTCCTTCTCTCTTTTTCTAAAAGCCTATGTGTTTATCATAGAGAACATTGTTTGAGATATATGTTATGTACTGAAAATGAGTATTTTTTGCCTCTAAAGTTTATTTTCCTTAGGCTTGATCAAGGTCATGTACGAAATCAACGTAACTCCGTGTTACAGCATAATTCGATGATCTAAAATCAAGGATTTTATGCTTTATGTTTATTACTTTGTTATTATGTTCGAACTTCTAACATAGTTAATTACGCTGAACTTTTCTGAAACGTAAACTTTTAATTGTTTCAATCATTTTCATTTTGGAATCATGTTTTCATTTCTCTAATCGGAGAGATGAGAGAAGAATATAATTGTGTCACTTTTTTTGTTAATTATGGAAGCATATGTATATATGGATACATAGTACTTACCACAATTAGTATGAATTTCTTTTCCTTTATTTATTTATTTGACCTTATGCAATACACTACAAAAGTCTTTGACACTGTCACTTGGTATGATTGAGGTTTAAGTCTTAACCACTCGTTTATTTTATCTTGGGAAGCATTACCATAATTGGGAATGGAGTCATCTAATTGATGTTATCTGCACATATTTTTGACTTGATAGCTACTTCTGATTACTTTTTTATTTATTATAAGTTAAGAAAAGGCTTGTGGCCGTGTACATATTATTTAATAAAGTAATTTTACAAATGCATATATAGACGAAGGAAAGGTTCATATAAAAGATGGGTTGTTTGTTGAAACGTGTAGAATGAGAGACATATTGGGAAAGTATAACCTTCATGCAAGTAACATCAACAAAATGATGGATCCACCTTCCACTCATCTCCAGGTATTCTTACTACCACTCGTCTTTGTTTTAGTTTTTGGGTGTATGTCTAAACATAGAAACAAAGAGTGGCATAGCATGCATCATTAATTAATCTTGAAGCATCTAATTAATTGGTTTTTACATATCAATATCAAGAATCCTGAAAATATTGACTTTGCATCTAGCAGCTTGAGAACTGTAACCTCTCCAGACTAAGTAAGGAAATCGAAGACAAAACCAAACAGCTACGGTATGGCTCCATTCACGTGTGTGGTTTTTATGTTTTGACAATGATGTGCGAATGTTACTTATACTAGGCTTTAGAATCTATATATATCAGCTAGCTAGAAGAAAAACAAAGTTAATTATTACATTTCATGAGTAGGTTAATTCTTCCTTTTACGGTGTGCCTTGGAAATTGATGTTTTGTTTATAGATTTTGTAACGTTATTTCTGAAAAAAAATACATGGGTTTTGTAGTTTTCAGTCATTGATTATTCTCATTTTTATTAAAACACAATCCTATGTAATGTACGTAGCTATCAACAGCCAATATATATAGCTAGCTAGGTGGAGTATATTTTTGTTTGGTAGACACAATGAGCCGATATATGATTCGCTAGATCAATTTCTGAAAGCTGGGTCTAACCATACTTCGGTAGAAATGTGTGTATGTGTTTGATGTAGTTTTGAGTATTCAAATAAAATCGAAGAAAGTAATATGTTGTATATATATTTAACGTAAAACAGAAAACTGAGAGGAGAAGATCTGGATGGATTGAACTTAGAGGAGTTGCAGCGGCTGGAGAAAATGCTTGAATCCGGACTTAGCCGTGTGACTGAGAAAAAGGTTTACTATAAGTATACATAGCATGCATATATCCTTAACGTGAAAATTGGAATGTAATCATATATAAAAGTGTGACAATATTGTTGGTAAATAGGGCGAGTGTGTGATGAGCCAGATTTCTTCACTTGAGAAACGGGTTAGTACGACGTTCAATTCGTATTAGTTATGGAAATGATAGGCCTATCTATATATATATATATAATATATGACTTGATCATTAATATGTGACTCAGGGATCGGAATTGGTGGATGAGAATAAGAGACTGAGGGAGAAAGTATGGCTCTATACCCTTGCTGAAATCATCTATATTAATTAATCAGCATTTTTGAAGTACTGTATATATAGAAGTTGAGGTAACGTATATATGGACAGCTAGAGACGTTTGAAAGGGCAAAAATGATGGCCTCGAAGGAGGCTGTGGAGACAGAATCGGCGACCACAAACTTGTCAAGCTACGACAGTGGAGCTCCTCTTGAGGATGAATCCGACACTTCCCTGAAGCTTGGGTATATTTCATGAACATCATACCATAATTATAATTTACTGGCATGTATGTTGTGTGTGGATGTTACTAATTTTAGTCTGGGTAGGCTTCCATCTTGGGAATGAATCGTGAAGAGAGAGATCTGTAGCAGAGTTGACTACGATGGAATCCCACAAATATTAAGTCTTACCTTTTCCTCAGTTCTTTCCTTTGAATAAGTGTTGAAAAAAATTGAGATGGGAAGAGTACTACTGAATGAATTCTCATTACATTAATGCGAAGAATCAAGTTTCAGACATTATTGTGTTATTGTTTTTTTTTTTTGTTTGTTTATATAACTATTTTGCACCAAAGAAAAAACAATGCTGTATTCTTTAATCCTTAAACCCCATTTATTTTGCTTCATTCATCATTTAGCAAGCGAAATATTCTTTTAGTGTTGCCCCCTAATACTATGTTTTAGGCTTCATCATTTCCATCTGATCTTAGTAATGGTGTTTTTTTCTTTTGTCTGATGAAAGTGTAACATGCATTGACTTATTTGTCTTTCAGGGTAAAGAAATAAGGAAAGGAAGATGATGAAACTCGACGTAATCATATACAATATGTAATGCAAGATTTGAAACTGACAAATATAGGGCCTCTTAACATGCTTGAGATTTAATCTAATTATTATGCACCCTATATAAATAATCCCAATCAATGGCATTTGATATATGATGAATGCGCATAATAAGGAAATGCGACACATATCGACTAATACCAAACTATTACGATTCACAAGCTAAACAGCAATCCTAAATCATAAGAAAACTAGAGGCGAAATAATATAGTTTTTTATAGCTGCCCAATTTTATTTTTTTTTATTTTTGTTTTTCACTACAAGTGATCTGAAATTGCATTGCAGCAATTTTGACTCATATACCCGAGGAGACTCTCTCCAATCAGAACCGGAAGTATCAACTCGTGTCCTAAAATTTGGATCTCCCGTCTTTTATCTCTGTTTCGGTTCATCTCTGTTACCAGTTTCAAGTACTGCCGTGCTTTCATCAGATTTCAACAATTTGGATTTTCCCAAACTTCCGGATCAAGAAGATATGCTCAGGATGAGAAGATACACCGACAAAGTTTGGTCTTTTATTCGTTCGTCGCTGATTTTAGAATAAGGGGTTGTCTTTTATCGTTCCACTTTGTTTGTTGAACTTGAATCGATGCTCCAAATGAAGCAGCTTCAGCCATTGCAGAACCTTAATCAGTCGCAGAAGACAGCTCTTGCTGGTGTTTTCGTGCTCCTTCTCCCGATTTTGTCCCCGAATCTCTTCCGCCCTCTTGGCCGCGCCTCTCCTTCTCTCTTCTCCGTCAGTCTCTCTCTTTGATCCATTTGGGGAGATGAATATTACTTTTCTTCGATTTCATATATTGAGACTGTGAAGCTAAAGTAATGTTGGCAACATTTGCAGGAATGGAATGCTCCAAGGCCTAGACATTTGCGCTTGCTCCAAGGCGCTCTTGATCGACAAATTGTAAGTGGGTTTTTTTTTTGCCTCAGTTTCTCTGATTTATCTATGTATCTTCCTTTTAACATTTTGGTCTACCTCGAACCAATGGGCAGTCGATCAGACAACAGGTTGAGTTATGGTCTCCCTTGCCAGATCAAGGTTGGAAGCCTTGCACTCTATCTTATAGAGGGTCTCGTAAGTTTCTAAAATCAAAGCTTTCTTCTTTTCTCATCGTTTACATTTATGTGCCCTGAAAAGTTTGTAAATTTGATTGACGTATTCGTCACTCATTACAGCCTTACCGGAGAAGTCTCAAGGGTTTCTTCAGGTATTCCTTGACGGCGGACTAAATCAACAAAGGATGGGGGTGAGTAGCATCTGGTTTGTTATGCAGCTGTCAATTTTATATAGAGTTTTATGGTGGTTCCCCTTGTGACTTTTCCTGTTGTTTCTGCAGATATGTGATGCTGTTGCTGTTGCCAAGATTATGAACGTTACACTTGTGATTCCACGCCTTGAAGTAAATCCTGTTTGGCAAGATTCAAGGTACTGTATTTGATGAGTCTACTATGAAACTTCAAGTTGCTGGTACCTTGATGAATTCTGTTGTTAATGAAATGGCATTTCTTTGTAGTTCCTTCACAGATATATTTGATGTGGAGCACTATATAAGTGTCCTTAAAGACGAGGTGCGGATTGTTAGAGATCTTCCAACACAGTATGCCTGGAGCACGCGTGATTATTATGCCACAGGTATTCGAGCTACTAGGATTAAGACTGCGCCTGTTCACGCTTCAGCAGAGTGGTATTTGGAAAATGTATTGCCCGTTATTCAGAGGTTTGTGGCCTCTAAACCTAGTGATCAGGAATGGCTGTATTGTTATGTCCTGGAAAATATGATACTATAGATGACGTGTGAAATGCTTTATAGACAAAGTTAAAGGGTGTTTCATGCAGATGATTTCCTGTGAAGTAACAATTTTTAAATTTTTCATAGATGATTGACGACATGTGTGTTTTTGGCTATTGGAGGAACTAAATTTTGCAATAGTTCAGTGCACTGTTACTAATATGAATTATCCACTCTTATCTGCAGTTATGGCATCGCTGCTGTTGCGCCTTTCTCTCACCGTTTGGCATTTGACAATTTGCCTGAAAGTATACAGCGGTTACGGTGTAAAGTAAATTTTGATGCATTAAACTTTGTTCCTCGTATTCAAGAGCTAGGAGACGCTCTTGTGCATCGACTAAGGTATCCTCCTTCCATCTCTCGAGCATCAGGAACTATGGATCCAACAGACAGAATAAACACCATCGTAAAAGCTGGAGCTGGAAAGTTTGCAGTGCTTCATCTTCGTTTTGACAAAGTATGATATTCATTCTCAAAAATGTGCTCAATTCCTGGCAGTAGTTCCTAGTTGACATAATTTTGTGTAATTTTCAGGATATGGCTGCTCATTCAGGTTGTGACTTTGAAGGTGGCAAAGCAGAGAAACTGGCGCTGGCAAAATATCGTCAGGTGATTTGGCAAGGACGGGTCTTAAATTCACAGTTCACAGATGAGGAGCTAAGAAACAAAGGACGGTGCCCATTGACACCAGAAGAGATTGGTTTACTGCTTTCAGCTTTGGGTTTCAGTAACAATACCCGTCTCTATCTAGCTTCACACCAGGTATACGGAGGAGAAGCAAGAATCTCGACCCTGCGTAAGCTGTTCCCAGGGGTGGAAAACAAGAAAAGCCTAGCCTCTGCAGAGGAACTGGCAGATGTAGAAGGAAAAGCTTCTCTAATGGCGGCAGTCGATTACTACGTGAGCATGAAGAGCGATATCTTCATATCGGCATCTCCTGGGAATATGCACAACGCATTGCTGGCACACAGAGCCTACTTGAATCTGAAAACCATAAGACCCAACATGATACTGTTAGGACAGGTATTAGTGAACAAGAGCTTAGACTGGTCTGAGTTCGAAGGAGCAGTAGTGAATGGGCACAAGAACAGGCATGGGCAGCTTCGTCTACGCAAGCAGAAGCAGTCTATATACACTTATCCAGCTCCTGATTGCATGTGTAAAGTAGCTTAGCTTTCACCTTTTTTGTCCCCAATCTGTACTGATCTTTCTTTCTAAGATATGATTGTTTTTTTTAGCTGAGGAACTCATACAATATAGTAATATACCCTTTTGTCTTGATAAAAAAAGGTTTTACTTTGAACGCAAAAGTGAAGAAACTAATATGTTTGCAATTGCATGCATACTCATACAACACTGTTACCAAACTTTGAATGGAAGTTCTATTTTTGGAGTGGACGGACAATGATTTGCTACTGATCAAATCTATTTTTTTCCTTTCATTAAACGGATTCGCAATCTGCCTCAGATTCTTATTACCACCAACCAAAATTTATAAATGATATGGTTTATACAAACTTATACTCTTCAAAAGGGGGCCTAGACATTAGACAACCATGCAATTTATTTTTTTATAAAAAAAATGATTTTATATTCGACTACTGTAATTAGTTATGACAAAAAAAAATTAGCATAAAAAAAAAATTAGGGTGAAAGTGTTTTTTTTGGGACAAAGGTAAGAAAATAAAAAAGGAAAAGTCAATAAGAAAAGTAAGGGGGGCCCACACAGATTCAACGCCCCACCACCGAAAACACAACACAACACAAGACACACACACAAAATAAGCCCCTCTTTGCTTCCTCTGCAACTCTCTCTGCTTCGGTGCTTCCTCTTCCTCTTCGATCTCTCCCCTGTATCCCTCAAACCCTGGAGAGAGAGAGTTGACTGACGGGGAAGCTTCTCAATCGAGACGAAGATGACCTCTGCTTTGTATGCTTCCGATTTGTTCAAGCAGCTCAAGTCAATTATTGGGACCGATTCGATTTCGGACGACGTCGTCCTTGTGATTGCAACCACTTCTTTGGCTCTTGTAGCTGGCTTTGTTGTTTTGTTATGGAGGAAATCTACGGCGGATCAGAGCCGGGAGCTTAAGCCTTTGGTCATCCCTAAGTCTCTTATGTCTAAGGACGACGACGACGATGTGGATTTGGGATCCGGCAAGACTAGAGTCTCTATCTTCTTCGGTACTCAGACTGGAACTGCTGAGGGATTTGCTAAGGTGCTTTGACTGCTCTATATAACTCTTTAGAGTTGTAATTTGATCTATATGATTCAAAAATTGGTGTGATTCAAATATTGGTTGGTTCTTTGTGAGTCGGGTCATTTCAGAAACAGTTTCATTTTGTTTGGTAGGCATTATCAGAAGAAATCAAAGCCAGATATGAAAAAGCCTCTGTCAGAGTCATTGACTTGGTATGATCTGCCTGCAGTATGATTTCTATTCACTTTCCACTAGTTTAAACTACCCTATATTGAATTGTTCCTTTGCTGGTGTATGTGTTTAACTAGGATGACTATGCTGCTGATGATGACCAATATGAAGAGAAATTGAAGAAGGAATCTTTGGCATTTTTTTGTGTTGCTACGTAAGATTTATCCAATCCGATTATGATTTCTTTTTGCGATCTAACCATCCAATAGTTTGATTCATTCATTTATTTCATTACGTATTTTAGTTATGGAGACGGAGAGCCTACTGACAATGCTGCTAGATTTTACAAATGGTTTACGGAGGTTTGTCCTGAAATATATCGAAGCGGAAGTTTATTTTTATTTTAGATTTGATTTGATTTGCTCTGTGTAGATTTTTACAGAGGTTTGTAGCCTCAATACTCTGTGTGCATGTTTCCAGGAAAATGAACGGGATATAAGTCTTCCACAACTAACATATGGTGTGTTTGCTCTTGGTAATCGCCAGTATGAACACTTTAATAAGGTAGCTTGTGAGAAAATGCTTCTGTCTATCTTATTGATTTTCTTCTGATCTTATCTGACGGTAATTTTCTTGGACCAGATTGGGATAGTTCTTGATGAAGAGCTTTGTAAGAAAGGTATGCGAACACGAGTATGTTTACAGTCGTGGGTAATACTAGATATTGCCATATTGGAATGAGGGCGCAGGAAATATTTATGCTATGTTTTTACCTAAGATAGTGCCAAATGTTTCCTCTTTCCTGTCTGGCTACATGGATCCCCATTTCCTAGTCTCTTTGGTGCATGAGGTAAAACGTAACTGGTATCATCACTCAATGCAGGTGCAAAGCGCCTTACTGAAGTTGGTCTAGGAGATGATGATCAGAGCATCGAGGATGATTTTAATGCCTGGTTTGTTTCTGAGTCTCTGCTTTTTGTTCTCTCTTTTGAAAGACTTTCTCTAGTCCTTTTACTGTATTCCTGTAGACAATGACTCTACAGTCTTCAGAGTTGACTTGTTTAATGTGTTCGTAAGGGTCGCAATACTGTATTATTCATGCTTTTTGTGCTTTGTAGGAAGGAATCGTTATGGTCTAAACTAGACAAGGTTCTCAGGGACGAGGATGATATAAGTGTGGTAACTCCCTATACAGCTGTTATTCCTGAATACCGGCTGGTGATTCATGATCCTAGTTTTACATCCGAGAAATCAATGGACTCAAATGTGGCCAACGGAAATACTGCAATTGACATTCATCATCCCTTCAGGTATTGTAAAGATGTGTGCTATAAATACTGG
This sequence comes from Capsella rubella, assembly GCF_000375325.1. Lineage (NCBI taxonomy): Eukaryota > Viridiplantae > Streptophyta > Magnoliopsida > Brassicales > Brassicaceae > Capsella > Capsella rubella. Next base: position 6,154,190 of record NW_006238917.1, read on the forward strand.
AATAGTATTACAGTTTCGGTTACATTCTAAAAATTGCTTCTCCTTCCAAACAGAGTTGATGTTGCTGTGCAGAGGGAGCTTCATACACCTGAATCTGATCGGTCTTGCATCCATCTCGAGTTCGACATATCAGGGACTGCTATTACGTAAGTATCCAAACATAATTTATTGCATTCTACCCTTGAATTAAAACAAGGCAGTCCAGTTATCCCAACTCTCGTAGACTATTTGTTTTTATATTAGAGTGAACTGGGAGATTTTGCTTTAAATTCAATTTTTTCTTTCAGTTAGTAGGACTATGTCAATCTCTTGAGTTTTATTACAAGGACTATATAGGTTTAAATATCAGTCACATTGGGTCATGTGAAAAAAAACTTTCACATTGAATAGCTTCAATATTTTTTCTGCAATAACATTAGTTTTCTGTGTGTGCTTTTACATTGACATGTTGATTTCGATGTTTTTAGTCAATAGTTGATTTTTCCTGTAAAAATTTCACCACTGGAAACCCACCTATAAAAACTATTGCATTTCTTTCAGATATGAAACAGGAGACCATGTAGGTGTATATGCGGAAAATCATGTTGAAATAGTTGAAGAAGCTGGAAAATTGCTTGGCCACTCTCTAGATTTAGTATTTTCCATACATGCTGATAAGGAAGATGGCTCCCCGTTAGGAAGCGCAGTGCCGCCTCCTTTCCCTGGTCCATGCACACTTGGGACTGCTTTGGCAAGATACACAGACCTTTTGAACCCTCCTCGAAAGGTTAACATCTATATTTTGTGATTAGCCTCACATTAATTTTTGTGGTTGCTTTGGTCTTTGCTTATCCCAAATATTAAACATTTTTTTGTTTGTTTCAGTCTGCGTTAGTTGCCTTGGCGGCCTATGCCACTGAACCAAGCGAAGCCAAGAAACTCAAAAACCTGACATCACCTGATGGAAAGGTTGCGAATTACTGGAGTGTCTATTTTTCTCTTGATTTTAAGTTCTCATTAGTTAAAACAGTCGGTTTCTTTACTGTAGGATGAGTATTCACAATGGATTGTTGCAAGTCAGAGAAGTCTGTTAGAGGTGATGGCTGCTTTTCCATCTGCAAAACCCCCACTAGGTGTATTTTTTGCTGCAATAGCTCCTCGTCTACAACCTCGTTACTACTCCATCTCCTCTTCGCCGAGGTAATTTAATTCTTTTTGAGATATCTGTTGTGGCAGAAGGAAAACTACCCTTGTTTTTCGATATCTCTCTTATTTTTTTTTTTTATAATTCAGATTAATGCCAAGTAGAGTTCATGTTACATCCGCACTGGTATATGGTCCAACTCCTACTGGTAGAATCCACAAGGGGGTGTGTTCGACATGGATGAAGGTACTTCTTACCTTCTCTTTTAGTATCCACCAATTCACTGTTTAGTTTTTGTAATAGTTTTGAAAACTCAGAATGCAGTTCCTGCGGAGAAAAGTCATGAATGTAGTGGAGCCCCAATCTTTATTCGATCATCTAATTTCAAGTTACCGTCCAACCCTTCAACTCCAATCGTTATGGTGGGACCTGGGACTGGCTTTGCACCTTTTAGAGGGTTTCTGCAGGAAAGGATGGCACTAAAAGAAAATGGAGAAGAACTAGGTTCATCTTTGCTCTTCTTTGGGTGTAGAAATCGACGGATGGTGAGACTTTTAAACAGCAATTTCGTCATTTGCTGAGTCATCATGTTGAGCTGCTGCATATGTTTATGTTGCAGGATTTTATATACGAGGATGAGCTAAAGAATTTTGTTGATCAAGGCGTAATATCTGAGCTCATTGTGGCATTCTCGCGTGAGGGAGCACAGAAGGAGTATGTTCAACATAAGATGATGGAGAAGGTAAGTACTGTATATGGAGGGATGCATCATGTTTTGAGAAAAGGAATGTCAAATAATCTGATTCGTTTTGCATTTCATCTGTGTTCAGGCAGCACAAGTTTGGAATTTAATACAGGAAGGAGGATATCTCTATGTATGTGGTGATGCTAAGGGCATGGCGAAGGATGTCCACCGAACTCTACACACCATTGTTATAGAGCAGGTATGAACAAGAAGCATTGTTAGAATTTTTAGTATTTGACTTGGTTTACTTCCTTGGAAGATTGACCCAACGATTTTATTTTACAAATTTCCAGGAAGGTGTGAGTTCGTCAGAGGCAGAGGCTATAGTTAAGAAACTTCAAACTGAAGGAAGATACCTGAGAGATGTCTGGTGATTTTGATTAATTGGAATTTTCTGCCTTTTCAAGGTTTCTTGAAACGAAGACTTCTTTTTTTTTACCAATTAGATATTTATTTGTTTAGTTTCTCTCAATCTCCCTTCTTTCCTACTTGCTTATTTATAGTCAAACATGAATGGTGGTTTGTCAAAGTTGTCTTTGTATGAACAAAAATATAAACTATAAAATAAATCTGGAGAGCGAAAAGATTTTATTATAGTCCATGCCTTTATACTTTATAGTGTCGATGGTAAACGCAGTCATAGTAAACACAGTGAGTCAGTGACAATCTCTGTTCGCTCTATAATCTATGTATCATTCTGTTTTGTGTCTATCATGCCCAGTTTACGAATGTAGACACCAAACAATAATTCCTCATGTGTAATTGAGGAATTAATAAGTGAGAATGTTTTTTTTTTGACATGGAGATCAAATTTGTTGCAATATCCCGTTGGAGTATGTTAGGCAAACGTCTTGATCTAAACTCCATCAATTAACCTCAATCAAACCCATCTTTTTCGTGTTGGATAGTCAATTCCTCCGTGTACGTGATTTCATTCAATACCCACTCACAACGAATGTGTATATTAAGCATGCTACTATATTGCTTAAGTAGTTAAGTTACTGTACATCTCATTGGTGTTTGGTCTTTGTCAGCACATAAAACTAGTTTAGGTTTAAAAATCGAATGCAAGCTGAGAACATTAACATTCCTCCTCTGAAATGGTGTGCCATTAATTAGTCGTTAACATCCGTACAACTTCTGTAAATCCCTTTTTTGCAATCTGCATAGTGTCTCTCTTTCATCTCATTCTTTTTTACTTCACGCTACAAAAACTCCATATCCCATCCTACTTCAAAATAAATAGACATAACATAATGATACAAATAAAATATTTGGTATCATTAATAGTCCAAGACCCACATTAGTTGTTACTTATAATTTTTTCTAGTTGGAGATCACATCAAAATCAAGTCTGAGAGTGAGAGAAACTACATATTTTTTTATTGCAATTCAATACTGATCCATCACCAATTCCAAAAATACAATTTTAAATGAATGTCTGGCCACGGGGAAAGTAAATGACGAAAACACATTTTTATTTAGGCTTCCCAACAATTTGGATAATCAATTTCGCCACAAATACAAGAAGAGTCGAAAGAAATATCGAATATGCCAATAAAAATTACGAAGTGTAAATAATGAAAATAGTAGTTGCACACCACAAGAACAAGCTAGAGATACAAAGTTACATAATCATATTAGCCACCTCATCCTTGAGTTTTGCAAGTTCTTCTTCAGGCATCACCACACTCACTATCCTTGCATGCTTTTCCTTGGGGAAAACCAAAACAACACCTTTTTCACCGACCCCTTGAATCGTGTAGTTCACGAAATCTGGCTTCCCCCCTTTGATCTCAAACTCGTACATATCTGCCATGTCAAGATTCACAAACGTCAAGTTTGCACCGTACGTGATAAAATCTGAAGAGCCTCCATCTTCTTCTATCATCCGCTTGATCACACCGTTTTCTTCTCTTTTCCCACCCGCAATCAGTTTAGCTAGTTCGGATATCCCAATTGGTTCGTCCTTTCTCTCCACTACGCTTATTACCAAGTCATCATTCCAACAGGTTGTAGTTTTCTTACGGTCACAAATGGTTATAACATTTGTGGCTGTATCGCCACGGATGTTCAGTAGCGCCTTCCATATCAATGCATAGAGAATATCAATCTCCGAAAGAGGTTGGTCTTGCGCGGTGTACTTGGCCATCAAACGATCAATTTGGCTGAGGCTAAAATTAAAAATGTATCTCCCCATCTTACATTTATTGGTAAGTAACCAATACTTGCCAACCGATTCTATCTTTTTCATGGAAATAGCTTCACCATTATGAGCATGAGAGGTCAGTTCAAGGGGTTCCGGGTAAACGAGTTCGGGTAGGCCATGACCGGACATTAGCTGTCCAAGTGTTTTCATGAACGTAGATGCTGAAAACACATCTCCTAGAACATGGGTCCAACTCAGCCCAATAGAGAACCCGCCACATTTAAACTGAGTTATCTGAAAAACGATATTCAAAGTTTTATAAAAAGATCCAGTAAAGACCAATACTAAAGACTCAATTTCACATGTGACAAAAGATTTATTTCCTCTTCCACAATTTTATTTATGATTCATTCCCTAATTAATATAACGTATGGAAATAATTTCAAATGAATGTTTGATACTTAATTGATAGTAACTACTAAAGATTTGCTTTACAACATTATTTATTCCCCTGCATGGGAAATTTATTAATCCATAAAAACTAAATTTTGTGTACGTGTGTGTTGTACCTGGAGGAAAACGAGTGGAGAGAAGATAAGATCAGGACCAAGAACGTGATCATAGACAAGGAACCGGTGGTCAATGGAACGATCGTCCAAGTCGAGCCACTTCTCCACTGTGAAATCTTCGACGTTGGCCTCGACGATGCGTATGCCACTGTCGTTGCAACGAATGTAAGGCAAGGCTAGAGCAGAAGGGTCGTCGTCGTTTTCAGGCATGCGGATCCGACCCGAGACGTGATGGTAAGATTGGAGTAGAGTAAACATGGTGGTCTTCAAGTCGGAGACGGTAAAGTCACGTCTACCCTTGAAAAAGTAGACGGCACGGACGTAGTGGAGCTTCATGGCTAAGTCCATGGGGGTAAGCTTTCGTGGCTTGTTCTCGCCAACCACAGAAGCAGGCACCACCGAAGAGAGCCTGACACCGGTCACTGGGCTTGTCTCCATATTCTTTTGTTTAGAGATAGAGAGCTGATGTGCAGCTACTGTGCCTGAATAGGATGTGTTATATAAAATACCAAAGTTTTCTAATTGAGTTTGGGAAGAAAGTTGAGTTGAGAATAGGTATGGGTATCATGATGAAGGACAGTTGGGACCGGACACCTGTTTCGGTGACGGCAACATTAAATGTTGGTGGGATTTGGGTGTTTAGCAACTACAGGGTTTGGACAGTTATGTGATCAGATCCATCCAACAACGACCACCCTTTATTACATTCACTATTGTCACAAGGCTTCAAGTAGTAAACGCACATGTACCTCTTGTAGCCAACTAGGATTGTTTAATTCGGTTTTACAATATACTATTAGTACTGTAATTAGTTTTACTTAAAAATTGCATGAATCCAAATAAAACAAAATTCAGTATCTTGGTAGCATAAATGATAAGAATACGAATGCGGGCCAACTCAAACACAACCACGCAACAATTCTCCTGATAATGATTTTACAAAAATTGCAGAGTAACTAAAATTTGAGCGAAAGAACAAAAAAACTAAATAGTTTAGTGGAGAACACCCCCTATGGAAACCACCATTCAACTCCTAATTGGGCACTCCAATATGATCATCATTTGCTGTTGTGTCTCGTTAATAAAATGAACACAGTCATTGATACCTGGTTCCAAAGAGTCATCGGTGATCTTTCCGGGTATTCTGATGGTACTCCAGATGCTTGTACTTGATGTATTCACCAGGCCAATTGTCCTGATCAATTGCTTGACTCATCGCCTGTAGCCTCATCTAGAGAAGCAGCGAGGTACTCAGCAAGACTCTGCTGATTATTGCTAGCTTTGTGGGAAGCTTCTGAGTTCACAGATTTTTTTGGTGCTATAGAATTGGGAAGCCAGGATTGACTTGTTGAGTTGCTACTACAAGCATCTGAGCAACCCTTCCATAAGACTGGCTTAAGATACTTCCATGGATCTTCAGCCATGGAGTTGGAGTAAAATCGTTCTGCCCCTAGTTCCATGGGTCTTCTTCCTCCATCTCTCCCAAAGCTTGTGTTCATACCGCGTCCTCGGCTTCTACCTCTTCCTGAGTTAGGATATGTGTTTCCAACCCAGTTAGAGTTTTGTCGTCCGTAGTGGGAAAATTGTGGAGCAGTATTGTTGTAGCTGCCTCGGCCACCAAATCTATTATTCCCCATGTCAGGAATCTCTTGAGAGAATGGAAAAGGGCGAGGTACCCATTGAGGTGGACCTAAATGGTTAACTGGTGGAGGCCTATAGTTATTATTCCAAGCGACGGGTGAACCTCTGTGTGAGGGTGAAAGATGACCCATCCCTCTTGGTCCGGTATGCAGATTATTACCATCATAATGAGATGCTTGAAAACCACCATGATTGGTATGTGCTTGATACTCACTGCCCAACGATCCTGTTCACAATTATAATGCAAGGATCAGAACTAGATTACTGGTCATTGTCAGACAGAGAACACAAACGATAAATGAATTTCTGTAACTGATGTGAACATAGTACTGTCAATTGCTAGAAAGTGAAACATAAAGGGATATATCAAATTAAGGTAGCTGAAGTTAATAAGTTTATCCTGATGAGATTGAAATTTTTTCTTCTTTCAATGATTTTGAACTATCGATTACAATCAAGAACACATGACTAAACACTAACAATGAACAAAAATATCTTAAAGATTTTATGAAGATACCACCTAACTCTCCCAAAGCCAGATAATACCACAACTGAATTCCTGAATATATTCAATCCTATACTTATACTCACCAAGAACCAACTAGCATGCTATCTAACACAGAGTAAGTTAACCTGACATGGTATAAAGCAATCTACTTGGTCAGCGGACTACTTTCTTCTGGCTCACTCGAATATAGCCAAAATGAAAATAAGGGTATTAAAGCAGAAACAAGCAAGAGTCTGAGAAAACAAGAACCTGGAACAGACGGTGGAAATTGTGGCGGTGGTACTGGAGAGCTGGTTTGATGATGAGGAGAGGAGACGTATTGTTGCTTAGGGGTCTTGTTCCTCTTGAAACTAGAGTAGGCAGACATGGGGTCTGTGTAATAATCAAACCTTGGCGTTTCACAAGAATCCTGCTGGTGAGTGGATGTCTCTGCCAAGGGATTGGATAGGTGAGCTGTGTCCCCGGAGGTTTCAAGACCTGTAGAACCATCATCATTCTGTGCAGCAGCTTCCATCCGCATTGCTTTTAACATTTGTTTCCTTTTCTCTGAATCTTCCATTGTGTTACTCAGGTGAATCCACTACAAATTCCACAAGGAGAGTTTTTTAAAAATCAATCCCAAAGACGAGCTACAACGTAAAATCATTAGAAACAGAAACAATCTGACCCTAAAACACCAAATTCTCCACTTATCGCAAAATAAAATTGAGCATGATTGCGAACCTTCACAAGGTACTGTTTCCCCCAAAAATCTTCACTTCCTCGTCGCCAAAGGTCGGATTGAAAACCCTGAACTGAAACAAAAAAGCCTTCACTAACATAAAACGAAGAAGACTCCCAGAATCCGGTTCGTGTTCAACCGTATTTTGCAATTAAAGCCGGTTCACTAGTTTACGGCGATTGAAATCACTAAACCGGACCCAATAGATGGTTCCCTCAATCTGTTAATAAATTGCACGAAAACAAACGAAAGTCTCGTCTCAGTTGTTCGTTCTCGATCGACGCCGCTACCGTGCTCCTTTCAGGTGACCTGTTTCTTCTTAGTTTATTCATCTCTGTTTTTTTTTTCTAGATTTGGATCACACTTAGATTTTTCTCGATCTAGTGTTTGTCTTATAGATTTATAAGTTATATATAGAATTTCTGATCAGATTTACGGAGAAGTTGAATCCCACTCTCGCATTCGGCGGAGAAGAATGCACGGCCGTCCAAGGAAGTCTTCTAAGCCTGAAGAGGAAGCAGCCTCTGCTGCTAAAGCGGTTAAGCTTCGGTCTCTTCAGTCTCAGTTTATGGCTTATCATCACGAAAAAATGTACAATCTTCTCTCTTCATTTCGATTTGATCAGTTTATTTGTCAAAAGTTTAGTTCAATTTACAGAATTATTTGTTCATCTACTTGTATGTTCTGGAATTTTTGGTTTTCTAGTTATACCAAGGAAGCTATGGAATTGAGCGCGAAGCTTCTAGAAATCAATCCTGAAGCGTACACGGCATGGAACTATCGGAAGCTTGCGGTGGAGGATAGCCTTTCCAGAATTGGTGCTGATCCAAACTTGGTCAAAACAATTCTTAATGAAGAACTCATAGTGGTGAGTTTTCCTGCCAATAAGTAAAGAAAGAAACAAGTTTCTCTCTTCATGTCAGTATCTGCTCATTGATTGCTGTGAATTCTGTTCTAAACTCAGGTAGAAAGTGCTTTGAAGCAGAATTTTAAGTCCTATGGTGCTTGGCATCATCGAAAGTGGGTTTTGAGTCAAGGGCATTCCTCCACAGGGAATGAATTGGTACTGTTGGATAAACTCCAGAGGCTGGATCCCAGAAATTTTCATGCTTGGAATTATCGCAGGTGAAAATTATGGAATCTCAACACTCTTTTTAAGGCGCATTGTGTATGTCTTACATAGTAAATGTGTTGTTTCTTTTCAGGTTTGTTGTAGAGCTAACCAACAGGTCAGAACAGGATGAGTTGCAGTATACAGATGATAAAATCAGTAAAGATTTCAGCAACTATTCTGCATGGCATAATCGTAGGTACGCATGATTATATCGTAAATTATATGGAAACTCTATTTTACATGTTCAAAATTATTTTTCTTTTCTAAGAATCCGAAGCATTAGATTGATAGTCACATGCCTCGAACCAAAGTAGTTAATAGTGCAAAAATGGAGTTCATCCCTGGTTGAATGCATTTGATCATGGACAATATGAAGCTTTCTTAGATGGCACATTCATTTTTGGATTACTTGGCTTGTTTATTATTTGGTTGATATTATTACCACATATTAATGGAATACTTACACAAGCTAAGGCTTAGTTACTATAGCTTCTCGATTCAGTAAACACCGTTAAGGTGTTCCTATGCACATCACCATATATACATGCCTGAATCAGAGGCGCTATTAGCTAACAATGTACCTTTTTTGGTTATTTGAAATTCTGCAGTGTACTTCTTTCAAGTTTGCTAGTAAACAGGGTTGATGGGTTTATGCCAGATGAAAAGATTCCTGAAGAATATGAATTTGTACATCAAGCTATTTTTACAGACCCAGATGACCAAAGTGGTTGGTTTTACCATCTTTGGCTTCTTGATCAAACTGTTAATATGGAGTCTCCTCTTCTCACTTCCTCTTGGCCTTCGCATGGTTCCGGTGTCAGTCTATCTGGAGCTGGGTGCTTGAATGGCTCTTCTTCTAACTCCACTACTTTTTGTTCTGAGACGGGGTGTTTTCCACTGATTCTCTACTTTGACCAAGCTGTTGGTGGAGTAAGCTCGTTGACTGTTATAATTGATTCTGAACTAAAGGGAAACGAGAACCTTGTTTGGAAACCAATTTCGAATCGAAGCTCTCAAGTTTCTTGTGTATGGGTTGCTCGTCTGAAATATTCAGAACCTTGTGAAAGCAAGGAATACGAAGTGAAAGTCAGGCTTGGGAACATTCCAGGAATTGTTTCTTCCAGAGGATTTAATTTCAGCACTCCGTATGAGTTTTTCTTTACAGTGCATGTTGATGATACCGCCAAAGACTCTCAAGAGGGCATTGTTTCATGGACGGATGGTTTTGAACTTTTGGATGCACAGTCAAAGAATTTGAACTGTCTTGTCACTTTGGATCAGCTAAACGCTGGGATTGATTTAAAATGGCGTCAGGCCGCTATAGATTCTGAGATTGAATGTTTTCGTCAGTTACCTGATAGGTATAACCAATATATTTCATTTATTTCGATGGGAATGAGAAATTGTAGTTTAGAGACTTGAACTTTGTGCTCTTTTTCCTTTTATAGCAAAATTGGAAAGCTCACTCTTGCGAGGCTTTTGATGGCTTCTGAAGCTATGATGTCGGATGGTGCTGTTAAAGGTGTTTACTATGAAGAAATCCTCCAGCTGTATAACGAATTGATGTCTCTGGATTCTTCGCATCACCAGTACTACAAGGATGAGCACAGCGTAGCTTTTCTCCACAAGGTGCGTAGTCTTTCTTTTGGTTGTGAATCTCAAGTTGAGCTTCTGCTGTTAAAATATGTATTATTTTCCCTACATTCTCATCTACAGTGTAATGCTGATTGTTTGATTCTAAACTAAATTAGATTTCTGTTTGATCATGCCTACTACTCATAAAGAGAATGTTCATGCAGGTGACTTCAAGCAGTGAATCCTTGTCAAGATACCTTTTTCGGTATAGGGATATGAACAATCTTGTATGTCTCCGGCTAAATAACTTATCACTATCACGGATAGCTTCTGTCAAGAAATTGCTGTTTGTCCAAATGTTAGACCTTAGTCACAATGAGCTTCATTCAACTGAAGGTAAGTTCCTTGATTTCAGTTGTTGCATCTGTGTGGTAGATGTGATTAAATGGTGTATGTGGGACTCGCAGGATTGGAGGCAATGCAACTTCTCTCTTGCCTAAATATGAGTCACAACAGAATCCGAAATTTTTCAGCGCTGGACTCTCTAAGACATGTGAAGCAGCTGAAAGTGTTGGATGTTTCACATAACCACATCGGCAAGCACTCAGTGGACACAACTCGGTACCTTTGTTCTTCACCGCTCTCTAATTCAGACTGGATTCAGGATGATGTAAGAAAACAGAATCCGGGATTGGTCAACAAATACTGGGATGCGTATCTCGTGTTAAGAGATTTGAATCTGAAACAATTAGATATAGCAGGAAACGAGATTGCAGGGGAAGAATTCAGCTCTTTTGTCCTCCAGGTTGTGCCAAAGCTTGTATGGCTCAATGGCAAGAAACTTGGGAATTAGATCATAGGGCCAAATTTTTGTCTACTACATCCATAGATCATCAAGTCCCCCAAATCGCATTTGGGGTCTGTTGATGATGGTTGTTGTTGTTGTTGTCATTGTTTCTTAACATCATCAAATCCCAAAGCGATTTGGGGTCTCTTGATGATGGTTGTTGTTGTTGTCGCTTGTTTCGTAACAGTTAACAGTCTTATTATGACCCTTTATTTATCAAATTTAGGTTACATTCCCTATAAATCTGAATCCTTTTGTTCAAAATCGAAGATACCCAAATGGATTTGGGTTTTGATTCGATGGAAACGTTTTGAAACCGAATAATCAAACACCAAATAGTAACGTATAAAGAACTTTCTCTGTTACTTTTGTTTTACCAATCAACATACATGGATTGCAAATTTACAGCAAATGCAACGGTCTCCAACCTCAAGAAACCATATCTCATAATGTTTTATTCATTGTCTCGCAAGTAAGAGCATATAAAAACCTTTACTATACAAACAAAAACACAAAGAAAAAAAAAAAGAGAGCCTTCCATTCTTCCAGGCAAGGCCTCGTCTCATTGACTTTTCTAATTTAAAATCAAATTCAGGAGCTAATCAACGCAAAGCACCTACAGTGTTTATGTTAGTACCGTAAGAGTTAAGTTTATAAACTAAAGAATGGGAGCTGATTTAGCTAGATTTACCCCTTTGTCTCCGCCCATTTGGATCAGCTGCACCGGAGACTTTAGTAGCTTCTTCAGTGTGTCTACTATGCCACTAAATGCTGGCCGTTGAGCCGGCTCATCTGCCCAGCAAGCTTCCATCAGGGAAACCAAAACCGGAGAGGTATTGGGAGGAATTATAAGCCGCCTGTTCTGGAATGCAACTGCTCCAACTACCTAATCACCAGACCAAGATTCAAACCATATACTATAACAAAACACTAACACTAAAGGTATCTCACTTGACTCATGTGTGAACACCACTTTTGAAGAATCATATGTTATTTTCGAGGTGGGGAGAGAATGTTTGTTACCTGAGCAGGACTGAGCCCATTCCAAGGCTGTTGCAACGTAATCAACTCCCATAGGACTACTCCGAAGCTGTAAACATCTGATTTCTCGTTTGTCGGCTCTCCTCTAAGGAACTCTGGAGCCATCCACTCAGGCTGTTAAATCAGACAAAGAGAAGAAGTTTCACATGTCAAAACACAATTTTTCCATATTCACAGTAATTAAATCATAGGAAAGCTTACTGTTCCTGCAACAGATTTTGATGGTATGAAAGTGTTTGCCTTAAATCTTGAGAGCCCAAAATCGCAAACCTGAGACAGAGGAAAGGTTAGGCTGAGACAGAAGAAAGGGACGATGGGAGGCTACGTATCACTACAGTTTTTTTCTTTTTGGTTTAACATCATTACCTTCACTGTCCAGTTCTTATCAACCAATAGATTTGGAGATTTTAGGTCCCAATGCACTACAGGGGGATTAAGACAGTGTAGGTAGTTGAGCCCCTTGGCCACATCCAATGCCATACGTAGCCTCCTCCTCTGATCTAGTAATTCCCCAGAAGCTGGCCTATGGATGAGGCGGAAAAGACTACCCCTGTTATAAGGAGTAAGACAGAAACATAAGCTAAAAGATAACGCATAGGTTTAAGATGAAACATCATGTATATGTTCAACTTTGTGACTTTGGCCTAAACACATTGGTTAACTATGCGGATGGAATACCTCGGTAAATATTCTGTTATTATTGACAAGCGGGGTCGCTCTGTCACAGCACCCATGAAGAGAACAACATTTGGGTGACGGACACGTTTCATTATTGCAACCTTCAATCGAAATCACAGGATTGAGAGTTATGGAGTGAACTCATGGAGTTAGTCATTCAAAAGAGATTAGTCTAGTAGCTTTACATACCTCTCTGAGAAATTCTCTGAATTGGTCATCATGGAAGTCTTGTATAGACAAAATCTTGACAGCGACATCCTTCATCATAAACAAAAACATAATTAGCATCTTGTGCTGAAAAATCTATCAGAGTGGGAGCTACTTCAACACATTACTAAATGATGAACTTTTTTAAATTTGAAACCTACTGATCCATGCCACTCAGCACGATGCACAGTTCCAAATGATCCTGAAAAGAACGTAGATAAAATTTCACAAGAGTTGTTGTTATTTGGATAATATATCAGAAAAATATTTTCTAGACTAAAAAAAAATCATGGAGGAAGGACATACCAGCACCCACACGCTCTTTGATATGGAGTTCATTCCATGCGACCTCCAGCCAATCTGATGCCAAAGAAGGCTCAATATTCAAGTAGGGTGAGATGGCGTCAACAGGTAACCTGCCTTTTCTATCTTTTCGAGTGTCAGCTTCTGTTATCTCTGCTTCAACTGATAAGTCTCCCTTTGGCTGCTTGATAGGAGTTTTTTCAATTGTATCTTCTAATAATATATTTTCTTCTTTGCAGGTTTCTTGTGAGGCTATCTTGTCTTCAATAAGGTTTGGTATATCAAGTGGTAGAACTCGAAGAACTGTCTCTGACAAAACGACTGATGATGTCTTAGTGAAGCAAGTTTGATCAACATGAGCACAACATATGGCCGTTGTAATATCAGGCAACTCGTTTTCTTTGTGTACATGGCTTTGACTCCCTACAAGAATTCAATTAGCATAATTGTATCATAATCTTCTTCCATCTCTACCTCAAGTACTATTGACTAACGATTTTGAATTATAATGGTATTACATACTCTGCTAACTGCAGCCTACCTGAACGTTTAATATTTTCAGAAACATCGCGCGAAGCCTTTGACTCTACAACCTGACAAGGAGATGTAATATGCAGGCAAGGCCTGGAATATTCTGTAAGATGACTCATTCGAAGAGGTGAAGGAACCTGACACTGTTTTCCACCGTTGATTGAGGAATCCGGATCATGGACATTTCCTGGTTCCCCAATAAGGTCAACTACATATTCCCTGTTGAGAAATGATATCAAGTATACTCAGAATGTGGAACATAATTAAGCTCAAAAATAATAATTCAATGGTTATCAGGAGCTAGCAACTATTTGTAAGCACAGAATCAAGAACATACACAAGTACTAGACCCCTGGAGAGGAGAGACCCATCTGTTAGTAAAACATAAAGAATCAATAGTTGTTTTAAAATAGAAGCAAGTAGGAACTTCCTAAACACCATGCCATGAAATTCTACCAGTGCAGGAATTAAATATTAGAGTTTTTGCTTACTGCCTGAAAGTCTACTTATATATATGTAAACCCACTGAGAAATCTGGCTGTAGTTAAGTAGACAGAGAGTAAAACAAAAAAAACCAATGGGAAGCCTATATATCAAACCTTGTAATCTTCCTGTCATCGTCAATCTTGACAAGGCAAGAAGATTGGTGGCCCTCTTTACAGTACCTGCAACCTCGAGCTATCCGGCATGGTAAACCTATGCAATCAGCCAATTTCTGCATATTCATGATAAACAAGTCAACAATATCCAATAACATCAGAGTCTAGCTTTCTCTATTACTATGTAAGTCCATGGCTGACTCACCTTGAATAAGAGGGCACGATGCCGGCAAAGGCCCATCGTCAAACTACCTATAGGAAGAATGATACACTTCCGAAATTCCTTGAGTCTATTGCTAACTAGTTTCCATCGTATCTGAAGATCACCTTCCTCCATCTGGAAATTTCCCCTAAAATCTCTAAAACCTCAGCACACAAATCTTACGTGTATATATGCACAACTATGAAGTTGGTGTTAGAAAACTAAACCCACGGAGAAAACTGAAGATCAGAGAAGAGAAAGTGTACCCCATATAAACAGCAACAAGTCTACCAAGTTTCTCCACGCGCAGTAACATGTTGTCAGAAGAACAATACAGCTCATGTGCCTTGTCCTCCAGTTCTTTAAGTCGCGAGTCCTCACGTCTGTCAAACAAAACCACTTCCATTGATGTATCAGTCGGCTCAGTGCCCTTTAGTAACAAAAGAGATGGAAGTCGTTTTCCTTCTTCGGAATTGTTACACATCAACCAAAGATACGGATCCATCCCTAGTATGCTGTAAAATCCATCTGATATTTTGTCACTGTATGATAAACAACCGCTTACCTGGAAAACAAGATAGAGAAAACAGAAAAATCACAATCCTATTCGAGACAAAAGGTCAAATGGATATATGAGTTCGTACCCAAAAACGGTAGGAGACAGTTTCAGTGCTCTGTGTATGAACCAACTCAGTGGCCAGGTTAGCCTGGGAGCTTAACCTCCTAGCAAGCGTGACTTGCAAGTAATAGCCTTCTTTTGACTTCTGCGCTAAGCTTTGCTCTTTGCCCTCTTCCCTGACCTCAACTTCTCCTTCCTCCTTGGTCACAGAGACACGCGTGGTGGTCGAACTTTCCCTTGCGTCTGTGGGACTCGAGAAATTGGAGAAATTACCGTCAACCGTCGTCCCGGAAAAGAAACTCCCGGCAAAGCTGCTCTCACTAGACAGTCGAGGAAGCGAAACCTCCCTATCAAAGCTCCGATCAATGTTCCGTTCATTCATGCTAATCGCTCGAGCAGAAGAAGACGAAGCCACAATGATGGAATCAGGGGAAGTAGCAGCAGCGGGAAGCGGATCAGCCTGAGACAACAGAAGCTCTCTCTCCTCATCGGCGTCGCTAGACATAGAGAGGCGCGTAGGCTTAACGCGTCCAGTAGTAGCGGCAGAGCGAGATAAATTGGCCTTCTTCTCGGCCAACCACTCATAGAAAGCGGCTAGTTGCTTAGACTTGCGATCGTCATCGCTAAAAAGATCTGAAACTGCAGAGCTTTTAGAAAGCAGAGGATTAGATGAGAAGACAGTTGTTTCCTTGTCCTTGTCGCCGAGTCCATTAGATTTATTATCCCTTTCGAATCCGAAACTCTCACCAACGTTGGACGAAGTTTTCTTCTCGTGGTGAACATTCTTATGAGAAAAGGAGTCGAAGCCACGGTCGGGGAACTGCCTCGGGAAGAAGTAAGTAGTCCGGTGAGGCATTTTTTCGTTTGATTTGAAAAAAAGCACACACAGATCAATGGAAAAGGAAATGAAATAACCGCAACTTTGCTTGGGGGGGATATTGTATCGTCGTTTCAACCAAATCCCGTCATTGAATCCAGAGAAAAGAGACGATCAAGAAGATAAATAAGAAGAGAGGAAAAATTATCAAGTTGAATTTGTGGAGAGCTTGGTTGATTGATCCGTTCTCTTACTATTTCGTTCAGATTGCAGTAGGTCAATAGTCAACCACCGGAAAAAGAAAAAGACTGTGGAAGATATCGAACGTTTCACCGGGAAACCAAAATACACGGTGGTTTTAGGAGGGGGAAGAGAAGTCAGAAGAGATAGGGTTTTTGTTGTTGTTGTTGTTGGAACAACAAGGAGAGAGCGTCAAAGGTGTTGAGATTGGACGGCAAACTAAAAAAGAAGGAAGAAGAAGAAGAAGGAAAGGAAAGAAGCAAATTGGGAATAAAATATATGAGAAATGTGAAATGGCCAATTAAAAAAACATTGAAAAGCATTGGGACATTTTTTAACATGGGAGAGACTCGAGGGCCGGGAGAGAAAGAAGAAGAAGAGGGAAGAAGGATGGGAGAAGAAACTTTATGTGACGAGCTTACACGTATACTTTTCATGCAATAGCATAATGACACGTGTATTATCATCCTACTCTCCCATGCATTTCTTGTTTTTTGATCTCCCCTCTTTCTTTCTCATGAGCGCAGTTTAAACTTTTTATTAGGTAAGGATGACTAATGGCTTCACTAGATCTTGCGGATGTCTAGGTGCTTAAATTAGTCAAATTATCTCTTTGCTATTACTATACAAGTTTGAAGTCTTTATACAAATCATTTGATCTACTACCATTTATTTATTTTTGTTTTAGTTTTAAAATCTAGTTACAAGAAAATTGTTATGTGTAAGGAAAATCATAAATATATTTGACTACATGTCTCCTGGATACATATCTACTGATTTGTTTTGTTGGAAAACGATAACATAAGAAGTTCGTGATAGCTTGGTTGCTTTTCCCCGCATGCAGATGAACGTCGTCCTTTTTCGCTTATTACATGTGTTTGTGTCTTCTGTGACTTGTGACCGCTTTTAGATTCTCCTTTTTGTTTCCTACTTACAAAGTTCATACCACCACCAAAACCAAACACTCATCTTCTGAATCTCAACTATCTTTTTATTTTCTGAATCTCAACTATCTTAATGTTAAAAAATAATAAAAATAAACGAAAAGGTTTCTGTATATTATTTCTCAACGCAAGAAAGAGTCCTACAATAATAGCATGCAACTAACAAGACAGGGATGAATCACATTCACAAGAGTGTTTCTTTAGCTGTTTTTTTCATACCTTTACATCCTAGGTTTGGTGAAGCCTTCAGATTTAGCTCGTGACTCATATACACTAATTTCAATCGGAAGATTTTTATACGTTGATACTATTTATTTAATATGATTGACATAATAAGCTATGATACATGCATGGGTCTCTGTTATAGAGTACTGATACAGATAACCCACTATTAATTTATTCGTCTTAGAATTATTACTTTTGATTTGTTTTAACAAAAACTAAAATAAAAGAAAGAGAAGAACGAGTCGTCACGAGGATCGAGTACACTTAAAAGCGACACCTTCTCGAATAATCTCTTCGTAAATTCGATCATAAACTATTCTATAAACACATTACTATTAACTATATTGTTGGCAGAACAAACATTATCATTTTTTTTGGTTATCATCAAAATGGTTGGACTATGGACGGTTCTCTTTCTCCCATACATCTTTTGTGTGTATTCTAATTGTTATGTTCACAATAATGTGATTATTAATAGATAATCTTATCTAATTCGTGGTCCCGTCCCGAGCAGCATTTAGTTAGTCATCCACATGGTTTTGGTATATGATCCTTATGCACACTTCTTCTATAAGCTACTCTTGTAAACTAAGATTGAGATCTAAGATGCATTGTCACATTCCAACGCAACTTTTTTTTAAATTGTTAAGCAGCTATTTTATAAAGTAGTGTTAGTCGGGCTTACAACCAAAAAGAAGAAGCAAAAGATCTTACGAGTTTTGAATTGATTAGTATTTAATTGATCAGACGAATACGTACCACTTCAGTTTAATAATGTCTCTTCAATCTAATCAAATCTGTCTTTTCCCTTCACATTCAACTTTGCCTTTTAACCTCATCATGTCACAGGATTTGGTATACAGGCACAGTAACAGAACTATTCCGATTATCAAACTCTTAAACCAAAGATATCTGATTGATATGGTATTTGCTTTGAGGTTCGGTTATGGTTTCTATAATACATGTGATGATGAGAAAATATCAATTCATAAACAAGACCAACTGATTCTACAAGGATTTCCTCTATTTCTGATTCTTATCACAGAATCTAGTGATGGTTACCTAACATAATAGAATTTTCCCCATTTGCAAGAGCAACCAAAGAAGTGTCTTCTTCAGCAGTTGCCGGTTCAGAGTTTGAGTTGTCAGCATCGGCAACATTACCGGCCTCGCCCTAAATTAAGCAATGATTCAGGCTCTGTCTTATGTGTGTGTAATAAGCCAACAAAAAAAAACACACGGAGAAAATGATAAAAGCTCACCATTTTTATTAAAGGCGACTGATTCTCTTCTGTTTTCTTTGAGAGATCCCTCAATGTGCCCTACAAGAATTGAACAGTTTAAAATGTGAAATATAATAGCTATTATAGTTTTCATGACCTGAGTATAGTGAAAATATGATATATGTGAAAATAAATTGAGGAGGTGATGTATTTATATCTTTCTGTCGAGATTTATACGCACCCTGTTAGCCCAAAAAAGTCCACAGGCATTGCAGAGAGTCCTGGGGCCAGAAGGGCCACGTCGCATCATTGGTGTACATTTGGAACTAATGCCGCAGTGAGTACACCTACGTTAGACACACTCACGTTTAAAACAAGAGGACGAAATTTTTTGCAAACTAGTGGATAACACGAATTGTATAAGCAGTCTAAATTGGAAGGGGCAGAACACACGATATTTCTGGATGGCCATCATCTTGGGCAGAATCTTGATCTGTGCCCGAGTTATAAGCCCCATCCGACATCTTTGAAGAGGTGAATTGACCTTTATTACGCGCCATTCTGGTAAAGACTAACAAAGGTCAGAGAGATAGAAAAGGGTGGCAAATCCTATCCCTTGAGAAAAAATAAACATGTCCAGTATTCCGAGTTTAAGCTAATTGTCACAAAACCGTGGCTATAATCTATCCAGCTCAACTACAAACATATTCTCATATACTACAGCAAGCCATGGACACTGAAGCCTGAGTCACTACATAAGCACCTACATAATCACCAAACTTCTTGAAACAAATATAAGAAAAGTAGCAAAGATAGTAAACTAGTTAAATATGAACAGATATTGTTTCAATTCATAGCACATAAAAGTGAGGAAGTATTTAACAAACCAGAGCATAGCCAAAAGAGAAGAAAATTTCTAGCTTAGCTAGCTATACAAGACTACTAAGTTTTTGACCCCAGGAAATATGAAAGTAACATGTCCAGCCTCTTCAACGAGTAACCATCACACAATGCATTTTCCTGACAAATGTGACATTTTAAAAAGAACTAACTCAAGGGTTTTGTTACAAAATAAAAGCTAGCTCAATTCTGAGGGTTCCCCTAGGCCTAAGAAATTGTTTAAACACTCTGCTAACCAATGTGGGATGATAGTTAAAGGCTAACAGCTAGTGGCATAGAGTGGTAAAACTCAAGGCTGATTTGCAGGTGTAGCACAATCTAGAATGACAACAACTAAACAACTGAACTAAAACAGAAAAATCCCCTGACCTTAAAGCCACTTCTTGGCGAACACCGTATCTTACTTTCTTCTCGAAACATCTAGCATTCCTCTTTTTCCGAAACCTATCCAAGGATTGCGCCCGTTGAGGAAGGCTACAGCGGCTCTGGTATTCTACAGCAGGCTAAAAACAACAACAAATTAACAAAGGTGGAATAGAGATGAAGTGAGCACTTAGGCAGAAGTTGGGCACATATAGCAAAGTTACCATATGATTCTGCTGAGCTAATTCCATCACCTGCTGACCAGAAGCGAGCTCAGTAGAACCACCCAGCAGCGACAACACGGCATCGACCTATCAAAATCAATTTCCAAAATTTTGGTAAGACTCGGTGAAGCACAAAAAAGTGCCCATTTCACTTGCAAAAAGAGGTCATCTTTACGTGCCCTAAGCCATCAGGCGTTAATTTTCAGATGCACACTAGAGACTTGTTACAGATAACAAAAAGGAGGAGACAGAAGTAGATCACCTTGTCAGGACCAACAGCATCAAAAACGTAAACTTGACCACGGAACGAGATGGTAAGCTGATTGGCCCCTTCAGGCGGCCGAGAAACTAGTAATTCAGAACCCTCGGATCGGTGAGCGACCAATTGAGAGCCATCGGGGATCAAATCGGAGCCAGTACCATAGATGGAGTCAGGATGAGGGATTTCATCCATATCGTCGTAGGGAATGTGACCGGACGTTACGGAAGCAGAGACATGGTCTTCACCAGCGGAAGCAGCAGAGCCGGTACCAATCTGGTTATTGGGGATAATCACCGGTTGAGAATGGCGACCAAACATCGGAACTGCCAAAAAGGAGAGCTTTTTTCACATTGATTGATTGAAGGATATGGAGCAAGCAAATAAATAAAAAACCAAACCCTAAGAGCAAGAGAAGATGGAAATAGTTGACATAGAGAAGAGCAAATTACAGAGAGAGAGAGATTAGAGGGGAGAGAGATGGTGGTCGGCGCGTGTGGAGGAGGGGGGAGATTAGAGTCCGTCGTGAAATTCACCAGACGGTAAAAAAAAAAGTGTGACTTTAGGTGAAATCGCAGCACTTCGTCCGAGACGACCAAGATGACTTCCACTCAACTTGACTTAACCAATTACAAAATTTTCTCTTTTTTATTGTAATAAAAATTGTGAATTTTCCTTTTTTTTTTTTTTTTTTCTTAACTTGATTTTTTTTTTTTTTTTGTAAACTTTTTTCTTAACTTGATTTAAGAAATGGAATATTCGTGTTAAATTACAAATTATTCTCTTTCCTTTTAATTGTAAGAACCAATTCACAGGCATTTGACAGAAAAGAGTATCTTATATGAATTAGAATGAATGAAGTATTAGGAGGTCTTGGTGTGTTGCTTAGTTGGAGTAGTGGGAATGTTGTAGAGAAGAAGACCTAGAACCAGAACTATACTCCCCATCATGAGATTTGAGCTTAAGCTTGATCCTCCCGGTAGATACGGCAATGGTTTTGACATTATGTACACCGATAATGGCACTACAACAACACCAAAAAAGTATGTATCTCATAATGTGGATTTAATAGATTTGGTGCATCTGAAAGAGGCTTTTCTACAAAAGATAACAAATATGGACCTGATAGCATCACAGTGAGAGAGGAAACGATTGCTGAAGATATTTTCACCAGATGGAGCACTGAGATGTTGAAAGCGAGATTCGTCGCTATATAGAGCAGTGGGAGTATAGGGGCACCATCGCAGCCTGACATGCTCTCAATGGATCACAACCAGTTTTTGCATCTAACTGATGAACGAAAAGAAAACAGTCTCGAATAGTCTCTAACCAGAAATGTTAGCTCCAGTGTTGAAGAAGCAGCCGGCACCATCTTTTAGATAAGAAAGAAGGCTGCCAAATGGAATGCCTTTCAAGTTTGAGAGAAAAGGCATCAACAGGAACACAAAAAGAGCCTGCATAAGCACAACTTCAGTGATCTACACGGACTATTCAGGTAATAGCTTGCCTTGGTGGAACTCTATTATATGCATTGTTTTAGCCGGAACAAATACGTTAACATAATGATATTTAGCTGCCATATTCTAGTAGATACCTGAAATCCAGATCCAAATGAATTGACCACAAATATATCCAGTGACTTTCCCTGCGATGTTGCATTATGCTTAGAGTTAAGCAAGTTGATGCAGGGGATACTCTTTTAGAAGGAAAATGGATATGAATATGGTCCAGATACCTCAAGACGCTTTGCAGCATCAATGAAAACAAATTCCTGTTAACAGGAAATAAAACACTTGACAACTTAGATACTAGCAGCAAAAAAAAAAAAACTTCACAGCTCACAAGAGAGAGCGGCCTTACCTTAATAATAGATGCACCAGCTTGAAAAGCAGCAGATGCTACCAATACAGCAGGCCATAAAAAACCAATTGCTGCACCAGATCCACTGCAGATGAGTTACAATCAGCATTTGGCAGAAATCAAATATCACATGCCACACAGGTGAATTTGAATTTTAACTGCTGTGGATGGTGAATTCTAAAAGTACATAGTGAATTTACACAATGATCTAGAAGATGAAAGTAACAATGGGGGAAGATAAGAGAGAATAGCTACCTTGAAACAGCCACCACAACTCCCACAGCCACAAACAAGCAACCAGCAATTTGGTTAAGCAAAAACCTCTTGCCTAATATAAGAAGAGCGAAAAGCAGCTGCCACACCAAAAATGTCTGCCAAACATTTGGAGGCATGAGTTCAACACTAACACATACATGGAGAGTAATCAATAAAACAAAACCAAAAGACCTGATTCAAAATCGGTATAACCGGTCCAGGAAGCATGGCTGCAACAGAGAGTGGAATGGAATCACTTGATATGTAACTTTACAAATATATATAAAGTTTCCATCATGACTATATATAAATGGATACCTGCTGCAGCCATGCCAGTAGCAAGTCCAAGAGCTTCAAGAAAGCCAATGATTGCGAATCTCCATTTAGGCACACCCATCATTTCATTTGTCACAATGCCTAGACGCCGCCTCGTGTACAGAATGGTGAAATAAATCAAGACATAGCTGCCAACCACAAAACCAAATTTATTCGATTATCAGAACATAAGCTCCTTCACCGCCTCGTATTTTTCATGCAGCCAGTCGTTAAGTTACCCGAAAGTCATGAGCTGAGCCAAGAAAAAAGGATACTGTTTCATGGGAACCAAGGCGAGTCTGTAGAGCACGCGATTAGCTACAGCTAAGGCTACGATTACGACGGAGTTAACAACAATTAGGTTTCTATTGGAAGGAACTGAAGATTGCTCCGTCGAAGCATTGACGGAAAAGCCTTGTCTCATTGGAATAGTGGTTTTCCGAGTATTACTGAGGAAGCGAGATCTCAAATCTGATGGTCTGAATGAGCAACACATGGGCATAGTCTTCGCTCGATAGGTTAACGATCGTGCGCGACGGAAGCAGGCCTGATAAATCGCCGGGGAACGTGATACCGTAGGAATCGAAGCATGAAGACATTTGATTGGTGTTGTAGCCATGAGAGCAGTATCCATTCGCGGGACTTTCTCGGCTTCTTAATTCTTTTTTGAGTTATCATTGCCTATACGACAGCGTTTTATGTCCTCTTTCATACGTTGCCCTTTTAAACGAGCTGATATATTGAGACAATGTTTTGTATCAGGAGTGTGCCAGATTTGGTTTACATGTCATGTATGTAATAGCAACACAATAAAAGCTTACTACTATCTTCTAAGTTGTAATTCTTAGTTTTGTAACTTAGCTAATGGGTGGAAATAGTAAGAGAGAGCTTAAACTTGGGGTCTAGCTTGGACGATGTAAATATGGCCACCTTTGACAACACCTTCGATGTCCTGAGGACTACCATAGAGTGTCTCTATCATATTTCCAGCTTCTGCAATTGTTGAAAACAGACGCACTCGAAAGTCTTTGTCCACTATTAGAGGCTCCCTTGAGTAATCCACCACCACTTCCTCGGCTTCATCCATTATCACACTGCAGCACTTGAACCTTTTCAGCTTTTAAGTTCCAAAAAGACTAAAACAGAGAATAAAAAAAAAAAACTAACCTGTCGTAAAGTCCAGCGCCTGCGTTGCCCTCGAGATCCTCATTGTTTGAATCTGATCGGAATATGATTGAGGATTTAGAATACAGAGCTATCCGCTTACTTGGGTAGCTGATCACCTGTACAACCCCATATTCACCTTTCACTTTGTTAAAATTCTGTTAATTTATTACTGAAACTTAAGAGACAAATACAATCTGTTTGTTTCTTACAGTTGGAGACTTTAGGTTTGTTTTCTTGGTGATGAAGCTCATAGCTCGTCCTGGATATGCTCCAACCAAGGTCTCTCCCAAACCCTTCACAACCTGACAAAACACAATTTCATGATAATTCGATTTTTATTCATATTTTTTAAATATGGAACAAGTTCTTTTTACCTCTGTGTATATTTCTGAAGAGTCACCAGAGACAGGATTGTTTGTGTGGATGACGAAAGCATAATCGCCACATATGACTTCTTGGATTAGCACCGCCATGCAGACGGCATCATGATCAAGCTTGGTTTTTTTGCAACTGACATAAGCTCTCTCGTTCCACTTTGAAGCCCAGACCTATAAAGATGTGAAGATCAAGAAAGCACTTGGTTCTTTTCAAAATACACATACTTTCAAAGAGATTTCTACCTTCTTGATTGCCATCCATGAGCGGTTCCAGCCGGATTCATCTCCAAGACTCGACATTCTTTCACTTCTCAATTTGTTGATCAGTTCATTTCTCTACCAAATATTTTAAAACCCAACATGTGATACATATAAAACATGCCCAGAGAGAAAGAAAAACAATTATATGACCAGTTATTACCAAAGCTATTGGAGCGCTCATTTGTAAAATAGCTTCTTGAATCGCCTTAAGTTTTGTCAGATCTCCTCTGTTAAGAGAATCTTTAAAGGCAGCAATCTTGTGTGCCACATCCTGAAAAGCGATGAATCCACCCAAAAAATATAATTTGAGAAAGCTCTGTATCACAAACTCAATGAGCAGTTGTGTATTTGATCACATAGTAGCCATTCCTTGCAATACTTTTTGAGAGTTCCAGAAAAGAGAAAATGATAAGGCAACATGATTTTAGATATACCTTATTAGAATGATCTGAGAGTGCATTCTCAAATGTTCCGAACGGAAGAGCAACTGAGGTAGGTATCTTGATCCATGATGGAACTCTTTCTTGTAGAAATTTGATATTGTATGATTTTGAACCAACCTAAAAAGCTCAGTGACATGAAGATCCAAATGATATTCTCAAAATGAAACTTTTTATATTCACGAATCAGGTTTTTACTTACCATTTCATCTGTGAATTCTTTGGATGAAATCACATAGTGGCCAAAAAACTTCTTCCCCTTGGAGATCACTCCCCTTGGAGCCGAAGAAATAAAAATATGACGGACAGAGACATCATAGTTATTGCCATCACTGCAAGTGATATAAATTCAGAGGTATTAGAAAACCCACCTTTAGCGTAAAGAACAGTGGCAACATAAGAGTTTGATTACCTGATCAGTAAACCAGTAGACTTAGTATGAATAGATATTGCTCTCCCTTCCTTCGACTTGAGATTCCTAAAAACATTCTGATCGAAGCATGTAGCAAAGCATATCTGCATCAGACAAATTTGAATTGAGAAGCGGACATATGTAAGACGTAAACATCTTGGATACTATTTTTGCAGCCTTGTGTGATGATACATATAATACATGCCTTGCTGTTTCTTGCTCTAATAGAGACATGAGACAAGATATCAATCATACTAGGAGTCAGCACAGCAACAACGCCATCAGGGATCTCCTCTTCTCCAGTGACTTTACTAGCAATAATTACAGTTGGCTTCGAGTAGACTTTATTTTGAACTACAATCAACTCATTCACACAAACCAAAAACCCATATGCATCCGCTGAGCTAATAACCTGCCAACTGCTCAACCAGATCCAATTGGTTTAGAGCAAAGAAAAAAAAAAGTTCGGTTATCATAAATCACCTTCTACTTAAAATAAGTCTAAATTATAGTCTTTTTTTTAAGCTCAAAAGGTATCTTACCAGCCTAAATTTGCTATTTTCCTGAGAGAAGGATCAAATTTGTTAACAAGAGTTGATAGAACAGCCCCTGGTCCAGCTCTTATAACCTCTTCAGTGAAAACATCAATCTGAAAGAAAAAAACAAGAAACCAAATGAATATATCTTAGAGTTATTACATAGCGAAGAAGCTGGAGTTTAGTTGAAAATACCCCATGCTTGTCAACACGTAACAGTTGACCAAGATATCTTGCAGTAGGCTGTATTAATCTAAAATAATGCTGACATCTATCAGCAAGTACTAGTTGTAAACGGTCAAGGACGGCTTTTGTTTGCAATGCCCACTGAACATCATGAGGTCTGTAAGCCTCACTGACACGGTACCAATCCTGGACGCGAAAGAGAAGCACAAAATAATATTCATATAAGAGCACTGAGAGTCAGGCTTTGAAAGAGACACAACGGGAAAGAGTTAGAAGAAATAGCATGCCTTTGTACAGAAGATAATTTCTTCATTGTTATACGTAGATAAGCATAAATTCTCAAGCACCATGCAGATGACAAACATAACTTCCTGTTCCAAAAGAGGGAGAAAAAATATCAATCCATACCTCATTCTTTGGTGTAAAGACTAATATTTGGCTACAAGGAAAAGTACAATAGTTTTAAACTACAACGATAACTAATACCGGTGGGTTATTAAAGTTTAAAGAGATGAGTCTCTTCTCTATTGTTGTTTTAAAACACGACTCCAAAGCAATGTCCAAAAATAGTAAATCTTTTGCCCTTGTACGAGGTGCTCGTAGTGCAGGGTGTAATTCAATGCGAACATCGACTAACTTCTGCAGAAGAGCATAAAACAAGGCAAGCATTAGTAATAAAATAAATAAATTATACGGAGGAAGTCTGGGAATAGGAAGAAGATGTGCTATTAAAACCTCTATGAGAGAATCAGTGTTCTCTTCGCGGACAAGCCTCGTAACTAAACTCAGTAGATCCTACCAACCAATGGAAATAGGAGCTCTGTTAGGCTTTTGATGTCTTTCTAATGTATAATAATATGAAAAAATATCTTATTAGAAAGATACCTGCAATTTAGGTGATAAACCATTGGCAGCAAAGACATGGTGACCCTGAAAAAGAAAATAAAAGGATGAGGTATCCTTGATGACTCTTATAGATATGCTTGTTGACGATATGTGTCCCAGAAATCAAAATGAAGGTTTGGCTCATGAACTAATTACCTTAGATGGAGAAAGGACAGTATCAATAGCAGACTCAAGGTCTGCACCTGAATGAACTGCCTACAAAGGCAGGTACAAAACAGTTTGTTTAGAAATTCAAGATAATCAAAGTCGAGAATGAAGCAAAAGATTGTTGTGTAATGTCTATATTCCTGGTATTATCCTGGCATTATCGGTCCAAATCGCAAAACAATCATCATCTAATAAAGGCCGAGGGATAATTATGTTCATCATCACAACAGTGTTGGGTTGTATTACTAAGCTAATTAACAATTACAGTTTGTTCCAAAGAATCTTTAATGGATCAGAAAAAAAGATCAGGCTGCAAATGCTAGCATAAAATAGGGATGTGATTGTTATTATATATACCTTTAATGTTTTCAAGTACATTGTAAGGTCACGGATGAGTCCTTCTTTTCCGTCATTTCTGAAACGAGGCTCTGAAACTATGGGGCGGTCATAACTTGCAAGCCTTTCTTTTGTGAGACCATTGGCCTTTAGTGTTTTCCAGTAGGCATCGATCCTAAATTCAGACCTCACATAGTTTAAGAGAGCCTGTGGGAGAAGAATAGACTCATCAGAAATTCTTTAGGTATATAATCCTGGGAAAAAGGGCTGGTTTTTACAAGAGCAAACAAAACTTCTGAACTAGCTAGCTAATTACTTTTATAAAATATTGAGTTTTAGAATGGAGTTTCAACTCAATACTGATGAGTCATATATATACCTCGCAAATTATCACATCATCTGCGCTACTGTTGTTGTGCAACTTTTGGTGCCACTCTTCCATCATGCCGGATTTGCAGTGGTTATTTCTCTAACAAAGGTTAAAAACAGGAAAAGAAACTGGTAAAACTAAACTACTTTAAGAAGACTAGGAAAATTATTAGCTGCAGAGATATTGAACTATATACCTGGATAACAAGGATTTCATCACGGATTCTCTGCCCAACATCACCTTGACCTCCACGACCCACAAGTGCCATAGTTAGTCTCACAATTTCTCTCTTAATTGGTTGTTGCAGATATATTTTCTCCATCGAATTGGTGAATCTTTCTAGCGCTTCACTAATTTCCCTGCAGAGAAAGACCAAGGCATAAAAAGTCTGATTAAAAGGAAGACAAAAAAGGATCATTTAAAAGTAGCCAATGAAACAATAGCTCTACCGAGGTTTCACGTTATAGTTCTTATTCCAGGTGAGATGTCTGGTGGCCATGAACCTCATCCACACCATTATACCAATACATCCACCTTCTCCATCATCCTTACAACGCTCGGTCAACTCTGTTGCGATGTTGAACCTGCCAAGCTATGCTTATAAGAAACTTCACTGACATCATTAAGAAGGGAAATTAGGTTGTTTAGATTCATTCACTTGGCCTTCTAGATACTTTGACTTACCTGTGCATCAATGATCTCTCAGCCTCTTTCTCTCGTTCAGATATCTCATCAAGCAACCATTTGAGAATATACTTTCCATCCACGTTAGGCTGAGAAGAATAAACATGTTGTAAAAGTGATAAGAGCATTCCAACATTATCATTCCACAGATGGTCCGATGCCTTTAACTCACCTTACCCCTGGTACTGGCTACAGATTTCAGGTTTACAACGAAGTTGGCTCCATTATTGTTTACCCAGTAGCCTCCAGACCATATCACAAATTGAATACCAACAAAACCGCCTCGCTTTAAGTTTATATCAATAAACTTTTCCAATGCGCAAAAGACGAGAAGCATTAGTAGATACAATTTATAATAGATGTACCTTAAAACAAAAGACGGTAATCACAGTAAAGAAATATTAACTGCATGTTTTACCTGATAAGAGTATTCTCTGCTCGACATATCTGTAAAATGTGTTTGACATGCTCCATGAACAAGTTTTGATTTCTCAGGTAATACATCAGGTGGTGGAATCTATTTTGAGTTATAAAAATCAGACTCTTATCGAGAAGTTTGTGATAAGGAATATCTACAGAAGCAAGAACATCTTACCAACCACTCTCCTGCAGAAAACTTGGCGACTCCCCAATGGAGAACTGTTGGACCAGCCATGTTTGTGGCAATCCATAAGCGACAATCCCCCTTAACATCTCTCTGGAGGACCTAATAAACACAATTACATAAATCATAAATTATCTAGAAGTTTTCTAACTACCAATAATGAAAATGTGTGTATGAACTAACAAACCATGATCTCGTAGTTTCTGACATGAAAAATTTTCTGTGACACTACATTTTCTTCGCCGATAGATCTCTTGGAGAGTTCTGCCAGGACTGAACTATGCACACTTCCATTTATGTTGATTGGTTCAGCATATTTCTGTAACCATTTCTGAACATCATGCTTCCGGTGATATAATTGGTTCATTGTTTGATGTGGCTCACTGTTTACTTCTTTCTCCACTGGTACTGTAGAGTTAGCGTGCAGGTCGTCTAAAGATATTCCTCTAGCGAGCTCAGATTGGAGCTCTCTTATTGCATTGTCATAGTCTATCTGAAATGAAATACATGAAAGAAACGAGGAACAGCACCGCCTTTATAACTCATAAACACAGAGATGAGTAATCTAGAGCATGAGCTACACCGCAAAGAAAACTACGATGTGCTAGCTAAAAAAGGATCAGCTGTCTACTACATGGACCAATTTTACCTGTTGTTCACGTGCAGAGCTTTGGGGACGGCCCTTCCGGTCCCATATCTTATGAGCTCTTCTTTCTATCAGATTCTTTGGTATCCGATGCTGAGGATGCAGATCATTCCAGGGAATCTCAACCCGGAAGTTTCCATTATGTTGTTTCAACCTGAAATTTCCATTAGGCATCAAAGTGGAGACGTGAACTTCATCCATTCATCCTTCTCTAGCCACAAGTATGACTCAATTGTAGAAAATAACGAATTACGCACCATCTGTTATGGCTACCATCTTTCAAAACAAATTCAATCGCATGTACCCT
Organism: Capsella rubella; assembly: GCF_000375325.1. Lineage (NCBI taxonomy): Eukaryota > Viridiplantae > Streptophyta > Magnoliopsida > Brassicales > Brassicaceae > Capsella > Capsella rubella. Next base: position 6,184,366 of record NW_006238917.1, read on the forward strand.
TGGATCCCGTAACTCAAGGATCACTACATAATCATTCCCACTCTGCAGTTGAGAAGAAACACTTTGCTGAAAAAAACTGACTTCTGGCAAAACCTTGTAGATAAACAAGAAATGTAAGGGTTATGCAAACCTTCACAAAGGGAGTCTGCAATGCACCTTGCTTTGAGGAATGCTCAGATGGGACATACCAGTTGCTGTAGATAACATAAGTCAAAACATACAGATATTTAAAGTATAGATTCTATCTTAAAGATCATTCTTCACTCACTTATTTCCTTGGTAAATACAACCCCAATGAAGAATCCATGTGCGAGTACAGTTCTTAAGATGAAACTCAGCTCTTACACTGCTCCCATTCGGTAAACCAGTGACAGTGATCTAAATTGATAGGAAGTAAGTCCAAAATCTGAAATTGTAAATTCCAGTAGGACAGAAGAAAGAACAGACCTGAAGCTGCGTCCCTTCTATTAGCTGGAATTCTTGGACTTTAGTGGTTGCCATGACAGCTATTCATAAAAAGAGGTCACAAGTGAGCCTCAACCAGACTTATGAATGATCTCTGATAGTTTTAAACAATGAAAAACTGAATTTCCAGTAGAAGAACAACTGTTCAATACTGTCATCTTGAAAAAACATGAGAGTAACAACAACACTATTTATAAAGCATTCCTATTGGATATTGACATGCCTTCTTTTTTCTTATGCATAACACATCAAAAAGCAATAACTAATTATCCAACCAGTTTGTTTCCTTATGCTTACCTTTTACTTTCACCTTTGGCTCTCTTCACGAAGTTGAGCTGTTTTTATGCGTTAAATGTAACAAAATCTACTCTAGCTTCAGGAAATACACAACTAGTCTCCTGCATCAAAATATATTTTTGTAAACAGTATCAATTACACAGGTCTTAGCAGAAGAAAGAACTTGAGAAAAGAAAAACCGAGTTCCATTATAAACATAGGGATTCTATTCACTTGGCTCTCACACGACCACATAAAGGTGCCAAAAGTGCCGTGTGGCTTTGAAACAGGGGAGAAAAAAAGGGGACATTAACCGCTATACTTCAAAGTTCCAGAATCATAAAAGGAACTATCACTGAAAGAGACTTACAGGAATCATATTCTCTTCTGCTTTGATGAAGAAAGACAACTGTAAAAGGAGAAAAAGACAAGACATACAAATAATAATACCTCTCACCCTCTTGCCCAAATTAAAGAAAGACAGAGAGTGAAGAGCCAAGAAAAAGAAGAGTCTTAAGAGTAACCACCAATGGCTTTGACACCAATAAGTTCCACTTAGACAAAGTTTTGTCCAAAGCCACTATACATCAGTAACTCAGTATGTGATTCGGAAGTCAGAAATAACATAAACAAAGGATCTCAATAACTTTCTCATAGCAACAGAAAATGTCCCATGTCATCGGGCCGAGAATTTACATATAGGCTAAATTGATGGCTGCAGATGGAGCTCAACATATAGCATGTGCTGAGTTTACAAAGTGAAAAACGCAAAATCTAGTACAAAGGAAAGCATATTCCCAGCTGAGAACTTAGCTCTCACTGTGTGAGCAGCTTAGAATCACATGCCACTATCTTCACCCGGCTCACATTCTCTTGACGATCTTCACTCTTGAACATTGCGTCCTGTAATATGAAGGTCCAGACGTTGTCACAAAACCTGTAAGTGTGCAGGTGCCCCTGTAAAAGAAATAATAAATAAGAAAAAGAGATTAACTGATTGTTTCATCTGCCAAAGTTCTCTTCAGAATATTCAGAGATGAGAAAAAGTGACTTCCAACAAACAATAAGTTCAATTCTTGGTTTTGCACCACATTTGTTTTTCAGTGTGCTGTAAACAGTGTTTGTTATTTGGCTATGAAAATAGTGTTCAACTTGCAAAACTAATAGCAGCGGATTAGTATGTCTGAAGATATTTAATGTTAATTATCAGAAACAGTAACCACACATGTACATAAGACTGTCCAGATTAGCAAAAACACCAAAAACAATTTATCAGCCAACTTCCAGAAGAACACATTATGACAACTGAAACGACAAAGAATAGCATGATACAGAGCTATTTTCAAGAACAGATGTTTGTTGGTAGACAGTAAGCTCCTAATTATGAGCCGGCTAATTTAACTCATACAGCTTAATCTCAAGATCAATTATTAAACTCAAAGTAATCATTTGAGGGTCATCATTAATTTATCACACCCAAAGAAACTCTATACTTGAGAGTATTCATGAAAATGCTAGTATATCTCTATGTGAGCTCCTACTTATACGCCAGATAACTGAATCCATACAACTTAATCTAAAGTTTAGCTTTTAAGTTTTTAACTTTAAGAAAAACTTTAATATATGGGAAGCTTCACCCTATGATTCATATATGACATCCAATGAAACGATAAACTTGAATGAATTCATGACAGTGTTAGTATTACCTGAGCTAACAAATGCAAGCACCTTATTATCAGGCCAATAAATTATACAGCTTAATTTCAAGTTGAACTTTATAACTCTTAAGAAATTATTTGAGGCCCAGCTTCGACAATATCAACCATATAACTCCAAAGAAACTCTAAAAACGACAGAATTAGAGCAAGATAAATTAGAAGTATTAAGCGTCTTCTAGCCAATTCACGAAGAGAAACAGGTTATTTTCTTCTACCCAATTATGTTGACTATTTTCACAATTTCACAAAAAGAATTAAAAGAGCAACAGATTTGAAAACCACCTTGATAGACACCTTGGTCTTCACTTGGCTCTCCAGAGCTTCAGTCATAGACTACAAGGATACAGATATCAAAAAGGAGCCAACAGAAACGAATCAAGACGACAAGATCAGTCAAATAAAGTTAATGGAAACCTTGTCAAATTGAACAAGGACTTGGATTGCTAGCTCAGGGCTCAGCGTACCGCTCTGAACCATCTCGTCTAAAGTCTCCGTCAGGCACATCCCGATCGTAGATCTCCTGTACAGCTCAAACGTCGCCATTTTCTACTTCCCAACGATCTGCCGATTCAAATTTGAGCAACAAATTTCGAATCAAATTGGCAACTAATAACAAATCCAGAATCTGAAAGTTCCGACATCCAAAAAAATGTGCTAGATGGATCTAAGACCTCAATAGGAGACGAAGAAGAGGTAATGAGCCGGTTTACCGATCTCCGGCGACGGTAGAAGAGAGATTGACGGTGAACGCAGGAGCTTCCGTTGGTCGATTTCGAAGAATTTGACTCTTGGGCGGAGAAAAAATTAGGGGCTTTTATACCCTAGATTTTGCAGGCAACTGTATATATAGGCAGCGATAGATCGGGGTTGTAAACTTACGAATTTACCCTTGTGATTTCTTGTAAAGTCAAATCTGAGATTAAAAGTAAGGCCCAACACAAAAGCCCATTTAATAATACTTTTTTTATTAGTAATGGAGTTTAGTAATAGTAAACCCATAAGACAAGGGCGTACGTATTTAATAATACTGTCTTAAACCAACAAATTATAGGTGAGAGTTTGAATCTAATGGAGGTGCTTCAAGGCGGATATAGTCGTACATGAGACCATTGAGACCAGTGAAGGCTCCACTACCGGTAGTCATGGCTTGAGTTAAGAACAAAGTGTTGTCTCCTTCGATAAGCTTCTCACTTGGTACATCCACGTTATAAAGCCTATAGATTCCACGTATCCCATGTCTTGCAATGGCGTTGTCGTGTCCGATAACACCCGTTGTGAACATCGGAGTACTCTTATCACTGAATTCCTCATTCACCCTCACCTGTAACTCTGCTACATTTGCTGTTGCTAACGCGATCCGGATCTTGTATGTGCTGTTGTTGTTCTGTACCTTCTCTAGCTTAAATTTGATTTGCCATGTCGTTTTTTGATATGTGTCATCTTCAAGTTTCCTATAATACATGTGTGAGGCTTCTTTGTTCCACTCTTCTTAGAATATTTGAAATAGGTTTTAATAAATGTTACCTGGTAACATGTGCAAAGAACCAATCTTTTTTGTAGTCACTGACGCCAATGGTGAACACCAAATCTTCCTTAGGATATAGTTCTGTGTATCTTTCCCATAGCCCGTATTGCCTAAACCTGTGAAGTATAGCCATACTTATTAGGTCTCAACTTCAACAATCGCTGCAGCCTTAATGTTTAATAACGATTCAAGCCACCAATGTTGTTATATATATATTTGAAGCATGGATTACCTATCAGGATGACCAATATATAGTTTGTTGATGTATTTGGGATTTGGGTCTGGAACAAAGAACTCAGCTGCAGATCGGTCAGGTACCCCTATTTCCCACACTGTTGGCCCATCCCGAGGCGGTTCATAAACGATATTGCCAACGTCAATGCTGCAGCCTGGTTTTTGGGTACAGAGTGTGGCTAATGCTAAATATACATGTACTTCTTGACACAAAGTAATATATAATCTTGATTACAATGTAAGGTTAAGAAAAATGAACCTGCAGTAATGTTAATTGACTGTTCGTATTGATAATCTCCAATACATCCTGTCACGTAAGCATTGAGATTATATTCGCCTTCTCGGACATTATTTATCGTGAAATAACCATCTACATCTGCTTCTGTCCAGAATTGATATCCCTATATATAAGTAAAGTTGATGCAATCATGAGTTCATGCATTGCTTAGTGGATATTAGTGTATGGTCCAAGAATATTATTTGCAGGCTCACCTTAGATTCTAACTGCCAGGATCCAACCTCTCCTGGTGGAGCCAAACCTACAAAAGCACCATTTGCCGGTAAAAGTTCATCACTAAGGTATCTGCACGATTTTTAAAAACCATAAGAAAGAAGAAGTGAGTTAATGATAATGAAATGAAGAAAAGCAGAGTAAATGATGTGGAATGGGAGGCTTACTTGTCGTATACTAGTAATCTACCACTAATGCAACCGCGCTTATCGGACACTGCAAAGTCTTCTGAAGCCGGGAAATCGTAAGGCCAGCTTTGAACTTCAGTTAACATCTAATTACACACCACTTCCTACAACGTTAGATAAGTTTTTAATATGCACAACTTAGAATGTTGGTTAATGGATAAAACCTGGTTTTTCGCGTCTTCCCATAGAGAAAGAGGATCAGAGGTTTTGTCAGGCAAACAATTAAGGTAAGTAAAAACAGGACCAAACACTTTCTTCCATGACTCCCCTGCTTTCACCTTCATCACCATGTCCTCACCCGCATAGTGAGCACTCAAAAACATCTGTGTTTACGTTGTCATTGTGTTACAAAAGGCTAAGCAAGAACACAACAACATATACTTTCGATGATGTTTTCAGAAGGAAGAAAGAAAAAAACACATACAGCGAGACTGATGGGACCAACATGGGAGGTAAGGTTCTGTTTGGACAAGCCACCTGATCTGAACTCATTACTAGGAATGATTTGCCAGCAACCCAATTTCAGGTTATGTGAGATCCATCCATGCACTTTCAGATCTTTGTTTTCGCATGAATACTGGTACTTGTCATCAACCTCTCCTTTAAACTCTTCTTCAACAGGATGAACAAGAAGAACAGCTTCAGGAAAAGCCAAGGGTCTTCCTCTTTTACCCAACCTATCTTCTGGGAGTGGCATTTTCCTCTGCCTGTTATCAGCAATCGCCATATATTGAAACCTGCAGTCAAAGTTTCCACATAAGTATAGATACTACTATAAGTTTAAAGGGAAAGATTGATTTAGACATTAGTTACTTGTCTTTACGAAGCTTGTAGACAATCCTTGTCTGAGGCAAGTTAAAAGCCGGCCATTCCGCTAGATGCTCAAATATTGCATATGAGTAGAATCCAGTTACATTTTTACGCATTATAAACCTGATGATACAGTATCTAAGTCAATCTCTCTGTCACTCTCACACATATACATATATGCATGTTGTATATTAAACTGAGATAACCTCTTGTCGACATTAATGGGAGCAATACTGTCTTTGAGAGAAGAATCCCATTTCCTTGAGAAGGAAATCTCCACCAGTTCCTCATTTTCCACTACTACTTCAAAACTTGTGCCTTTGATCCTGCCTCAAGCCAAAGTTATAATTATTATATAAAGACTTGTTTGTTTTTGTCATGTGCTCGATAGATCGACTCATACTGCTTACCGTTCAGATTTCCCTGTGGTTCCAGGTGCTCCTTCTTCGCTCCAAACAAGGTCCCAATACCTGAGCTTGGTAATATGTTGTAATAAGTTGTATAAATAATACGCTGGTCCTTGTGTGTATATGACTTATATGCTAACAAACATTCAGTTTTACGTACCCTCGATTGTAATCTTCGTTTCGAATTTCTAGTAGATTGTCGACGCCTTGGTAAGAGACTCCAGTGACAAAACCATCTGGTTTTGATATAGTCACTTCAACTATACCATTTCCAATCACCACCTGCATTTGCAATATTCAATATATATATATGTACATATGGACAAACTTTAATAGAAGAATCTGTGTATAAGGGACAGAGATTATATTACATGGTTTTCTTGGACATCCAACTGAACAGAATCTTGGTTCGACATAAGTTTCTCTCGATCTCTTGCTCTCTTAGGTGTTTTTCAGAGATATGAGGTTGAAGCTAGGTTTTGTAGATAAACAATCTGTGGACAAGTGTGATTCATCTTCAACTTGTAAAAATGTTTTGATTCTTCTTCAAGATTAGACAAGTGGTATCTTTAAGCTTTGAGCTTCTTTTTATTTTACTTTTTGGGTAAGAAGTACTGTATATCCAACATATCTATTCCATTCCCATGGTTGGTGGATTCTCACGCAAGATGTTACATGTGTTAAACGTTTTATTGAAAAGTAACAAAGAATTTAACATAGTCATATCACCTCCAGATTCATTCAAACCCACATATCACATACACATAAAAGATGAAAACAATATTTTAAAATTTGTGTTTATGTCATCATGTGATCGATATGATGATTTTTATGTTAAATATTGTTGGAAACCATAGTCGCACTGTATTAGAACTTAGAAGTGATATTATATATATTCACGCTAAACACCATCACATTTGTTTGACTCCATGTATTAACGTTATTCATGAAAACACTTTAAAAAGTTAATGATATACATTAGCTAAGTTACATAGTCTTCATTTGTAGTCAAGAGTCTACCTAATATGACAAAGATTACGTTAGTAATGGAATGTATTATCAAATCTACAAGCAAACTCCTGATGCTTGGTGTTACGTCACTCATTCCTTTAGTTGTTTCCTCTTGCAGCATGAATTGGATGAGTGTGAGATAATCAGTGACAACAAGTCAAAGGTAACACACCTTCCCTCCACTTTCCTCCTTCATCCGTATTCACACTTGCATTCTTTTACAACTTGTTTCTGTCTTCGTTGGTTCTTGAAAAGGCAACAAAGATATTCACCTTGCAACAATTTCACTACTGCATCCATCATTTTCATTAGTTTGAAAAGTGGGATGATATACTTAAATCCCAACAAAAAGAAAAAAGGATTACACAACTATAACTTGGAACCATCACCTGTGGTGTATTAGTAAATCCATTATTGATCTGGAAATCATGCAATACAACAATTTCAAAATCTGAAATCTAACCTTTTTAGGAATTATCATCATGATGGGAGCTTCACAAATTCACCATTTTTCTTTACCTCCATGAGAGTCACCTCGCACATCTAGACCATCGATGAGAAGGGAACATAACCAAACCCCTCACCAGTCCCTATGTTTATAATTAGGGTGTCTACTAGTTGTAAGACATACAAATTCTTAGCTATCATGTTCATGGTGTTAATGAATTTATATGATTTCGAGAATCATCTTGAATTGAGTTGGAACACAAACAAAACAATTATGAGTGCAGCATCAGGAAAAGTCACTAATGCACATTATCTACTTATTTTTAAACCTAACTTCCGAAGGATCAGATATTGATTGGAAGAAATAACCATCTTAACAATAAGGTGAGTGCGGCAATAATAGTTGTGACCTACAGAGTAGACCTTAAGAAAGTTTTGGTAGCTCGGGAATCCTAAGCAGTAAGAGAATTTCTAGAGGTACACAAGAAACTTACCCTGCTGCGCCAGTAGATTACATATATGCACAACAATGTATTTTAGGATCCAAAGGCATCTGAATTCTAAGATTAGTTTTAAAAGAGGGTGAGATATATTGACAAGGTATTTTCCTTAAGTGAGCATAATACTTATTTGCAGATTTAGAGACTGGTGAGGTATTGGTGCAAATAAAAGATCCCTTCTCACAAATGGTCTAGAGACGAGAGATAACTCGAGCAAACCTGCCAGTCTTCAGTTTAATCAACCACATCAGCCCCAGCATCCCGATTATTTGTAACAGTTTGCAACTGCATCAACAAGGGCAAATTCAAATTAATATTATGACCAAGAACAGCATATACTTATGTAGATATAAACCTGCAGCATTGCAAGTTCGCGCAAGTAGCCTATTTGATTGTCATGATCTAAGAAAAATATGACTTGCTCATATCCAATCAATGAAATACTTAATTTTCTCAACTTTCTCTTGTTCGAAACATTGTGCGAAAAAGCATCCAACATTTTTTGATGTGTTGGAGTTTCTATACAAGGCATTTGCTTTCTCAAATAAGCAGCATTGCATTATTGTACATCTAGAGAGACTGTGAACACAGATGAAGACTATTCTATATTGCTCTCTAAAAGAGGCTGTGAACACAGATGAAGACTATTCTATATTGCTCTCTAAAAGAGGCTGTGTTACTTCCAAAGGTGGTTTTCAACTCTCATTCATAAGCTTCATGGGGTTGATTTAGCCTATAATTTTATCATATATGTGTTTGAAAGGTATTGTTTGAGTAAAGACAAGATAAAAAAAATGATGACATGAAACTCAAAGATCAAGTCTCAATTCTCAAAAGCTTGCAAATAGATAGTAAGTGTTCCAACTTAATTATAAGCTATGTTAAATCCAAAAGGAATAAGAACAAAAGACGTTTTGTATGATTCAGATAATTTCGGGTAAAGACTTCATTTAGTTGGTTTAACAGATAGGTAAAGAGTCTTTTATTTTATGCTCCATAAGCATTTAAGCTGTTCTTAAGTAAGAGGAATACAAATAGACTAAGTAACAATCAACAAAATGACAATAGCAATCCCATTAGAATGACAAGGATCATAAGATATACATATATATATACACATTATTATGTGTTTTTGAACTTCCGGAAAAAGAAGAAAAAAACACTGAGACATGATCTCAAATGTACGAAATTTGTAAACTAGCAAATACATCTAATAATAATAAAAAAGAAAGTGAAGATGAGAATCCAAACCTGGAAACAAGAGGAGACAGATCCAGTACTCAAGATTGATTGAGAAAGCTCTCTAACACCGACCCATAGGCATGCTCTCTAACACGACCCATAGGCATATTAATCTGCACATGCAAACCAAAGTTTAGATACATAATTATCCAAAATGATGATGATTACCAGAAGTCCAGAACAGTAAAATTGGATCTGCAACTCAGAGATGCTATAAATCTAAAAAAAAGCTCTCATGCAGCTGATCTATCACTGCATAAAAACTCTATTTGAGAATTTCAAGGAATTTCAAAAAATGATTCCAAATGTAATATCTGTAAAATCAAATCGCAAAGTTGAGATACACTAAATCAGAGATGTAATCGACGCTATGAAGAACATTTGACAACTTTTAAGAAAAAAAGGCGATTCTCGCGTGACGAGATCTCACCGGCAGAAAAATCAACACAAAAGGGCGTTTCGTGTGAGAGGTGAAGACGATGAGTTATATAGTAGCTGAATAATTGAGGGGGTAGATGAAGAAGCTAGGGCAAGAGAGAGGAAATAGAGAGAGAGCTAAAAGAGGGGAAGAGAGAGCGAGCACTCTCACTGTCCTGATGATGATGATGATTAAGGTGAGGAGACGAGAGGGAGGGTTTTATATAAGTAATGCCACAGATTTTTATATCTTAATTATATTGATTAGTGCGTTAATCAGAGAGAGAGAGAGAGAGAAGAGAAGATTTCAATTTTTAATTGAGGCCGACATGTAGGTCTCGCATAAAGCCGCAACTGAAGCGGCTCGTGCGTCTTTCTCTATTACTATTAAGTATATATTTATGTACTACTTCTATATCGTCCATGACGCTTCCGTTGCGTCGGCTCTAGGCTTCGTCGTACACTTGGTCAGTGTGTGTGTGTGGCTACTACGCCCGGCTCTCATATATTGTATTCAGGAACTCGAAGCTGCATGAGGGGAAAATAATTTTAAACTGGTCACAGCTTCCTTAGAAGATTTACCGACGGTATGAATTTCATACATGTATTAGTTACTGTTTCTAGTTCTGTCTTAAGAGAAGAGAAGACCAATTACGTATATGACGTTAGCGGCCTCTAGTGTGATAGTTTCCATCCATGTGTTTCTTTGATTTGTATTTAAATACTTTTGATTGATAAAGAAAAAAGTGTACCAAAATATATATAGATTTAGTTTTATTGCTCTCTAAATCAAAAATATCACATCATGCATGTTGTTTCCCTATTTTAACTAGCTAGCTATGGGAACTAATCAAACCATGATCAATGTCTTTGTTTTTTTTTTTTCATTGATTTGACATCTACCCTTTTTTTTACCTAAGTTTTAAGTAAAAAAAACGATCTAAATGTTTACATGGATTATTAGGGATACAATATCCCACATTGGAAGTTGGGTAGGATCCTGACTAGTATATAAGATATATGAGCCTCTCTATTCATTGTTAATTAGTTTTAAGTTGGAATCCCACAATCTAATATGGTATCAGAATCCGATCCGCACATACTCAATCCAATCCACAATCGGTCTGGCCCATAGTTGATCCACCGATTCATGCCCGAACATACCGAAATCTATGGCCAGAAGAGCCATCATCTCAAGAGAGATATCATCAAAACTCATTTTTTTAACAAACATCCAACATCCGAAACTACATTTTCATGCAGAAGTTGAAATCATCAAAATATATATACATATATTTACTGTTATTCATTGTTTATATATGTTACGTACATGTAGGTATACTTTACAATGAAAAGTAGTTTAAAACAAACAATAAAAGAAATATATGGTAAAAATGGTCCTTTTGATCATTGTATCTATTAAGTATTAACAACTTGAAAAGAGTACTTAATTACAGTACTACCATTTATACAAAAGAGAAAGAAAAAAGTTATGCTTTATCGAAGAAATCCACTATAGAAGATCAAAGAAGAAATAGAAAAGGGGGTGGTGACTTAATTATAGGGTATGTCGGCCAAGCTGAACGGAGAGGCGAAGAAGCCATCAGAAGAGCAGTGTGAGAGAATTCTTTTTTTAATGTGAACCTAAAGAAAAGAAAAAATAGTTAGAAGAAGTGTCGAGAAGCAAGAAGAAAAAGCAGACGACACATGTCCAGCTCCAACTTGACCATACAGAGTACTTTAAAGCTTTGATTAGTTGTCTCCTTGAATGAATACAAAATTTGTCACGTTTCTTTTCTAGCTCTTTCCGGATCTGTCAGTCAGGTCTCCTCTCGTTTTTAATATTATGCGTACAATTCATTTCTTTTTTTTTTTGTTACTAATTCATATTGGCCATCAGATTTTCGCTGGTTACTTACTTCTTTGATCAATATATACGATGGTATGGACCACGGATCATAGTGTACATAGATTTGCTCGTAGATCACATCTGGTTCTCGATAATAATGTCTATTAAACCTTTAAGAGCTTCTAGAAAACAAATTACACCGATCAATTTTTATATCTCTCGTTTAGCCGAACCCTAAGTTTTTTAAAAGGAACTATTAATAAAATATTAGTCTAGTAATTAGTTCAAAGATATGGAGAAATTTGATCTAGTTCAAAACAAAGCCTATATGGTGAGAGATGATTCGATTCGATGATTTGTAACTTTATAAACTAACGTGGATTTGAAAACTCAATTCAGTAACGCGAATAATCCAACTTTCCTACTTTTATAGACATCGTTAGAAATGTTTTTGCGATGCATGTAATTTAACGACCTGCATTTATATAAAAGTGTGCATGTGTTCGTTTTGTAAATTCATGAGAAACTTTTGATTGGCTAGCTCATTATATGGATGAAAACTGTCGATGTGCATACCGAGCCACCAATGTCGTTTAAGTAAGAATTTCATCCCAAATAAAAATGAATATGAGGTCGGCTATACAGATTTGTTTCATTTTGCATATGCTTCGTTTGAGCCAAATTCATTTTTGGCTCCACGAGACCACCAAATATGCATCTTGCCATAACAATATGTAAAGAAACTAAGTTGATGGAATATATTATGTATTGTTAAATAATTTCTTTAATTAATACTGTATTGTTAAAAGTTTTCAAAAGCAATATGGAAACTTTAGTTAAAAGAACAGAATCATAGAAAGATGTGTTGTAACTTGCAATAGTTTAAGTAATGGAAAAAAAAACAAAAAAAAAAGTCAAATTGTTACTGGATTGAATGAATTGCTTCGGGAAATTACTGTATAAATCACATATATATATATATATATATATATAGGAGTGTATATATAATAGTAAGCATGAAGTACCAAGTTGCAGCTACTTGGTTATATGTTTATGGTGTTATGGACCAACTAGTAGTACTCGTCTTTTTGACATAAACAACATTAGATTTGTGAAGCCGGAAGAGCCACGACCACTGTATGTAGTAGGTTCAAAGCTGTGTTATAATATTATAAGAAAATTGATGACAACGATGGCGTGGATGGTGATCACGATGATGATGGTTAATTGGTTATATTAGTTTATAACGACTACGTACATGAACATGACTTTATATAAATTGTATATACGAACATGAACAGATATAATAACTTCGTAAAACTATACCAATTTGTGAATTATCTAATGACAAGACTATATTATATGTTATTTTACTGCACATTTGTGGAGAAAAGATCCCACATCGAAAGATGTGAGGGAACTTAAGTAATATATAATGCCAATTGGTTTTGAGTTGGAACCCCATAACAAACCCTAATTTAACATGGTATCAGAGCCCGAACACACGCTGACCCATTAATTAATCCGGCTCGGATAGAGGCCCGATCACCCCATTAATTGATGGCCCAAAAAAAGGCCCAATTCCATCGAGATAGGTAGAAGAGCATTATCTCGAGAGGGCGTGATGGATTCTGTCGAGATTAATGGATAAAAGAGCCATTATCTTGAGGGGACGTGTGGAGAAAAGATCCCACATCGGAAGATGTGGAGGGGACTTAAGTAATATATAAAGGGTTAGGGCCAATCCACTCATTGGAAGCCCATAACAAACCCTAATTTAACAACATTAATCTAATATATAGCTAGTTCCGTACGTTAAATGAGATTTACTCTGAATTTTTAATGCATTGCAGATTGTTTTTTTTTTATATATGCATGGACACATTGTTGAACAAAGATAAATTTGGATGATTCTGAGTTAATTACGTTCTAAGTTCATTATCTCATCATGAGTGATCTTATACATTTCAATACATACAAATCTGAAAACATTAGAGCTAAGATCAATTGGATTCCTAATTCTCCAATCAAAATAATAATAATAAATAGTTCGGATTGCTGATTTTATTACAATATGTTTTGGTTCGCATCTGATGAACACCTGGAAGACTCGGCAAGAGTTATATAATGGAAGATTAGATTCGAGTGTCAAATACATTATGCTAAATAAAGTTGTTGAACGTAGTACACTATTGTTGTTTTCACAATAAGGAATAATCAAACTTTACCAGAAAAATAGAGGAATAACAATAATGTCAAACTTAACGTATCATTTTATAATTCTATATCTAGCTAGGGTTGACGAATCATATTATTCAAGCCTAAGTGAATAATACATAATATTATACTAATATTTTAATTAGTCACACATTAAGGAATAATAAATGTCAAACTCCAATATCACACTTTTGGTTCTAAATCTTGGTGGACGAATATTTGTATTAAAGCCTATATCAAATATTGGTGCCTTTAGTCAAATACTGAACCACTATGTACAGACTAAGAACAAAGCATTCACAACCACTTGAATAGTCAGTTGTTATCAATCGTCGTAATCTTAATAATCTATGTTCATCTCTCGTCTTACTGTGATCATTTTACCAAGGTGGTTAGCATATTAATTACACTTAGCAAGCAAATAACACCAAAAACTTGTGTTTGAATTGTGAGTTACAGTTTACAGTTATGAGATACAAATGGAATGGTGCATGGCGTTGACGTACCAGCCTTAGATGAATTATGTTTGCATAATTTGCGGTATATTAGTGATCATGGCATCTTAGCTTACGAATTTGTATTAAGAGTGGTCGTTGTGTCAATATCCGAATTGAAAAACAAGAATATGCATGTTGATGATATATGATAGAATGCTTAATGTATTACATACACAAGAGTACAATATATATAGTGAGATACATGAGGGATTAGGGAACACATAATTACACATATATCCTCTCTCTTACACGCCCCCTCAAGATGGAGGTGCTTGAGCAACACCAATCTTGGACAAAATATTCAGAAATTGTGGTCGAGGTAGCGGCTTTGTCAATCCATCGGCGAGCTGGTCATGAGTTGAGACATGAGAGACTCGAAGGGCACCAGCTTGAACATATTGACGGACAAAATGAAAGTCGATCGCTATGTGCTTCATGCGCGAGTGAAAAACCGGGTTAGCCGAGAGATATGTAGCTCCCACATTATCACAATAAATGACTGGAGGTTGAGAGACAGAAACACCGAGCTCAGTGAGGAGTGTTTTGACCCATTCCAATTCGGCAGCCGCATTTGCAACAGCGCGATATTCAGCCTCGGTTGATGAGCGAGCCACACCGGACTGCTTTTTGGATGACCATGAAATCAAGTTACCACCAAGATAAACAAGATAGGCATTCGTAGAGATGCAGTTGTCTAAATTGCGAGACCAGTCAGCATCGGAGTAGGCATGAAGACTTAGAGGAGTGTTAGCGTTGAGAAAAATACCATGAGTTGACGTGCCTGCCAAGTAACGAAGTACACGCTTGGCTGCTTGCCAATGGAGGTCCGTGGGACGGTGCATGAATTGGGAGAGTCTATTAACCGCAAATGCAATGTCTGGTCGTGTGAAAGCAAGATACTGGAGGCTGCCGAGAACCGCTCGATATTCACTTGGATTGTCATGGGGAGAGCCCGAAGTGAGAGAGAGTGGAGTTGGTTGCATCGGTGTGGAGACTGGTTTAGCATTAAGCATGTTGGTCTTTTCCAGCAAATCAAGAATGTAACGGCGTTGCATCAAGTGAAGTCCCAGCGGCGTCCTTTTAGCCTCAATGCCCAAGAAGTAGCTCATCTCGCCTAAATCTTTGAGAGAAAACCGAGATGCAAGATGAGTTATAAACAAGGAGATAAGCGCATCATTGTTACCCGTGATGAGCATATCATCTACGTAGACGAGAACGTAGATGATGTCCCGTCCACGTTTCTGAATGAACAGAGACGCATCTGCAACTGAGTTGAGGAAGCCCAAGTGAAGAAGATAAGTTCGTAATTCTTGGTACCAAGCACGCGGAGCTTGCTTGAGCCCATAAAGAGCTTTCCGGAGACGACACACGTAGTGAGGGCGATCCTTATCAACAAATCCCGGGGGCTGGGCAACATATACTTCATCCGTGAGAGTACCCTGCAAGAATGCATTATTAACATCGATCTGACGGAGACGCCAACCTTTGCTCACGGCTACATGGAGAACAGACCGAACGGTCGTAGACTTGATCACAGGGCTGTATGTTTCTGTGAAGTCATGGCCATATTGTTGATTGAATCCTTTGGCCACAAGTCTCGCCTTGTACCTGTCTAGGTCACCATTAGGTAGATACTTTAGTGTAAATATCCACTTACACCCAATGACATTTTGATGCGGTTGAGGAGGAACAAGACCATAGGTGCCATTCCGTGTTTGCGCATTGATCTCATCACACATGGCCTGTCGCCAATTGGGATCCTGCAACGCCTCCGTAACTGTTTTGGGTATTTTTGGGGTGAGCTTTGGAACAGAGGCGACGAGAGAGAGTTTGGTGTTCGGCTTGGTGATATTGTTTTTAGCACGAGTTTGCATAGGATGTCGCTTTAGTGGTTGAGGTGGGTTTTCTGGATTGGGTAACGGAGGTGGTGTAGGTGACCGTGGTGGTGGTGTAGGTATGTTTGGTGGTGATGAGGGCGTTGTGGTAGTGGACGGTGAGAGAGACGAGGAAGAAGAAGAATCAAAAGGGCTGGAAGGTGTTGGGCTTTGAGGTTGGCTTGTTGGGCCTGTTTGGGGTAGCGGTGGTAATGGGCCACAAAGAGTGTTATGGTCCAGTCCAGGAGAGGGTTGGTTTGTGTGCGACGAAGACGTTGCAGGGAGACGACGAGGAGAGTCTGTCGAGGTGGTTGGAGCTGGTGATGACGGACGGTGAGAATCCGAGCTGGGAGACGACGGCGGAGGCGACTAAGTAGTGACGAGTGGCAGTGGAGTAATCGGAACACGAACCGTCGGAGTATCCGGTGTGGAGGCAGACACGGGTGAGGACAACACCGGAGCTTGTTGCAACCCGAAAGGAAACACCGTCTCCACAAAACGGACATGACGCGAAGTGTATATGCGACCTGTCGCAGCATTGAGGCAGAGATACGCGCTCTGAGTGAGAGAGTAGCCAATGAAGACACACGCCGTGGATCGAGTCTCAAGCTTGTTCGCCGTGTACGGCCGCAGCCATGGGAAGCATTGACAACCAAAAACCCGAAGTTTTTGATAATTGGGTGATTGACCGAACAGCTTCGCATATGGGGAGACACCGCCCAACACCGGTGTGATCATCCGGTTGATAAGGTAAACGGCAGTAGTGAAGGCATAACTCCAATAGCTTTTGGGCATAGACGCGGTCGTCATTAGAGTCAGGCCCGTCTCCACAATGTGCCTATGTTTGCGTTCCGAAACACCATTGTGTTCGGGTGTATGAGGCGGTGTAGTGAGATGGGTGATCCCGTGTGTCGTAAGGAAGGACCGCAGCGCAATAAACTCTCCCCCATTATCCGAGTACAAAGTACCTATCTTCCTCTGAAACTTATTCTCAACTAAAGCTTTGAATGCGATGAATGTATCACGTACATGAGACTTTTGCTTGAGCGGGTAAAGCCACGTATACCGGGTGTAGTGATCAACTATGACGAGGTAGTATTTGAAGTTGTCAATAGACACAAACGGTGACATCCACACATCCGTATAAAGATACTCAAGAGGGTGTTGAGAAGAAATTGTATTTGAATAAAATGGGAGTTTGTGACTCTTATTAAGTAAACAACCAGAACAATGTAACTGGTTATTAGAAGAAGAGGAAACGGGTAAAGAAAATTTGTGGATAAGTGTTTTTAAAATGGGGAGAGACGGATGGCCAAGTCGCGAATGCCATGAAACAATATCCGTTTTGGAGGAGGGTGTCGCAAACATGGAGATGGGTGTGGGAGTTGCAACCGGCCACTCGTACTGCTCATTCTTTGTCTTGCCTTGGGTTAACCGCGCCCCCGAGCTGAGATCCTTCACCTGAAAATGAGCAGGAAAGAATTCCACCGACACTCCATTAGAATTACACATGCGATAAACTGAGATCAGATTCTTCTTAACCTCAGGAACACATAAAACATTATGTAAAGCAAGAGTACGAGTAGGTGTAGGGAGCAAGGCAGAACCCGTGTGGGATATCGGCATCCCGGAACCATCAGCTATCATCACTTCTTCACCACCATGATATGGTTGGTGAAGCGCAAGATTGTTTAGGTCTGAGGTAAGGTGGTGAGTGGCTCCAGTATCCATGAGCCAGTTCCCCGGATTGTAAGGAGTACTAGCAGCAAATTGAGCTCTCGGCTGCCACGGTGCAAAGGACGAAACATTGGACTGGTTGGAGCCGTAGGAAGAGCCAGCAAGTTGGAGTTGAGAGCAGCGACGCGCACTGTGGCCATGCACACCACACAGTTGACACTTCCCTTGATACGGACGAGGAGTGTATTGTGAGCGTGTGTTGTGGGGCTGATTCCACCCATTGGAGTTGTTGTTGTTGTTATTACGGGAATTGTTTCTCCCATTGTTGCGATTGCTATTGGTGTTGGCGTTGTTGTTGTTGTTGTTACCACGGTAGGTGGCCACATTTGCAGACGCAGGACCCTGAGTTGTCACCGCAGCTTTGGCAGCGAGCTTGTTCTCAAAGTTAAGGAGCTTCTCATGAACTTCGAGCAGCGTTGGGGTGGAATCACGACCTTCAATCTGATCAACGACAGTCTTGTAATCGTCAGAGAGACCTTCAAGAAGAAACTCAATCTGCGCCTCGTGTTCAACTGGTTTTCCCAGATGAGCGAGTTGATCAAAGCGGGTAGTTAGACCCTGGAAGTACTCTGCAATGGACTTGGTTCCCTTAGTCCAATACTTCAATTGTTGCCGAAGTTGTTGCACATGACCGTGGCTGGGATTCGCATACGTAGTAGACAAGGTATCCCAAATCTCACGTGCCGTGTTGGCCTTGGACAAAAGAGGCTGAACCGAGACCGAGATCGCACCGAGGAGAGCACTGTAGATCAGCTTGTCTTGGCGCTGCCAGAGGAGATGGTCGTTGTTGACTGTGACAACGCCATTGGTTGTGGATGTTGGAGGCGGAACCTCCAGAGACCTGTCCACATATCCGGCAAGAGCATAGCCGGAGAGAAGTGCGTGGACTTGGCGACTCCACATAAGAAAATTTGTCGTGGTGAGTTTAGTCACGTTTGACATGTTGATGTGCATCAAGTTGGGAGTGGAGGTGACGACGATGGTCTCACCTGTAGTTGGAGAATCTGTGGTCGACATGATCAGAGGAGTAGAGCAGAAAGAAGAGATGGAGAAGACGAAGTGAGGGAGGCGGCCACAGAAAAAAAAAAAATTTAGGTTTGTTTTAGGTATCGAAGGGCTTTGATACCATATATGATAGAATGCTTAATGTATTACATACACAAGAGTACAATATATATAGTGAGATACATGAGGGATTAGGGAACACATAATTACACATATATCCTCTCTCTTACAGATGACACAAAAAAGAAGAAGAAACCGTTGAGAGGATTACAGAAATCAGGAGAAACTTGAGTCTCTTTGGTATCGTATAAGTTTACTACAATCCTCTATATTCAATAATTAAACACAAATCAACAAGCTTGTACAAATTCATTCGAGTACATCAGTTAAGAAACAATGATATACAGAGAGTTATATATTGTTGTTTCGAACTGTGTTCTGTGGAAGCTCTGCTTGAATAACTCACATGGATTCAACGTCTTTTACTCTTGGCCTTGGTGACTCGATTTCTCACAGATGCATCTGGCGGCTTCCAAATGATGTCATCAAGCTTACTACAAAAAGTCTTGTAGAACTGCAAAAGACATTAACTGGTTTTACTATTCTGAGAATTGAGTCACAAAAACCTTATGGTGAAACTTATAACGTTAAGGTCTTCTTCTGAAACTAACCTTTAGGTATTCTTCTGTGTCTCCTGCTGCGTTTTGAATGTCCACCATGAGAATTGATGGTGCAACTTTGAAGACCTTCACATTTGAAAATTATTTTATGAGAGGTTGAGAGATAAGAGAGACCACAATAAAAAGACAGATTGGTTATTAAGAGATGTAAGAGAATTTACTTCTAGAATAACTGAGAAGTGGGACGTCTTATTTGCAGATAATCCTTCTACTCTCATCTGAAAGTTGAAATTGGAGCCCAAATACAGGTTTAGATGAAACTCTCAAGACATATTAAGCTACACATCACCAAAAACAATGAAGCAATTTCATCAACCGATGAGAATGCCTTGCCAAAGCAACTCTTACTCTAGTTTCTTACCTTGTAATTACGAATGTGTGTCTTAAAGCCCATGGACTGTGACACAACTTCCATGCTTGAAAGAACCACGTTTGCTGGCTTGTGTGAGATGAACCTTGTCTGATGCTTCATAGAGTCCTGTGATACACTTAACAAATTAACGAACTAAATATATAACATAGAGAAATGAGAAAAAAAAACAACTGAATAAGGAAGAGGAATGCACACAGCCGGTCATGCCCAGCACTGTACCTTTCCACGGTCAAAAAGAGTTGCGAGGTTCAGGCCCTGAGATAGAACAATTAGGTCAAACGCATTTAGAGTCAGTGGACCAGTGTCCCCTGTTCCATCCTGTGCATATATTTGTTCCTGCAACGTATAATGTTACATAGAACATATAAATATTACATCATTCTGAGTGCAGGCAGAAGAATAATCTCATTAAAATTAGAACAACAAGTGACTCTTGAAACACATGCTTTATACACAATACTCAATAACAAACAAACAGGGGACAAAGAACTGTGCCAACTGAATCCTACCTCCGGATCATCAAAAGCAGCATATACATCATCCAGGTTTACATGTTCGTAATCGATAAGTTGTACAGGAGTGTAATCCTTTAGAAACCAGTCATCTTTCCTGATTTCTGCAATTGTAATTCGCTGCCAGAAAAAAATGAGCAAGGCTACACTTGTCAGAATTTGCAACTTGAGATGAAAAGAGTATCTGTGGACAACTTCACCCACAACTATGTCATGTAATGCATTCAATTAACATCTTATCCATGTTGTATAGACCTTCCAAATGATCCAGGAAAGTTATGGAAGAATAGGTATATACTTTTAGGGTCTATTTGAGCGTTGAACATAATGATATGATTCAACAGCGTCAGGTCATATACTATAACGTAATCTACATACTGTATCTGTACATTCAAACTGCTGCACTTTCAACATGAGACACATCTCTCAAATACAGCAGACAGAATTAAGATTTAAGCAAATATTTCCGCAAGGAAAACTCAAAACTTACAGTTTCAGGATTTGGATCCAAGATTCTATTAATCAAGGACTTTGCCCCCAAAGCAAAATATGAGGGACAAGCAAACTCAGCTTTGTCAATCTGAAAAAATGTTGGAAAGGAAACCATATCAGAAATAGAGTACGTAGATGCCATACAAGCTAATAGTCACATAACACTTTAGATTTACAAAAAAGAGACTATTGACTACAGTGAAATTAACTAAGCCATAACCATTTTTATTACAGGTTCTCTAGGTATTCCTTGTTCAATCTTAATACTTCATTGGGATAGTTAAACTTGGCAGAAACATGAAGCTTTACAAAAAACGAAATAACAAGAATCCTGAAGCAACAACAGAAGAGCTCATGCCTTACTATATAAAGTTGGCAGATCAAGTTCATCAAATGGAAGATATCCTGCCATAAGAACATAAAGGATAATCCCACAGGACCATACATCTGCCACGGCACCATTGTAACCCTTGTGACTAAGAACCTAAACCAAAAACGAACAAGAACACATAAGCTACAATAAAAAAAAAAATATACATCCTATGTCAAACCATTGTGATATATGTATTACCTCAGGAGCAACGTAATTGGGAGTTCCACATGTTGTCTTTAGGATGGTCACTCCCTTCAGATCAAAGTAAGATAATTTAATTGATAATGATGCAATAACAAACTAATTTATCGAGATTTGAAAGAAAGATGAAACTGAGAGCCCCCATTACTTGTTCTGGCAATGCACTGAGGCCAAAATCAGATATCTTCAGGTTTCCTTGAGAATCCAGCAGAAGATTTTCCGGCTGCAATTGACACAAGACAATCATCAGATCAACAAACAAGCAATGGAAAGGTGTTGATAGTCAGCAAGAAATCACCTTTAGATCTCTATGGTAGACACCTTTACTGTGGCAGTAATCAACTCCATCAATAAGCTGGTGAAAGTATTTCCTAGCTTCTGATTCACCAAGACGCCCACTACGAACCTGTAGCAATGAAACAGGTGAATCAGATATAATGGCTTACAGAGTACAAAACACAGAAAAAACAAAAATCATCACGACAAGGTACTTGAGTCTTGAGTTGAGCTTAACTCACAATTTTATCAAACAGTTCACCACCAGTAATGTACTCCAGGATGATATAAATCTTTGTTCGGCTCGCCAGAACCTAAAAAAAAGGAGCAAAGATCAAATACCCATCATGAAAGCAACAACCTTTCAGTAAAAAAAAAAAAAAAAAAAAAAAAAGAGCAGAGACGAAGAAGCAAAACATTCACTTGCCTCATAAAGACGAACAACACAAGGATGACGAACAAGCTTCATTATTGAGATCTCTCTCTTAATCTGCTCATAATAAACACAACGGCCTTTGTTAAAACAACTGAATAACACAATCAAATCGAAGAGAGAAAGAAGTAGTAAGAAGAGAAGAGAAGGAGAACCTGATCAACCATCTTGCGCTTGAGGATGGTACTACGATCCACAATTTTCATAGCGACGCTCTCACCGGTCTCCGTATTCTGAGCGAACTTGACTTTAGCGAAGGTGCCTTCGCCAATAGTTCTACCTAATTCATACTTGCCAACCTTCCTTACCACCATTTCTGCTTAATTTCAATTTCACTGCATTTCAAAGTCTCTCTACTAGAGAACAAGATACAGGAGACAGAGAGAGAAAAGAGGAAAGGCACAAAAAGAAAAAAAAGAAAAAAAAGAAAAAAAAAGAAAAAAAAGTACGGAGTTGATGATTCTCTTTTTTTTTTTTTTTTTTTTTTGAAATTAAATTTACAACGACAAATATACAGAGTAGAGAAGGAGATTAATTAATTAAGGAATGTCTCAAATTTGGGAAAGAGATACGTGTATCAATTATCTTAATTACAACAAATGGAGAATTAAAGGGTCTAAAGCCAAACAATTAAGAGTAATAACAACTAATAACAAGTAACATGGGTTTAGGGTTAAGGAGTAGTCAGTCAGAAAAAGAGACTTTTGACGAGGAAGAGAGACGTGTTCGGCGACTACTTGCCACATTCTAATATTTTGGGTTTACACGTCATTCTTTGTTGTATTGTAAAGGTCAACATATTTATACCATAATTTTCACACATATACGACTTCTACACCTACCTGTGAGTCTGTGACCTGTCTATCTACAGAGACCGACCGATTTGTAGTTATTATGTTAGCAAGACTAGGAATTAAACATTGTTGATACGGGTGACCCGTTCTATAATAAGATTGAATTTGAATATTTTCTTCAGCTAAAGCTTATTTTTCGGGAATTTAATGAAAAAACCCCTCAACATTGGTGTGATCAATTTTTAAACCCTCAACTATTTTTTAGGTAAATAAAACCCTGAACTAAAAACATTAACAAATTTAATCCTTCACCTATAAAAAACCTAAACACACGTAATAATCTCTTCTACGCAATCAACGTTTGTTTAACTGAAACAAAAAAAAACTAAGCATTAGTTTTTAAATACAAAAATTAACAACAAACCTTCTCTGAAGAACCTTCGTTTTCCATAAACGTTCACACGTCGAATAATAGATCACCAAAAAAACTCTCAAATCGTGAAATCCTAAAACCTCAAAATTCCAAATGTTGAACGGTTAGTGAAAAAGAAACTAAAGTAGGTTTAATAGGCGATTGACACAGAGTTAATCGAGGGTGAGACGCATAATTAAATTTAATGATGGATGACATTAACTCATCGAGTCTCCATTATGGAGTGAGGTATTGATGGAACATATGTCTATTTCATCTGGTTTGAATTTTGTAAATTATTGTGGTAAGTCAAATTTTTTTGTTTGTTGTTGTAAATATGTTTCAGAATAAGCATTTTGCATAAAATATGAGAAAATTTTATATTTTCCATCAGGAATTGCAGAATACTATAATCGAAAATTGTGTTGTGATTGTAATATGTTTAAAAATATGCCTAGTGGTTTTCGTTTTACTATTCTGCTAGAGTATACCAAATTGTAACGATATAAATGTATGCTTTTATAGACGGAGGGTTAAATTTGTTAATGTTTTTTAGTTTAGGGTTTTATTTACTAAAAAAATAGTTGAGGGTTTAAAAATGGATCCAGCCAATGTTGAGGGTTTTTTTCATTAAATTCTCTTTTGAAACCTATCCAACATTCTAAATCTAATAATTGCCTTTTCATAAAGTTAACAAGCATAGTTGAAAAGGATCTTATTAGTACTTTCCTAACAGTTGTCTTCTGGAAGTTTTAGAAAGCATATTTGAAAGGGATTAGCTGAATAGATAAACATGCATGTATCTTCAAATCAACCCCATTAAAATGTAGATTAACAAAGCTAATGGGCAGAGACGCAGAGTAAACATCACCTTTGAATCAATGGTTCTTTTGCTTCTTGTTGTTATCCAATGTCCATATTATGAGATGTACAAGGCCCTAATAGAAAGCCCAAGCTTATTTCCGTTTACATATTTTGAGTTGGCCTTCTTTCTTTCTATATCTAATCTTCTGGCCAAATCAGACTGCTTTAGATCAACCAATGCAAGTCTTTAGCGGATGATTTTTCTTTTACCCTCCTGCCTGATTCACTATTAGATGAGCATTATAGGAATGAACATTTTGCCACAATTTTCAAATATTTGTCCTGTGAATTTTATGTGTAAAAAAGCTGATTGAATTGTAACAATGATAACTAAGAAAAAAGGGATAAAAGTGATTTGTAGATTATTATTCATTTTAAGAAACCTTTTAAATATTTGTTCAGATACAAGTTTACATGATTACCAAGTTAATCTCTCTACATGTCACCTGTCACACAGCTTATAAAAAAATGCAAAGGACGAATCTTTAAAAGGATAGAAAATGATGTTTATTGCCTCTTTTGTCAAAAACTTGATCATTCTTTTACTTCTCTCTTTTTCTCTTTTTCATTCATCAACAGAGCTAGAGCTACAATACAAAACAAACACAAAACGAAAAAGCTACAAAAAAAAAACTATATATTTTTTTAAAAAAGAAAAGAATGGGGAAATAGTCTCCCAAATAATGGAGCTGAAGTGGGGAGAGAGAGAGAGAGTCCAAAACTCGATAGACCAAAGCTTCTTTTTTTTTACCTACATATCTCTTTCTTCATCTGAATCGGACTTTGTTGTATCTGAGAGAGAGAGAGAGAGATAGCACAGAAGGTGATAGATCATTTTGGAGAGATCAAGTAAGAGTCTTTGGAGAATCTCCCTTGTTTGTGTTCATTTTATATTACTTGTATGACAGAAGAAGATAGCTCAGCGAAAATGTCAGAGGATGTTAAGAGATATCTCAAGTTGGATCCACGCTCCGCCGCTGCTTCTGAACCACCTCCCGCTGCTGCATTGGCTAACAAGTCCCGCAATTTCAAATCTTTCGAGCCGCCCTGTCCGGACCATGTCCTCGAGAACGTTCTTGAGAACGTGCTTCAGTTCCTCACTTCCAGATGCGATCGCAACGCTGTGTCATTGGTCTGCAAATCGTGGTGGCGAGTCGAGTCTCAGACCCGATTCGAGGTTTTTATCGGTAACTGCTACTCGCTCTCTCCTGCTCGCCTTACTCACCGGTTCAAGCGTGTTAGGTCTTTAGTGCTCAAAGGGAAACCTAGGTTTGCTGATTTTAATCTCATGCCTCCTAATTGGGGAGCTCAGTTTGCTCCTTGGGTTGTTGCGACTGCCAAGGCTTACCCTTGGCTCGAGAAGGTCCATTTGAAGCGCATGCTTGTTACGGATGATGATTTAGCTCTTCTCGCTGACTCGTTTCCTGGGTTCAAGGATCTTACTTTGGTCTGCTGTGAAGGTTTTGGGACTAGTGGTATAGCTGTTGTTGCTAACAAATGCAGGTAATTTGTAGATCTCCTCTCTTTCATTTACTGAGAGTCTTTTTGAAATGCTTGAGGGATCCATATCATTTTCAAGCTTTTTAGAAAAGTTAAAAAGGTCTTTCATCAAACTCATCAAGTGGGAATTTGTTTCAGACAGCTTAGGGTCCTTGATCTGTTGGAGTCAGAAGTCACCGATGACGAGGTGGATTGGATTTCTTGTTTTCCTGCGGGTGAAACGCATCTGGAGTCTTTATCTTTTGACTGTGTAGAATCCCCTATCAATTTCAAGGCATTGGAGGGGCTTGTGGTTAGGTCACCGTTCTTGAAGAAACTTAGAACGAACAGGTTTGTTTCCCTTGAAGAGCTGCATCGACTAATGGTTCGAGCACCGCAGTTAACCAGTCTTGGGACGGGCTCATTCAGTCCAGACAATGTGCCTCAGGGTGCACAAGAACCGGATTATGCAGCTGCTTTTCGTGCTTGTAAATCCATATCTTGTCTCTCAGGATTCAGGGAATTGACCCCCGAGTATCTCCCAGCTATCTCTCCAGTTTGTGCCAATCTCACTTCTCTTAACTTCAGTTATGCTAACATTTCTCCTGACATGCTCAAGCCCATCATACGCAACTGTCACAATATCCGAGTCTTCTGGGTATGTGTATCTTTCTTGATCATTACTGTATGGGTTTCTAACATATTTTCTAATTTAGTTTGATATGTTGTCTATGGAGGAACTTGAGTTACATGTATATCTTGAAACTTTTATAACGCAGGCTCTTGACTCCATATGCGATGAAGGATTACAGGCAGTGGCAGCAACATGCAAGGAGCTTCGTGAGCTTCGGGTTTTCCCTTTCGATCCTCGTGAAGACAGCGAAGGTCCTATCTCGGGAGTAGGCCTCCAAGCAATTTCAGAGGGCTGTAGAAAACTAGAGTCCATCCTGTACTTTTGCCAGCGGATGACTAATGGAGCTGTAACAGCCATGTCTGAGAACTGTCCCCAGCTTACCGTGTTTAGGCTTTGCATAATGGGTCGCCATAGGCCTGACCATGTGACAGGAAAGCCAATGGACGACGGATTTGGTGCCATTGTTAAAAACTGCAAGAAGCTAACCAGACTTGCAGTATCTGGGTTACTAACAGATGAAGCTTTTAGCTATATTGGAGAATATGGGAAGCTGATTCGTACGCTATCTGTAGCTTTTGCTGGGAACAGTGACAAGGCTCTGAGATATGTTCTTGAGGGTTGTCCTAAACTACAAAAGCTTGAAATCAGGGACAGTCCCTTCGGGGATGCTGGATTGCGCTCTGGTATGCATCGGTATTGCAATATGAGGTTTGTTTGGTTGTCGTCATGTGCCTTATCTCGGGGATGCTGCAGGGATGTTGCTCATGCTCTGCCTAATGTAGTGGTGGAGGTGTTTGGGTCAGATGATGATTACGACGACACTGTCATTGTGGATTATGTTGAGACAATGTACTTGTACCGGTCCCTTGATGGCCCAAGGAAGGATGCTCCAAAGTTTGTAACAATATTATGAAAAAAAACTTGAGTGCAAATGAGGCCAATGCTTGGAGAAAGCGAGCAAGCAGAAGAGAAAGTGTTCGTAATTGTAAGTGCTTCAGATACACTGTATGATTGTTTTGCCATTTGATTTGGTTGTGTAGCCGCAAAGGGAGAAAAGGTTATGAAAGAATCAATCGTGTATTATTTTGTTTGTGTGGTAATATTGGTGTTTTTCACAAACATTGCCAGGCTTATTTACAGCCACTTTAGGAATACTTTCCAAAGAATTTATTCGTTATACATAACATCTTAAGCTTATCTATTTTTGCTTACTATTGTTTTCTTCATCATTCTTCTTCTCTTCCTCCATCACCAGATGCTCTAATGTCTCAATGAAACCCGTAACTTTCTCCAAGCTTTTCTCATCAAGCCTCGGGACGGTATGGCCTTTGGGGTGATGAACGACAACCGGACTCTTAAAGAATTCAATCAGCTCGGTTCCGTAAGGTTTCAAGAAATCCGTCTCTCCTGCAACCAGATTCGAGCATCATCAATGAAATGAGCCTTGTTGGAGAACTTGGCAAACTGGAGTTGAGATATCATAGATCATCAAATATTATATTACCTAGAAAGTGGAGGGAGAGAGTGTCCAAGGAAGACGAATACGCATTCTCTATCAGCTTCGTGGATTTGAACATAGCTCCTCCAATGATTATGATATACTTAATCTTTGGCACTTTCTGTAGTGCAATTCCCTGCAAATTTTTTTTTTTGCAAAAACAATATTCAGAAAAAGCCTTTGTTAATATAATTGTGATGTTTGTGTTTGTAAAATAGACACGTACCTTAGCTTGCAGTCCTGGTAAGCCCCCAGACAAAATTGCCCCCTGCAATAATTTGTACATAGAGAGATAGAACAAAAAGTCAAATTTGGAATTTCAAAGAGAGTGCAAAACTCAGACTCTGTTGATGCAATCTCCAAATGTAGATTACCTGAGAAAACCCAATGAGACCATCAAAGGGACCAAGCTTGATCATACGATCCTCAAGATACTCCAAACATTTCTCGAAGTTGGTATACTCTGTGAATTCCTGAATTTTAAAGTTTCCCAACGTAAATATAAAACACACGAATCGAGAGTTGGAGACATATAAGAAAAGAGGGGAGAAAACAAAAAAAAGACCTTGTTGAACTGAAACCACTCGTAATAAGGAGGATCGAAGATGCCTTCGACATCAGATTTGCCTTGACAAGGAAAAGGCGCGTCGAGGAACACGAGATCTAGCCGGTCGATTACAGATTTAGGCCATTTGTGAAGCTGTATCTTCATTATCTCTCCGCTCGTACGGAATCCATGGAGACACAAAAACCTTGGTTTCCTCACAATCGCTCCTCCTCCTTCGCTTCCCATTTTCTTTTTCCCTTTCTTACACAATTCACACAGTTTTGTTATTGTTGTTTTGTCTTCCCCCTTCAAGCTCTCTGTTGCAATGCAAATACCAAATATCTTCCTTCTTCTAGGAACCATCGTTGTTCACATTTATATATCACTTTTTCTCCTTTTTTTCATCATCTTTTTTAATTTTTTATCGCACATGTGAATACCAAAACAAGGTCGCTAGATTGGGCCAACCTGATTGGTTGGCAAATTTTGGTCATAAATCAACGGCCTGGAAACAATCAGTGTTTACACCGGACGGTCAAGATTATTCTTATTTCACGGGAATTTGGAATCTACCACCCGTGTGAGAAACGACATCATTCGTCGGCTAGTTAGGCGTCGGTCCAATTAAAGTCGAACCAGTACTAAACCGGGTTTTATAGTCTAGAACTAGTGTAGAACTTCTACAATCATAAGTCAAATCCGGTTTTTAAAATTGATTTTCTTTATCAATATTGTTGTCAAACAGATTCGAGAGAGAGGGAGGGAGATGAGGAGAAGAGGCAAGGAAGAAGACGAAGTGGAACAGTTGCTTCAAGCTGCTCAAGATGAGATGATACTCAAGCTCTCCGTTGATTCTCACACCTCTCGATCTTCTTCCGATTACTTAGATCCAGATCTCCATTCCAGATTTCTCGCTCTCAAATCTCAGAAGAAGACGAACGATCACCAGAAACAACGGCCGAGATCGCCGCCGCCGCCGAAATCAAAAGATGTTATTGAAGAAACGCCGGAAGATATCATGCTCAGATTCGCGGCTCTGAAGACTTCTCTCCCCTCCGCGTCTTCTTCGTCCTCTGTTTCGAAGCCTGTTCTTCTTCACGATCAAATCGGAGAAGATAGTGATGAAATCGGAGAAGATGCTGAAGTGGAAAAGCTGATTCAGTGGGCTATAGACGCCGCTCGTCTCGATCCTTCACCTCCTTCTGACGATGATGACAATCAGAGTTCCGATGACGATGATGAGGATGATTCAAAGAGAGGTGCCAAACCCTGATTATAACAACTTTGGCTCTACGTGTAACTCCGTAAGGTGTTTTCTAATGTTTGCATTCACAGATATATCAGATCAAGTGTTGTCATTTGCCTGATACCATTGTATAGTGCCATTTTTACGATCAGTGAAAAATGGAATTGAGAACACAATCCAAATCATTTGCTATCAAGTAGAGAAGTAGATTCATGATCATGATAGGTTACACTTAGGACGGTGGGAGCTTCTTAATGAACTCCAAAACAGCTTTGACAGTGTTAGTGGCAGCCAAAGATCCAAACTTATGAACAGTGTTGTCTCCTCCTACTCCAGCTAAATCTGACAATCCCCTTATCACGATTATTGGATACCCATTTGATACGCACGTCTAGCTCAAATCAAAACACAAACATGTCACTTGAATAGTCAAAATTAAGGTGATCTTAAATGTTTCAAAGATGAATAATTACCATAGCCACTGCAGAACTCTCCATATCTGAGGAGGAAACCCCAAAAGTATCGTATAAGAACTTTCTATAGGCTGCATTATCCACAAATATGTCAGCAGTGGCTGCTTTTAATCCAACCACCAACTTTGGTTTCTGGGGAAGGCACAAACTTGCATTCACACACTGCGACAGCTCCATCTTCTGCACCCATATACCATATGAAGAACTGTCGTTAACAAGTGGAACCATTCTTTATTACTACCTAATCAGTATAGATCCTTCTTAACAAACCTCAAGATCAGCTGCAAGATGAAGCCACTCTTGAGTTGTATTGATCCAAAACACGTTCTGAGGTGAATTGATGTGACCAGTGACTGAATATAGTTGCTCCTTACCGTATCTGAGACTCCCTAACTCATTGTTACCATCTCCTTGTGGAATATTATAGTTCCCCATATCTAAGTCCACTACATCCGCACCTCCCTTTGTTTTGCCTGGATTCTGTTTTTAATCGTACTGGAGATCATCAGACAATATGAAGAAGCAACTAATTATATATCATTATCGAACTAGTTCACTTAAAAAGAAATTACCAGCCAATCCCACAAGCCAGCATTGGTGATTTGCTTAGGAATGCTCACATCTCCTATGGACATTGAGTTGTTTATATTTCCTGCAATACCAAAGTGAACGATCCCTTTCACATTGAACACATCTATCATCTGTTGTGTTACTGCTGCTGCGTTCACCTGCAAAATTTCTTATTAACATTTACCATATCTCCTTTTTTTATTGAGTGTAACAGAAGAATAAATATGGACTAAAACATTCATATAAAACTTTTTTTTTCTTCATTCATTCTGTGATGTTGACATAAGTTTTTTCTTCTCATTTGAATTATTCTATTTTATGTGGGTCAAGACTCAAGCATCAAGATAATGTTGTCCTTATCGCTAGTGTGTGTACTAGTTTCTTAGATAAAAATAATAACCAGACAAACTCTTTTTCTTGTTGTATTTTGTTTTGGTCACAAGATGTTGTGGTTACTCACCAATCCTCTCCCACATCTGACATACACAACCTTTTTTTCATGAATCTTCCCTATTCGAAAACGTCTTCCTGCATTCATATACGTAGAGTAGTCATAACAACAATGATCACTATCTTACATTTTCATCTCAAAGGAACTTATGTCCATTTAACCAAAACAAAAAGGATCAGTCTCTTAAGGTAGAAAACATTGAAAGAAAAGAGTTTGATTCAAGTCGTAAATGAAGTTCAGTAGATACCAGAGAGATCCAAGAAAGGATGAGTAGGGTCAGGTCTGAAATCGACACTGCGGAGAAAAGCATCTTCTTCGGTCTCAATGACTGTCACCAGGCCGATGTAAGTTCCTCTGCGGTTGAGTCTTCTGATGGGAATGGCGGATTCTAGTTTGTTAGAAGGTGTAGGTGAAACTGGCAAAACGTGGAAGGAAGAGATGATGATGATGAAGAACAGAGGAAGTAGACAAAGAGTGTGGTCCTGGGAAGCCATCTGACTGGTTGGTTTGAGATATAAACTCACAGCTCATATGTAAGCATATCATTCATATATAGTGTCCAAGTGGACCAATTCTAACCTCTACGAGGCTGCTATAAGCAGAAACTAGTAAATTAGTAAGAATCTTTACTGTAAGAAATTTCTTCTTTCCACGTGATTTTCGTTTCAGTAAACATACGGCTGCGCAATATGTATTTGTGCTTTCTTGCTAGTTGCTATAATACTGATACAGTTCAATGTCATGTTGAAAAATATTGAGAAACATTGTGTTGAAAATTAGAGTTCAATATGTAATCAACAGCAACATTTGTTGCTTTGCTTATTTAATAATAAAAAATGCAGTTTCAAACATTCATAATTAACAAGAGGTTACACATAGGGATTAGTCTTGTGGTACGGTGGGAGCTTTTTAATGAACTCTAAAACAGCTTTGGCAGTGTTAGTGGCAGCCAATGATCCAAACTTTCTAACAGTGTTATCTCCCACTCCTGCTAAATCTGATAGTCCCCTTATCACAATGATTGGATACCCATTTGACACGCACGTCTGGTCAAATCAAAACACAAACAAAACAAAATAACACTTTAGATCAAATTAAGTCATGAAATTAATGATTCAAACATGAATAATATTATCACTCTTACCATAGCCACTGCAGAGCTCTCCATATCTGAGGAAGAAACCCCAAAAGAATTGTATAAGAAATTTCTATAGGCTGCATTATCCACAAATATGTCAGCAGTGGCTGCTTTCAATCCAATCACCAATTTTGGTTTCTCTGGAAGACACAAAGTTGAGTTCACACACTGCAATAGCTCAATCTTCTGCAGCCATATACCATAAGAAGAACAACCCTTTAACAATGGAACTATTGCAAAGCTCGAATCTAATCAAAATATAATTAATCATTGTTAACAAACCTCTAGACCAGCTGCAAGATGAAGCCACTCTTGAGTTGTGTTTATCCAAAACACTTTCTGAGGTGAGTTGATAGGACCATTGACTGAATATAATTCCTCGGAACTATATCCAATAGTCCCTAGCTCATTTTTGCCATCTCCTTGTGGAACATTATAGTTCCCAACATCTAAGTACGCTACATCCTCACCTCCCTTTGCTTTGTCTGGATTCTGTGAAGAATCATTCAAAAAGCATAAGACAATATGAATTAGAAGCAACTAATTATATATCAGTATATCAAAATTGTGTAATTAAAACAAAATTACCAGCCAATCCCACAAGCCAGCATTGGTGATTTGCTTAGGAATGCTCACATCTCCAATGGACATTGAGTTGTTTATATTTCCTGCAATACCAAAGTGAACGATCCCTTTCACGTTGAACACATCTAACATCTGTTGTGTTGCTGCTGCTGCGTTCACCTGCATTTTTTTTTAAAAAAATTACATTTACCACCTCCATTTTTGAGTCTACTAATTTGCTATTTTTGTAAGGATGTGTATGTATGAAACATTATGTTATATTTTTTATTTATATCATCATTTCGATTATTTTAACATTATGTTATATTTTATTCGGATCCAGGATTTGGTCTGCGCCCACAGCCCCACACCTTGATTTGGCATGTGCTCATCCATGCTGTATACTACTTGTTTAGGTAAGAAATACAATAACCAGTTGTAACCTATCTTGTTTTGGTCAACTTAAATGTGTTGTGGTTACTCACCATTCCTATGCCACATCTGACGTACACAACCTTCTTGCCATGAATCTTTCCAATCCGAAAACGTCTTCCTGCATTCATGTTACTCAATACTCATCATCAGAAACTAGTACTAGCTTACATTTAACTACAAGACTCGTAAGATGGACAACTTGGAAAACAAAAGATTGATTCAAGTGGTAAATTAAGTTCAGTATAGATGTTTAATTAGATACCAGAGAGATCCAAGAAGGGATGACTAGGGTCGGGTCTGAAATCGACACTGCCGAGAAAAGCATCTTCTTCAGTCTCAAAGACTGTCACGAGGCCGATGTAAGGTCCTCTGCGGTTGACTTTTCTGATGGTGATGACGGATTCTAGTTTGTGTGAAGGTGTGGATGAAACAAGCAAAACGTGTGAGGAAGAGATGAAGATAATGAAGAGCAGAGGAAGAAGAAGACAAAGAGTGTGGTCATGGGAAGCCATATCTGTTTGGTTGGTTTGAGATTTAAATCCACATGAGCTCTGCAGGTATACGCGTATATATAGCATTCAAGACCAAACCTCAACGAGCCTGAGATCAGATGAACGGAAGCTAGTATGATGTTTCTTCTTCCCTCGTTATTCTCGTTTGCTTGATTATTTTTGTCTTCAATTGATATTATAATATACACATTAAACATGCAGCTTCACACTTATTATTATATATGATATGTTGGAGGTTCGGTATACGAGATCAAATATGAAACATGAGTTTGACCAATAAATTTCCTATGGATCATTTACGAAAAACATCATAATCTTTAATTTGAGTTTCTCTTTTCTTCTTTTTTGTTTAACTTTACGAGATTTTATAAGAGTTAAGTACACAAACTCGATCAAAATCAAAACCTTAAAGAGATCATTGCACATTTCTTTAGAGGATGAAAGAATTTGCATGGCACTTTAGAGTTTAGATCGACTTGTGGTATGTAACTCATATATTTATGGCTTAATGATTAAATTGATCAAGTTCGGTTGATCCAGTCTAAAAGTGGGAGTTTATTGATCCTTTTAGCTTAGTACATATAGGTGATCAAGAGAAACTTAATACTCCTCATGGTTTCAACATACTATAGCTGCAAACCCAAAATTGTCAATGATGTAACTTACACCTTTTTCCCCAATTCTAAAGCCAGAGCCCACCGGCCCATTTATCTCACCATGAGGGGGAAGTAGAAGGAGATGAAGGATGAACTCTTCTTTCTAGTTGTACCAGAGAAACATATCACTATCACTCGGGAACTTGACATTTCTTGAAATCTTCTTCTCTCTATTGGTAGTGTAGTTGACATTTTACTTAACATCGTCCACCTGTATTTGCTAGCTTTAATTGTTATGATCCTATAAACTCAAGCAACAACACTAAAGTTCAAAATGTGGTAGATATGTACTCATTAGACCCGATGATTAATTTACTTCTGAGCTATAATCCCAATTTTATTAGATAAATTTTGTGTTTATTTTTCTCTTAATTATTTTTTTCAGTTTTTTTGGAACACAAAAATAAAAATATACAGTAAAACCTCTATAAATTAATAATGTTGGGACTATGAAAATCTATTAATTTATAGAGGTATTAATTTATCGATAAATTAATAATTATTAATTTATAGAGAGATATTCCTAATTTGGAACATATTTTCAAAACAATATTTAAAAATAAGATTTAATCATGATAATTAGTATTTTATATAATCAATTACAAATAAAACAATAATTATTAGAGAAATACCCTAGAATACCATCAAATCTAATTTTTGTTCCTAATATAACACACACTCCATAATTTTCCATTAATACCATTAATTTATTGATTACAAAGACTACTATACCCTTCTGCTAAAACAACAAACAAGTGAAATTTTGGTGTGATATCGATTGACTCTATCATCTCTTTCGTCATTCTCCGACATCGATTTCGGCGAGATTAGACGGATCTACCTAGTTACGACGTCGTATATTTATTCCTTACCATCATCTTCCTTCGATATCACAAATCTTCGACATCGTCATCGCTGACATCGTCGTCTCCGAGATCATCGTCTCCGGTATCATCGTCTCCGAGATTGTCGTCTCCGAGATCGTCGTCTCCGGTATCATCGTCTCCGACGTCGTCAATCTCCGGCATCGTCATTGCTGACATCGTCGTCTCCGGGATCGTCGTCTCCGACATCTTCAAGCTCTGGTGCCGTCTTTCTCCATCATCGTTACTTTTGAATTCAATATGTTTGATTTCAATTATAATAAAATTTACATGGTTATATAGTACTCTCGTGAGGCAAATCATTGGGTGTGAAATTGGGAGATTATGAAACCATAGCTCCTCAATCAAAGAGCAATTAGGCGATTATTCTTGATTCGATGGGTATTGGATTCATAAAGGTCTATGTATTCGTATTGATTATGGTGAATCACATTGTTTGGTTCAATATAAGATTACCTCCTTAACCATATTCATCTTGAATTATGTTTATGTGATGTTTGCAATAAGCACTTGCATTTTACCTTGTTAATTTTGTTTCATGTGTTTAATCCCAAAGTCAATCTGTTAAAATTATGTAGTTTCAGATTCATGCATGAATTGTTTTTTTTTATGTATCTATGTGAAGTTATGGAGACAATGTACTCAGAAGAAACATTAGAAGCATATTTTCTTGGAAAAAATAATGGAAGCTTGTTCTCGCTGGACATGCATTTCAGGTTCTAGCTCATCCTGCGAATTTATGACTTTTAATGTTGTTTTAAGTCTATTTGAACTCTGAGATTTTATGATCCATGCTTTGTATTTAGTAGCTTGACATGTATGTTGTACCTAAAAAACTTATAGGTGGATCTAGTGGGAAGGAAAGAACACATGAATCTCAATAGGAGTAGGCTTGTATTTGTTATTCATTTTGTTATGGTATTGAAATCGTACAAAGAAGGTTGTTCAAGTATGGTAACATATGGTATTGTTATCCCATTGTTGATTAGTCTTTGCAATAAAGCTGGCTTGGAACCTCCACCATGTTTGATATGTTTACCAACAGAGCCAAAACTGAAGATACTACAGTTGCTTCCTCATGTGAGTATTGCAAAGATGGCTTGCCTTTGTATATAGATGCAGTTTATGGCTTCAGGCAATAACTTATGGAAACAGAAATGCTTGGAAAAAGCTAAGAATTTCATTCAATGATGAGAAAAATGATTGATGGTATCTTTCTAAAGAGATAATTCAAGTAAACGTTGTTAGTAGTTACAAAAAAAGATGGAGATGATCGGTTATACTCGATAGCCACAAGTATAACTTAGGCTTAAAACAAATTTGGAAAGACATTCCTAACATTTCAAGAGATCTTCCTAAATTTTAAGAATGTCTTCCTAAATTTTAAGAATGTCTTCCTAAACATTATGTAATCCTTTCTAATTTGGATTTTTAAAGTCTATTTGTCTTCCTAAAAATTATATTTTGCCTTAATGTATAAAAAATTTCTCTATTTAATGAGCGGTAATGAAAATTAAATGGAGCTGAGGCAGTGTGATATTTGTAAGAAAATAATATCTCATTTCATGTTGTAAAAATGAAAATAAGTAAAATTTGTTTATGAAAGCTTTCCTAAACTTTTTTATGAATGTAATCCTGATTTCAAAGGACCTTCCTAAACATCATTTATGTGCTTCCTGAAAATTAAATAAATATATTTTTTTAATTCTTTTTATTATATATTTTGCATCAATGGATCACATATCACTCCATTATTGAGAGGTAATAATTTCATTTGTGTGCACACATCCTGACTTATTACCAATATTAAGTCTCATGTTTTGCCTATTTTTATTTTTGTTGTTACAGTTTCCTCAAACAAAAAGCTGGACTTATTGGTCACGAGTTCTATTACATTACCAAAGATCTAGGTTTCAAATCTTGTTAGGGTGTGTATTACATCTTTTTTTACGTTTTATGAAGGTCATCCTGAAGTTCAAGATATCTTTCATGAATTGCATGGAAGCCTTCCTGAATTTCACGAAAACCTTCCTAAATATTACACAGAAACCTTCCTGAATTTTTAAGGAATCCTTGAAATTTAGGAGAACATGTAGCAATCTCAATCATAATTCATAATTACTTTAATAATTGTTAACATCATACAAGTACCAAAATAGTTTAAACAGGTTTTACAAGCATAATAAATCTCCAAACAACAGATAAATAAAATGAAACATATTTCTATGTTAACACACCCTCAAAGATATCCAAAACCAACTTGCATCTTGTATGTCATCAATAGTTACATCACGTAGCTTGGAGAAATGTTGAATGCCCAAAGAGGACATTCAATCATCTTCATTAGAAAAAGACTACAATATAAAATTATTCCTGAATTTAAAAACACGACTCAAAAACACATCAATACACAAGCAACAACCAATAAACAATACATAAGCAGCAAGAGATTAGAGTGATAACATGGTATAAGTGGCTCACTGGAGTTCAAACCAAAACATTTTAATTAGAACCTATAAAAGTAACATGGTTTTATGTGAAGCAATTTCAAGAACATCGAGTTTTAGGACTTATCACAAAGACACTTATACTAAACTTATCCTGCAACAATAAAACGACCAAGTCAAGTAGACCAAAACTAGTTTAGAAAATATAGCATTAATTTAACCAAAGTCTAGCATCCCCATTGTATCCAACAAAACTAGCATCACATGTTCTACGGAGAAGAAGACCCACTATAGTAAACTAGTTTAGGAAGACCTAATCAATGCATTAAGAAGAAAAACCACAACAAAAAGTCTACTGAAATTTCAGTAGAAAACATAAGAATCTACTGCAATTTCAGTTATAAACTTAAGCATCTACTCAATTTTGCACCTAATTGGCTTAGTGTTGGACATGTACTTTAGATAATACACCTTGCCTCAGGGAGTTTCTTTCTTTTCGATGACATTATACATAGAGAAATAATCCTCTTCCACACACCAACAACGAAGTACAAGACAATGCAATATAGTAGAAATTTCTTTTCTGAACCTTATATACAAACGTATCGATATTATCGTTACTAGGCACCATATGAATCAAAGTTAAAAACAAAAATATGGAATTCAAAGTTTGCATGGCACCATGTATAGGACCGAGAACAAGAGTGATAGAATAACCAACAGAGAGATAAAATACCATTGATTCCTTACTTAAACCATAAGATGCTAACTCCAATTCTCCATACATCCATTATAAACCATCTTCCATCACTGCAAAAATTCAATCAATTGATCAAAATTACAGCAAAAGATCCACTTATTTTGACGAAAGGCAAAAATTGAAAAGCTTTCAAAACCAGAAATTGAAAAGCTTTCAAAACCAGAAATTGAAAGCACCCTAGAATATGACTAAATTTTATGTCAGCACTAGATGAAGTGAGGCAAGGTGTATCAGATCTCTGGATGAATTGAGAAGATGGTGACTAAGGCGAGATGAGATGAAGCCCGTCCATGTAATAAGTCGAATCCAAGCAAGGTGATGAGTCGGAACGAAACGGCGAGATCACGAAGTGAAACAACGGTATACCGGCGACAAGATACCGGCAAGATAACGAGAATCCGGCAACCCCTTTATCTGATCTTTTGTTGTGATGTGAAGCAAAGAGACGACGCAGATCGCAACATCAAAGGTTGGAGAAAGATGAGGGTGTTTTAGTCATTTGAATTAATGAAAATGGGCCTATGGTATTTGTGGCCACAAAACATAAAATCATGGTATATGGTATCCACGAGAATCTCCCTAATTATTATGTATTAAAAGAGAATGCTAACTATATTTCATATAGTAAAATATTAGACATAAAATTTAACAAAAACTAATGTGTCTATATATACATATATTTTGAAAAATTTACGTAATTATTAATTTATAATATTGATGGGACCATATATTTACAAAGGATTTTCAAAAAATTTATTATCTTATTATTTTATCGAAATGTGTCTAAAATTATACTGTTCCCAAGTTAGGATCGGAAAAATTTATTAGTTTATAGAGATTATTAATTTATCGAGTATTAATTTATAGAGGTTTTACTGTAAATAAAGATCTGATATTTACGCTATTGGTGGCGAAGCACCACGACGCAACTCTTTCTAACTTTTTTTTTTCTCGGAGCTGAGCCTGAGAGAGTAGTTCATCTTCTCTACGGATCCAACGATGAATCGTCTCGTTTCTTTCTTCTCCATCGCTCTCATCGCTTTCCTCTGCCTGCATCTTCGTGTTCACGCTTCTTCTTCCGACTTCGAAGGTTTCGATGCTGAAGACGACGATGTCTTGGAAGATTCCACTGACCTTCACCACTCGCTCCGTCCTCCTCTCGTGACTCAGTCTGAGTCAACGGTTCTGGATCTGGAACCATCTTCCGAATCTGATTCTGCTCCTGTATCTAAATCGGATCCTCCCACTCAGACCGTGAAGCCTTCGTCCATTTCCTTTGATTACTGGGATGAAGATGAGTTCGAGGGACTGCCTGAGGAGGAGAAATCCACTGAATCTCCGGTTGTTTCCGATAACGCTACTCCTTCCGATTCACAGACCCCAGATCTTGAGTCTGCTTCAGAAACTGCGGATACTGACGTTTCGAAGAAGAAGCAATCTTACACGGTGGAGATTATTTGCGTCTCTATCTTGATTGGTTACGCGATCAATTACTTCACTGGAAAACGTGAGAATGAAAATCTTGCTTTGGCTTGGGCTTCGAAATTTGGTCTCAAAGATACCATTTTTGAGAAAAACTTCAGTTTGCTTGGAGTTGGGGAAGGAGAGGACTCGCCGTTGTTGCTTAAAGAAGCGACGAATGTGTTTAAGTTCTACGCGAGTGGGCGTAGGTATTGCCATGGGCTATTGGCGACCATGGAGCTTAAGAGCAGACACGATCTCATCTCGAGGCTATTCAACTTGGTTGTGCCTTGTAAAGATGAGATCAGTTTCGAGGTGTATATGAATGATGAAGCTATGGATCACATTGTGTTTGCCATGGCCAGGAAGAAGGCGGCCAAAACGATGCACAAGGAGCTGAGGGATCTGCAGAGATTCGGGGGCATGGTTCCCGTTCCCGGAGGAAGAAAGTGGGTATCGGATGAGTTAGCTGTGGTCTCTGAGTCTAAAGAGGTAGCTGGGGATATGCTCACAGATATTGTACTTGAACAGGTCAGATACTGAATCTTTTTGATTTTCTCGTTGTTTGGTGATGATTGCGATGATAGAAGTTTAGTTTATTTTCTTCTCGAACCGAAGCCTAAGCATTTAATGGTAAATTCATAGGAAGTTTTGAGAGAGTTAACTGGTTTTCACTCCAACCCCTAGATGCCCTGGCCTCACTTAGTGACTTGGCTAAGAAAAATGAGTTATAATTACTCGAAAGAGAGGGGCTTGATCAGAGTAAGAACTCCAGTGATCAGTTAGTTGGGAACTATAGCTGGGCAGTTCCGTTTTCTAAGAACCATACCAGCTTTTGGTATGAATCCAGTTAGCTTGTCTCTCTGTCAAGCTGGAACTGATAGGTTGAATGATCGCTACCTGATTTCGAAATGTAATAAGGGTGAATTACTTTTAGTGTGTATGATGCTCCTGTCTCTTACATTCAAAAGAGCATTTGATACTGCGTTTTTCTTTGATGTTTATTCATTTAAATGCTCTTGCTCGGTACGCCTACTGTTTCATTGTCGTAAATTTAGAATTTCTATCTCCTCAAATGATCTGTTGTACATATCAGACTTCACTGATGCAACTGGGTTCTGCAGGTTTTTGGTGACAAGTCTTTCGAAAGGCTTGGAAAGTATTTTATCTCAATGCATTTTTCGGACCAACATCCTGGCAAACACAGGAAGATGCTGCTTTTCAAGTTTGCGCTGCCTGATGCCAAAAACATGGAGGATATGGTTCGGTTGATAGCGCTAATTCCGTATTACATTGACTTAGTTGGACGCTACAAGCTCAGCTCACAGGTATAGGGGGCAAACTTTTAATCACTTGTCATTTTATCACAAATTGTGACAGGTTGAGTAAGTTTACTTGCTGTATACAGGCAAAGAACAAAACTGATGGTGCTAGACAAAAGGCGGCTCAGGAAGCGTACAAGGAACTTCAGAATGTGAGACAGGAGGCATTGCTGAGAAAGAAAGCCGAAAAGAAGAAAATATTGGAGGAGGCAGAGGCAAAGCTTAGCGCAGAGGCTCTAAGGAAGAAAGAAGCAAAGGAACGTGCACGCCAGATGAAAAAGTCAATGCCGAAAGTTAAGATGAGTCGGGGTCACTAGACTCAGGCATAGGGACATCTCTCTCATCTCATGCTCGCCATTGGAATAGCTATCTCTTCCTCCACTCCCCTTTTAGTCCTTTCGATTAGATATTTTTCTTACCTTGAAGAATCTCTACTTGCAGTTAATTTTTACTTCACTACGGTTATCCTTATAGTGGCACTGAGGCAGTGTTTCCGATAATCCTCCAGAACCTCTTTGAATCATAATTTGAGTTTTGAAGTTTTAGGCCTCGTTTCATGTCCACTTAAGAAAGTAACATCCTTGGTTCCCAGTCGGTTATGCAAAAGATGTGTTACAAATTGTAACTTTCAATTTGTTTGAAGTATTAATTGCTAAAGTCATCTCTAAAAGTTACTGAATGAATATCAACAGACACAGGACCAATGCTTCACATTTCAAGGGCCAAACTTTTATTTTTGTTCTAATGGCAGCTGCAACCACAAAGCTGGGGAGAGCTCTGCAACAAAGGCGCACCTTCGTCAATGCTAGAGTCAAATGGGTTTGTGATCATTACCTCGACGAAGTTGTTCAACGAGAGAAAAACCTCAAGCAAGTTCTCTCCCTCAAGGATCGAATCGTATCGTCTCCGTCCAAATCACTCCCTCTCTCTTCCCTCTCACTCCTCAAGCCTCTCGTCAATCTCCACATAACCGCCGCCGTGTTTCTCCAGAAATACCCTTCTCTGTTCACCACTTTTCAGCCTGCTCCTTCTCACCCTCTCCACGTGCGCCTCACTCCCCAAGCTCTATCCCTCCACAAAGAAGAAGAGATGATTCACCTCTCGCCACCTCACCGCAACGCCACCGTTCAACGGCTGGCGAAATTCTTAATGCTAACGGGAGCCGGAAGTCTTCCCCTCAATGTCGTCGATCGTTTCAGGTTCGATTTGGGTCTCCCTCACGATTACATTACTTCGCTGATTGGCGATTACCCGGATTATTTTGAAGTAACGGAGATCAGAGATCGGTTAACGGGTGAACAGACGCTTGCTTTGGCGGTTTCTTCGCGGTGGAGCAGCCTCGCTGTGTCGGAAATGGAGAGAAGAGAAGCCATCGTTGATGGTTTTCGTGTGAAAAAGGGGTTGCCTATAAGGTATTCGATGAATTTCCCCAAAGGGTACGAGTTGGATAAACGAGTGAAAGAATGGGTTGAGCAATGGCAAAATCTTCCTTACATCTCACCTTATGAAAATGCCTTTCACTTGGGGTCGAGCAGTGATCAGGCTGAGAAGTGGGCGGTCGCAGTACTTCATGAGCTTCTGTGCATCTTAGTATCGAAGAAGACTGAGACAGACAATGTGCTTTGCTTAGGTGAGTATTTAGGGTTCGGGATACGGTTCAAGAAGGCTTTAGTGCACCACCCGGGTATATTTTATATGTCGCACAAGATTCGGACCCAAACTGTTGTCCTAAGGGAAGCTTACCACAAAGTTTTCTTGATAGAGAGACATCCATTGATGGGGATGAGACCTAGGTACTTGTATCTTATGAGCAAATCGGGGAAGGTAAAGAAACGAGACTATGTGCATGGA
The DNA here is from genome assembly GCF_000375325.1 of Capsella rubella. Classification (NCBI taxonomy): domain Eukaryota; kingdom Viridiplantae; phylum Streptophyta; class Magnoliopsida; order Brassicales; family Brassicaceae; genus Capsella; species Capsella rubella. Next base: position 6,227,634 of record NW_006238917.1, read on the forward strand.
ATTGAGAGAAGCAACCAAAAAAAGAGAGCAATCAAAGCTTGTGAAGATGGAGAAATTTATGCACATAGCAGCCGGTGATCACACAGGATAGTCATATAGCCGGAATTCATAATGGAAGTGAATGAGATTCTATGACTGGGTTAAGTAAGGACAGCTGAATTGACTGTCCAAGCACATTTTCAGGTGTGAAGGCCTGAATTAGCTTCTTGTAGACTCAGTTGGACAATTGGAGTAAACATAAATCAGAGGTTTTGCTGTGAAAGCCAGAAGGGTCTTGCATATTAGCTAGAGCATTGGATTGTAACCGCTGTCAATAGAATAGCTGCATAGCGGATCCAACTGCTCTTGCTTTCGCACAGAAAGCTGAATTGACTTTGTATGAGTTAAGGTAAGGTTGACAAGTTTGCATATGGAAGATTTTATAGTGAAGGCCATGCCAAGTAAAACGGATGCCGAGAACGCAGTTTATAAACCTGCACTTTGGAAGACACGACGGCTGTATGTCTCGAATAAGCATGGCAAGAGATGAAAGTCAGAGTAAAATGGCAGGTACCAGTCCCGACCAAACACTTGACCATAATTTTTATTACATTGACTTAGTTGGACTACAAGCTCAGCTCACAGTTGGCAAACCTATTTCCACTAGCCATTTTATTGTTTCTTTGTAATAGAGAGGCTTGGTTTTTTAAGCTCTGAGAATGAATGAAACCTGAGGAAAAATTTGCAGATCCAACAATTCTTTATTCTTTCATTATCTCATTTCGGTAGTTACTATAGTTCTTGAATCTTTGTTATATTATTCAATACTGTGACTTAACATAATTGAAATTCTAAAACGTTTCCTCTGGAGTGTATGACAAGTTTATGACCTAGCAGCTAGTAGCACATATTATAAGATTGCTTGCGTATACAATTCACAAAATAATCTTCCACTCAACATTTTAATAATTATCAAAATACGAAGAAGATAAGAAGGAATACACATAAAAGACAAATCATAACACGAAATGATCACATAAACGAATATTTGTCAACCGTGAAATAAAAATTAAAAGAATCATTTGTTTACATTTTTCCTGAAAATAAATAGAGAATCTAACGGCGGCCACCGTCTCCGGTGACCGGATATCCGATACCGTGCCTTCTCGCCGGAAAAACCAAGAACAACAAGCCGCATAAAACGCCAACACCCATGGGAACAATATCCAAAACCTTCTTGGTTTCTTGCTCTGGCGCCGGATAAAAACAACTAACGGCGTTCTTGTCCCTCAAAGCCACCGCACCGAACACAAGAACCGACAGAACAGCGTGGATCCAGTCGACGATCCTTATACGGTATTTACTAAGATCAGGTAAACCTAAACCGTTAGGGTCAGGGTAGTCAAAAACCCACATGCCCTTACGAGTAGCAAAACCGTAATACACGTTACCGTCTTCAGCCTTGACGCTATCCGTGAAGGAGCTGAGGAAGCAAGAAATGGCAAGAAGCGTCAAGAGCACCGTGGTTAAAACGCGGGTGGCGTGGTCGCACGAGCCGTTTGATGTGAAGACGGGTATGAGGAGCGTGAAAGCTAAGAGCGTTCCGGTGGGGAGGAGATTGGCTAAGTTTGCAGCTGAAGTAAGCGTCTGTGACATGGCACGTTGAGATGTCGAACGTTGTCTCCTTAGCTGTGGAACAGATTCTGAATGCTCTTGTGAGTCATTTGGCTGCGAAGTAATTGGGTTTCTCTGTGTTAGGGAAGATGATGAAGACATGTTTTTTTCAGTTGTCTTAATTTTTCTCTGTGTTTCGTTTCTTCTCTGTTTTGGGGACTTAATACAGATGATTATGATGGTATAATATATACAAATTAGAACGTGCGGTTAAGTTTTGAAAATGGTTGTTGTTACTTGTTGACGTGATCAATGTTTAGAAAAGTCAAGACGCGATGGCGGGTCTCTTTCGATTCATTCTTATTCTAAGCTTCCCTTAGGACTTCCAAACGTATGTTTTATGCGTGCAAGTAGCCAAGTAGTATAAACTTTACTTTGACTTGCCATTTTGAAACTCTAGTGGAATTTAAAATTGATTTGGAAATTCAGACACAACCATGTGACATTGATTAGAATATTGGTTTTAATTTGTGTGGAATTAAGGACGACTAATAAGTAATAACAGACATTAGATCACAATACGATTCATGTAGACAAAAACAAAATTCTGAAAAACGATAAAGATCTTGGTACCCTCTAATTGCTATATTACATGTAATGTGTAACAAAACTCTTGTTGTCTTTTTGTTATGTACCAAAAACCTGTGAATTATTCAAATCCATGAACACAAACTCCTCGTGTATATTAGATTTTAAGAGGGGAATATATAAACCCATGCTTTCTGGATTTAGGTGCAGTGTGTAGTTGGCTTCTCCACACGAACAAAAACCTCTGGTCCAAAGATAGGAAATGTACAAGTCATGCATTCCTATCACATATTTGGCTCCACACACCGTTACATTACAAATGACAAAGGCTGAAGAATGTACACACACACACAGACACAAACAAACCACCCATCCTATTTTCTGCCATCCTCGTAACCACATTTTCTCTCAACTTTCATAGGGTTCCTCAATCACTTCATCTTCCAATATCGCAGTCAACAGTGAATACTTTACCTTCAATGAGATCTTGCCTTTCTCCACCAGTAACCTTGCACCAGATACAACCCAATACCCGGGTGATTCTTGTGGTCCTCTTGTCATCTCACTTGTATCCACAAATTTCAAAAGTTTGGGTGCTTGAGTGGGTACAGGTGGTCCGCCAGGATAGATAGCCGAGTTTATATTCACATCTGCAGGTCGTGGTGGTGGTTTCTGAGCTGCAGTGAAGTGATGGCTTATTAGCGTTGAGATGAGTCCTGACTTTGGAGCAAAGCCTACCGCTTCATCCCATTCAGAATTCTTTACAAGTGTCGCTCCCACAACTCTTGAGAAACAAAGGCGCAAGAACAGCACATTCTTGAACCCATGACTCTCTACATGGAGCTGCGCACCTGTTACTACTGATAGATCATCTTCTGATTCAACGGGTGCTGTGCAGACGTGAGAGTAGTTCTTCCAGTTTACTTTCTCAAAGTATCGACGATAATGAGACTCTTGTCGCATACTTCTATTTGGATCGTCTTCGAGCTGATATATCTTGGGAAGAGAAGAAAGGTGCTGCAAATGAATTGCCAAACGGTTGCTTCTTCTACCCTCTAGGTAGAGCCGCATGCCAGTGATTGGCCTCTTACCAACATCAACCTGAAACCAGATATACAAGAACAAGCATCTCAAGAGTTGAGCATTTTAAACAAAATCCAACCACAATGTCTGCAGAACTGTCCATGCAGGGTTAAAGAGATCAGACTTGACTGACAAATAAACCCGCAACCAGCATTAGCAAGCTTTATATTTAGGGCGAAAAAACTCATACCGGAGTAGTATTCACATATAACTTAGGTCCGAAGAAACTGAATTGCAGAGACGCACAACTTTGTTGCTTCCGTTGCGGACCAAGAGGAAGTTCACTAAACACTGGTGCCCACTGCCTCGGTAGCTGAAACTCTAGAAACTGATGTAGCTCTTCAATGGGAGGCTTATCTACAAATACAAAAGACAAGTAATGTTGGATTGTTAACCCAAGGATTTTCTTAATAGTATGTTTCATTGTAGGTAATGCACCATTTGTCCCTATAAAACAGCTGGACTTGGAACTTATGAAACTGTTAACTGTAACTCCAGAACGGCTAATGCAATTTCTTCGTTGAAGTTTTCATGAATTAAAAAAGCTCAAAAAGGAAAACAAATTTCACATTTTAAATTATAAAACATTTCAGTTCTACATAAAATATATGCGTAAAGTGCTAAGCTTGTGTTTGGGTCTGGCATTTGGGTTAATAAAAGAAGATTTTAGAGTATGTATCAGTATCACATTTGGGATTATGATGTTCATACCTATATCAAACTTCCAGTGCAAAGGTAAAAGAAACCACTATTATGAAGAATAATTATATAAAGAAATGCACACAGCGCAGATGATTTGTAGGCTTACATCTTAGATATAGATTTATGGCATGGCTTAAGAATCCACTTCCGGGAACTCCATTAAGCAAAGACGTAATTGGAATAAAGGACATTGAGATAACATCAGGCTCCATCTGAACTGTTTGTAGCCATTCATTATGCAATAGAGTTCTATTATCATTTCCACCCCGCCTTTTGCACATGAAGACAATATCCTACAAATAAATGTAATTCATGAGAAAAGAAGCTAACGCACACGATAACATGTCTCTTATGATTGGCTATGGTACCAATGGAAATTACCTCCTTATTTGTATAAGAACCCAAGGAACTGGTATCTGCAAATCTCAGGCGTTGCTCCTTTGTTTCCACCTAAAACAAGCGATAAAAGACAGGATTTACGGACTTAAGAGTTGCAAACACTAGGTAGTAGTAATTCTTCTAGATGTAAAAAAGCCACAGCATATCTAACGTACTCCAGTAAGAAAGATTTGATGATGGAACAAACAAAAAAATAACTGTTTCACAGACCTTATTAGTTGCATTTGTTTTGTCTGAAGCCATATTATGCACTCCACTAGCTTCCACGAACCTCTTATCTGCCACCTCTTTTAACCTTTTCTGCAGATCCTCAGGTTGAAGTTTTGAGGCATGCTGTTGTTTCGCATAAATTACATCTTTACCTCCCATCTTAACACCAACAATTATATGCGTCCCATAAATATCTATAAACCTGGTAAAGAAACATTTGACTAAGTGTTAATCATAAATCCTTGCCCTCCAATTAATAAAGAATGTTACTAATGAAACAATGCCTGCAACAAGTAAGAAGTATAAGTCATACAAAAAAAATTTCACCCAATACAAAGAAACTCGGCCAAGGAAATGACTTGCTGAAAGAATATGGACTTAAACATAAAACTGTTGCAAGAAAAGAAAAAGCGATTCTTCTCATGTTGTTGAGAAACCACCAAAGAATTTCAAAGGAAAAAGGCAGCTCTAAGTAACTTTCCATAGACTTTAAACACAACATCCATGAATGTTACATTCCTATTATGAAAAGAGCACATCACCTTGCCAATGCAGCAGGGTCCCATGTTGATGGGACAGCCTGCTTAACATGCTCACGGAGTAACATTTGAGATTTGTCCAAAGCAACCGTGTACAATGAGATGAATATCCCATCAAAAGCGAGGTTTTTGGTAAAGGCTGCATCTTTCTGCCAACAGCTCGAGAATTCAAACATTGCATTGAAGAGACCCGAGGGGATTTTACCAGCCAAAGATAGCTCTTGGTTGAACTGCTCTGCCATCTATAAAACCATAATATAAGAAATATCAATAACTAAGCATAAAGAACGCCATGTAGGAAATGATCTCTCTGGAATTATATCCGAGAGGACTGACATTCTAAATTCACGAGCAATAAACAAGGAAACTATCTAACGGGTTTCAACATATGGCACTCTTATCCACTCAAAACCTACATCAACAGCACAAAGCAATACTTGATGGACAAACGGAAACAAGAGTTTGTAAGACATGACAGCAATTTTAAACAAGGGTAAACAAAAAGATATAAATTTTACCTGTTGGAAAGGAAGAATATCAGACCTAAAGCGCATACGCTCGCCTTTATCGCATTTGATAGACTTAGAAACATTAGGGATGGAGATACCACCAGGTAAAACAATCTCGCAATTGTCATCACCTTCATTAATATCAAGCAATCTAGAATCTTTGGAGCCTCCTTTGCAATACTTCAACCGCACATCAATAGCTAGATCATAACCGCAGCCAATGGATCCAATCGCAACTTCAGCTGCTTTAGAAGCTGGTAGCCGAAGTGCCATGTTTCTTCACTGCAAAGGCTTCCAAATACTAGTATTATCCTCTAGAAGGAACACACAAGTAGAACAATCAAAGCTGCTTTGGTTTTTTTTGTTTCTGAAAAGGAAATGACGACACGCATAGAATTACAAATCTGACCAAGAAGAGATAATCGAAATCATGATTTCCAAATATAGACAAAAAAAAAAACTGTAGCTTTACGACCTAGAATCTTTGAACATACGACCAAGTCCAAATGTTCCAAAAAAGAAGAAATCATTTCAACAGAAGCGTAAAAGTCAAAGAACAAGACTACAAAAAGATTAAAACTTTGAAAGTAGAACAAATAACAGGAATATTTGTAAAACAGAAAAAGAAGAAGTTGGAGCTCAAGTACGTTTTTCAATCAAGCATATGTCTTCAAGGGAATCGCAAAACCGAGCTGGAGAATCAACGATCTAGACGAGTGCTGAGAAGAATCTTAAATCGAGAGACGATTAAGGGATTGGATAGATTTTGCAGCAAATGATTGTAAAGAGGAAGAAGAAGAAGAAGAGAAGCCTCTCAACTCAATCGAGGATCAGTAAATTAGGTTTTTTGGTGTAAAAAAAAAAAGCTTTGTTAAACAAAAGTGATTACGAAGGTGAGAGGGTAGATTAAACACTAAACAGGTGAGAGAGGTGATAGAATATTATTATTAAAAAAAAAAAAAAAAAAAAAAGGCTCAAGGAAGAAAAGTCAACTATTTGGTCAAAGAATCGGGAATTGGACATTGATCTTCCCACTTTACTCTTCCTCCCTCCGCCTTCGTCTTATTTTATAATTTGACAGCCTGTTGTTGTTCTTGTAGTTACCATTATTACATGCTTTGCTGGGAACTTTATTACTGTTCTTTTGTGTGACACTCTAGTAGAAAGCATCCGAAAGTAACAACGACACAATATATTTCTTGTTCGACAATACTAAACTTCTCACATCTCAAAGAGAGATCTACTACTAATACTACTACTACTAAAATGACTGAGAGAGATGTGCCAGTTTTAAAGACCTTTCCTGGGGGCAAGGGAATCCTTAACTATTTTGGGCATATTTCTTTATTTATTACTCGGTGTTTGTTTGTTTGTATGCCTCTCTAAATATGATTTTTAAAGGTGCATATGTGCATGTGGACTGATTTGAGTTTTTTTTTTCCTTTTTTATATATATATATATAAAGTTACATGAATCTAACTCGCCATCATAGATTTAGAGATTTTCCTTGGTTAAGGTAAGGAATAAGCAAGCGTGCGTACGTTATTATGCATTGGATACTAAAGTTGCGGTAGATATTCCTGGATTGAGTCACTATTATTGGGTACTACTACAAAGATTAAACAAAAAACAGTTTTTATGGTTTTGAGTCAATCGCTGTGGGTTTGCCCTCACTAGATTTTTGTCCCTTCACTGTATGTACCGTGTACGATAAGGCTTGCATTTTATTGTGTATTGAAAAAACACCACCCTCTGTAACCAACCACACACACACACTGCTTCCTTTTATGGGTAAATCAACCTTGTTCACAAGCATTTCTTAATTCATGTGTGTTCTCAAATCCAAACCTACAAAACCAATGTGTCCCACTGCATCCGCATGTATGAATATTAAACCCGTCCTAGTTTGCTTTCTCATTTGCTGTCTGTGAAGTCAGCATCGATCACATCTTCACCATCTCCACCTTTACTTGAAGATGAATCTCCTGATGAAGCACCTTCACCACCTGGGGGAGCACCAGCACCTGGGGCTCCAGCTCCAGGCTGGTTGTATAGAGACTGACCAATCTGCATCACTTCTTGGTTAAGAGCTGCCATGGTGTCTTTTATTTCTTGCGTTGATCCGCTTCCTATCTTGTCTTTCAGCTCTTGTAGCTTAGCCTCCACCTTCTCTTTCACGTCACCTGGAATTTTCTCACCAAGTTCTTTTAGTTGCTTCTCCGTCTGGTACACCACTGAATCTGCTTGGTTCTTCGTGTCGATTGCATCTCTCTTCTCCTTGTCATCCTTTGCAAATCTTTCTGCTTCCTGGACCATTTGGTCTACCTGAAACATTAATCCGATACCAACTTTTGTTACCATGACTACGAATTCTAGAAAAAGGAACCATTCCTAAGAACATATGATCATGGAGATAGTTGCAGCCATTAGGTGATGGCAATTACCAACAACAGCAAGGTATGGCAACCATTTTTCATAATCAGTAGTAAACCACAACACCTTAAGGGCGGAATTGACCAGGAAAAAACAAGTTATTAAATTGATTCTTAAGTAAACAGTACGCACCTCATCCTTGGGCAATGTACTGGCACCAGTAATGGTGATGTCTTGTTTCTTGCCGGTACCTTTGTCAACAGCACTGACGGATAGAATTCCATTGGCATCAATGTCAAATTTGACTTCAATTTGTGGAACTCCACGTGGTGCAGGTGGAATACCATCTAGACGGAAGCTGCCAAGAGACTTGTTATCCCTAACAAACTCCCTCTCACCCTGCAGCACATTAATCTCAACACTTGTCTGCCCATCAGCAGCAGTCGAAAAGACTTCTGATTTTGAAGTAGGTAGTGTAGTGTTCCTCGGAATGATCTTGGTCATAACACCTCCCAGGGTCTCCAAACCAATAGAAAGTGGTGTCACATCAAGAAGCACAATGTCACTCACATCTCCAGCGAGAACACCAGCCTAGAGTCAAATGAGTATAACACTTAATAAATAACTCACTCCAGTAAAACACAACTTATTTGCCACAAGGTTATCAAGTGTGCGATTAAGACCTTGACTGTTAAAATCAAGACCTAAATAGGGGGAAAGTTACAAGTTCAAGAGAGCACACCTGGACTGCAGCACCTAAGGCTACAACCTCATCAGGATTTACTGTAACATTAGGTTCTTTCCCAGTCACCTTCCTTACAAGCTCCTGAACAGCAGGAATACGTGTGGATCCACCGACAAGGATAACTTCATCAATATCTTTGAAGCTTAGCTTTGCATCCCTTAGGGAATTCTCGACGGGAGTCCTGACCCTATAAGACAGATACATGGTAATAATCATAAGCCTCCATAAATTATTCAAAGGTTATAGAATGAAAACATAGCAATTTGTTTACTTGCCGAGCTATGAATATCAGCCATCAGCCATAAGAACTGTAACTAAAGTTACCTGTCCAGCAAATCTGAACATAATTCTTCAAACTTGGCACGTGTGAGAGTAGTTTCTATGTGTTTGGGTCCATCAGCTGTGGCCGTGATAAATGGCAAGCTGCGCACACAGCATTCATATTAATCAGAAGCGGGATATTTGTAAAAGTACTAGGTCAAACAAATTAGCGGAGAAAAATTAATTGTACCTCATATTTGTCTGAGTCAGCGAGGAAAGCTCGATTTTAGCTTTTTCTGCTGCCTCTGTTAACCTCTGAAGAGCTTGCTTGTCTTTCAGAAGATCTATCCCTTCATCTTTCTTGAATTCTGCAGCAAGCCAATCAACAACTCTCTGCATTGCAAAAGTAGATCTATCATGTAAAGCTCAGACGAAAGAGTAAACAGATTCAAAACTCTTTCACTAGGGACTTTTAAATTAATGTGTGCATTTAACTCACCTTGTCAAAGTCATCACCACCCAAATGTGTGTCGCCAGAAGTGGAAAGCACTTCAAACACACCATCACCAACCTCAAGTACTGTATAATAAAGAAACACAACATAAAACATATTAGTGGTGCTATTACATATACAGAATATTCTCAAGAAAATACATAGAGAACTAAAGCAAAATTCAATGCCAAGTACCTGAAACATCAAAGGTACCACCACCAAGATCAAAGACTAGGATTGTTTCATTGCTTTTTCTGTCAAACCCATAAGCCAATGAAGCAGCTGTGGGCTCGTTGATAATACGAAGAACTTCCAAACCAGCAATTCGACCAGCATCTTTTGTTGCTGTCCTCTGTGAGTCGTTGAAGTAAGCAGGCACAGTGATGACAGCCTTGGTTACTTTGTCGTTCAAGAATCTTGAGGCATCATCCACAAGTTTCCTCAAAACCTAGAACAGACACAAACCCCATGAGAATGAAAACACACAGAAGATGAGACTCATATCATATTTACTGAACCATGAACATTAATGAAGTATCCTCCATATAAAAGTGTCCCAGAATAGTCACTCACATTGACCACCTCAAATTGCGGATAGACGTCTAACCAGCTAAAACACATAATCAACATTGGTAAAAACACAAGAGAAATGAGTAATATAGAGGGAACTTCAATACCTGAGCTGAAATCTCCTCTGCAGCAAATTGTTTGTTAATAGCAGGACACTCGAGCTTAACATTCCCGTTCTCATCCCTGACAACTCTGTAAGAAACCTGCTTAGACTCCTCATCGACCTCATTCATCTTCCTACCAATAAACCTCTTCACAGAGAAGAAAGTATTCTCCGGATTAACAACAGCTTGCCTCTTCGCAATCTGCCCAACAAGCCTGTCACCGCTCTTCGTGTAAGCCACCACAGACGGCGTAGTCCTCTGACCTTCAGCGTTAGTCACAATCGTAGGCTTACCTCCTTCCATAGCAGCAACGGCGGAGTTAGTCGTACCCAAATCGATACCAACAACCTTCTCGTTAACCACACGCACCGGACCTACCGCGTACCTAGAAGTTCCGCCGCCATTTCTAGTGCCCATTCTGAGGAAAGCAGAAGTGGGTGTGGAGAAAGGACCAGTTCTTGTACCGAAGAAGGCACTTCTCGGCATAAAGGTACCACCTTTACCATTGAGATTTCTCTTGGAAGAAGAATTAGCGAATCCAACTCCGCCGAGAACGTGAATTTGGGCGGCGGAAGATGCCATTTCTATGCAAGCTTAGTGATTGAAGAAGCAATAGAGAAGTAAAGGTTAAAACTGGGGAGGGTTTGAACTTTGAACCCTAAGGGAAAGTGGGAGGAAGAGATATAGAGAAGCAGGAGATAAGAGGGAAGGGGTGAGAGAGGAGGGAGAGAGAAAATATAGGACCGAGCTGAAGCTTCGAGAAGAGGGGGATGGTACGAAATGGATGGGCTTCAATAGGCCAACAAGTGTGTCTGAGTTTTTGACACCCATCCTAAGAGTAGAGGTATCCAGATTTCTAGCTCTCTCATATATTGAGAAAGATCTAGACTTTTCACAAAGGCCCACATCGTCTCTCAGTCTCTATACATGTCAAAATCAAAATGCCAAGGATCACTTGTCCTAAATCTCGAGATTTCAGGTATATTTTTATGCGAGAATCGAGTCAGTGGTACTGATTGAACTACTAGGTGAAATTTTAATGCTATACTAACATGTTTTATAGAAAATGGATGATATATAATATGGTTGTTATTTGTAATTTGATAAACTATATGGCGGCTAGTAACATTTTTGTATATAGATTATCCGACTAGGTGGAAACGTTATATATCTCATGCCAAACAAAAACTCTTGATTAGTTCACGTTGCCATTTTGATCGTAAATCTCATTTACATCTCTTACACACTCGATTCGATTGAGAGTGTCTTAATCCAAGATCCAAGGGAATATTTAGATTTGTAAAAGACAAAGAAGTGAGTAGAGAGAAATTTCGTTCAAAACAAGATATCAAGAGGCAAGGGAGAGAGAGCGACTCATGTTGGATCTATGGTAATTATAAAGCTTCCTGTCATTGGAGCTTGTATTCCACAAATGGATGTGTTCCATACGATACGACTGTGAGTGTGTTTCATGGAGTCTTTAGTCTTATATACAAATCTATAAAACGTGATTACTCTACTTTGAGTTGATGAAACAATATAAATATTGGAATAAAAATAAACAATATTTCGAACTCCATGTGCAAGTGCATTGGGCTAATGATTCTCTCTCGAGTTTTACACAAAAGGACAATCTTGGAGTCAAGGATCATCAACTCCCAAATAAAGTAAAGTAATACGACATGTAGTTTATTCATCTTATAGTTTGTATGGTCATCATGGACAACATGTATTTTAGTTTGCTAATTATTAATTTACACACACTTTAGAAAAAAAAAAAAAAACACACTCTTTTTTGGTAATTATATATCTACTATATAGACGAATTATATTCTTTTTATTTCTTTTTTTTTGTCAATCAGAGGAATTATATTCAGACGTACAAAAACACAATCGGTTCTTCTATCCTACAGTAATAAAAGCAAGTGGTTTGTGATTTTCAATATAAAAAACACACATATAAGCAAGAAAATCTAAATAGTGTGTAATCATATGATTCATATCTCATTACTCAAGAAAGAAAGCTTCGTAAAACCAATGTACTTCAAAGCAATCGATAACAACTAATATAGGGAAAATTTTCTTGTATTAAATATTTCATGCATGAAAAAAGAAGATAAGACTAATCGAAAAATAACAATATGATGAGATCTGTTATATATGATATAAGAAGAAGATAGATGTAGAGGAAAACAAAATAAAAAAAAGGTTTCACGAGATCCCAAAAAACCGCTTACAAGCCTTTACGAATGCTTTTCTCTTGATGTTTTTGCTCTTCTTCTGTACTTTCTCTTTACCATCACCATCTTCGTCTTCATCTTCTTCATGGAAAGGAAGAGGCCACGTTGTGGCAGAGCTCTGGTCGTAGATTCTACAGTAGCGTTCAGAGACAGACGAAGATCTCCTCATAGACATCTTCATTGGTGAAGGAGCCGCTTGTCCTGATGCAGACACTGACCTGTTCCTACTCAGCTTCGGTATGATCATTTCGATAGGTTCTGGATCGGGCTTCTGGGTCTGAGGATCGACCGGGTCGAGTTTCTGGTCTGTTGAATCCATTTTGGAATAGCCACTCATGTCCTTATGCTCTACTTCTTCCTTCTGATAACGTATGGGACTATAGTAGCTATAGTGTTTGCCGTATATATAAAAATGTGTAGAGAGAGGTTCATGAATCGAGTAATTTAAATTACAATGAGATCCGCACAATGTTACAGCTGGTGGGGGATTGTAATTAACATTTTTAACACTGGGCATGTGCTCTTGTCTGCCAAATGTTTGGCATTACGTATACCATCCATACTTTTGTGTATCAAAATTTTGTTGAAATAAAAAATAATAATTGGGGAGACAAACAGTTTAAAAGATCTTTCTGCGCTAACTCGGTGTACCTTGTAACTAGGGACTACGTTTACCACATTCATTACATATTAGTATATCACCACAAGTCTACAAAAACATCTTATTAGTAGTCATGAAAGTATACGTTGTTAATTCATCGTTCATTACATATTAACCGAAACTTTGTTTTCTTTTATTGTCAATCGATCGTCGTTAAAAAACTTAAAGATATCATAAAATATCACATTTGAAACTAAGAAAAATAAAACTCTTCTAAAATTAGCGTTATGTCGTTCGGTTACTCCGGTTTACGGATATGAAAATTTGGTGATTATATTATTACAGTCGACTAGATTTGGTTAGGTTTGATTTGGTATGAGTACTAGAAATTTGAATCAAATCAGATACAATACGGAAAAGTTCGGTTCGATTTGTTACTTCGTAATCAAAAGTAACCGAACTACCCTATTTAACCCAAATTACTTGTAATTTTTTTTTGATGAAAACTATTTGAATAGGAACTGAACCAAAAATCGTGGGTATTGTTTTGTTTCAGTTTTGAATTTATTTTTGGGTTATGCATAAATCGAACCAAAAACCGTTCACTACTATAAACTGAACCGTTTAATTCTTCCGAAACCGAGCCGAATTCCAAATTTTTGGTTTGGTTTGGTTCGGTTCCGTCCATGGGATTTGGGAGTAAAGGACGGCAGGACGCAAAAGAGCTAAGCGGTGGTGTTTGAGGACGTAGCAAGGCCGGAGAGAGGTGATTTGCAATTTTGGTGCTTTAATTAAACCCTAAACCCAAAAGTAGTCCCCAAACTCGGAAACTTGAGAAGATGATGATGGATGATGACACCGAACTAGTCAATATCAGCGACCAGAAAATGGAAGACGCTTCTACTGAAAATCCTGCCGTTCCCCAAGCTGATCCTCACTCGTCTGATGATTCCGCCGGTTCTGATTCCGATTCTGAGGATGAGGCCGAGTCGAACCAGCAGATTGAAACCCTAGAGTCGGAGCTCTCCGCCAATCCTTACAACTACGATGCTTATGTCCAAGTAACCATCACTTTCTCTACCTTGCACTTTGCTAATAGAATGTCTTTCAGCTCACTCAGAACCTTAAAGCAACTTTTACTTAGGAATGATGTGAACTGGAGTTTTTCATACAGAAATTTCATATTTCTACTATCCTGTTTGTTCGATTATCTTATTGTTTGTGTGTTTGAGAAGCTTTTTGAGTTGTGCATTTTCTTATCATGTTAGAGATAGATGGTTTATCTGGGTTACATTTTTTTCTGACTTTTTTTTTGGATTTCTCATTTCAGTATATAACGCTTCTCAGGAAAACAGCAAACCTTGAAAAGCTTAGACAAGCCAGGGAAGCTATGAGTGCCACATTTCCGTTGAGTCCTTCTCTGTGGCTAGAATGGGCAAGGGATGAAGCATCTCTAGCCTCTAGGTAAAATTTTATTTGCGGTTTTCTGCCTCTTAAATTTTCTATTTCTCACACTTCCGGTTTTATCTTCGGCTTTAGATGGTTTCCTTTGATCATTTTTTTTTTTTATTACGGTTCAAGCATGTTTTATATAAGTTATAACCACCCTCTGAAATTTTTGTTATATCGATCTCTCTTCTGCAGTGGAAATGTCTCTGAAATTGTGATGCTTTATGAACGGGGACTTTCCGATTATCAGGTATGTTCTCTTTTGTACTGGAAACAATAGCTCGATTAAAGGCTTTGGTAGTCATATATATGTTGATTTTGTTGGTAGGGTTCTGTTAGGTAGGTTGACTGAAGAAGTACTCTGGTTAGCTATTTCGAATTGTTCTGTTAGGGCTACCAAAGCTTTAATAATGGTCTATATTTTCAAATTTCTTGTCTATTGACTATAAGGTAGTGAAGCTTTATAATCTATCGTTCGACTGATAATTTCACATTGAATTAATAAGGTAATAGATTTTCTTTTATGCAGTCTGTATCACTTTGGTGTGACTACCTGAACTTTATGCTAGAATCTGATCCATCAGTACATGGATACACATCTGATGGTATTTCAAAAATGAGGAGTCTTTTTGAACGTGCTATTCCGGCTGCGGGATTCCATGTCACTGAAGGCAATAGAATATGGGAAGGGTATAGAGAATTTGAGCAAGGCGTCTTAGCCACTATTGACGAGGCTGACGTTGAGGTTAGATCTGTTTCTTGGTTTTCTTCATTTTCATCTACATTTCGTTCACTGTAGTCTAGCAGCATGTTAGCAAGGTTTGTGTTCTAGGGTGAAGCCTAAACTAAGTGAAACAGAAGTGTGGTAGGGGGTTTCGTTCACTGTAGTCTAGCAGCATGTTTGTTTAAGGTTAAATAAAGCTGGATACCGCGTGCTAGGAGCAAGGTTTGTGTTCTAGGATGATACCTATACTAAGCGGAACAGAAGTGTGGTAGTGGGTTGCTGTGCACAGTTTTCAGTAGAAAGAACTTACACCTTGTTATAAACGAACCCTAATGGTTGCTATGAAATTATTTGTTGGTCTTTAGGTTCTGTTGATGTAGTTACGGTTCTTTTGGCATCATAAACTTAATTTTATTTTACAGGAGAAGAATAAGCAGATACAAAGGATTAGAAGCATATTCCACCGCCACCTGTCTGTTCCGCTAAAAAACTTGAGCTCTACCCTTATTACTTACAAAGCGTGGGAGTTGGAACAGGGAAATGACCTTGATATTGGATCAGATGATCTGAGTAAGGTTTCTCAGCAGGTTGCTGCTGCAAATAAGAAGGCACAGCAGATGTATAGTGAACGTGCTCATCTTGAAGAACACATATCTAACAAAGATTTATCGGACACGGAAAAGTTTCAGGAATTCATGGTGCGTATGGTTTCTCGTGCAGTTTATATTTGTGATAAATGTTGTGAGAATTGGATTGTAATATGCCTACCATCTGTGATCATATTGTGTGAAGGATTCTGAATCTGCGGAATTGAGCATGTTGTTGGCTACTGTTGCATTTTTTTATTTTTTGTTCTTATAAATGGCTTTAAGTAAAAGAATTTGTATATTCATATGTATGGAAACGTGATACTGTTTTTGAATTTGTAGAATTATATAAAGTTTGAGAAGACTTCTGGAGATCCTACCCGAGTTCAAGCTATATATGACCGTGCTGTTGCTGAATACCCAGTTTCAAGTGACTTGTGGATTGACTACACCGTCTATCTTGATAAGACTTTGAAGGTTCGTCAAGAATATTTATGGCTTTTTTTATCTATCATCTTTTCTAAATTGTCTTTTATGGTGGTTCTCTTACAATTTCTATTTGATCCGTACTAAGAATTTCCTGCTTCAGGTTGGAAAAGCTATAACACATGCATATTCTAGGGCGACTAGAAGTTGTCCATGGACTGGGGATCTTTGGGTGCGTTACTTGCTTGCCTTAGAGCGTGGTTCTGCATCCGAGAAAGAGATTTATGCTGTAAGTCTCAAGTTGTTGAATTGAAAACAAAAGAAATATAGTGTAGGAAAAGATACTTGCCCTAAGATAGATTTATCTCTGTTATACCATTCATGGGTTATACTATGAAATTTTCAAAAACTTATACTGAGAATATCCTATTATTCAAATTGTTGTGTACAGGTCTTTGAGAAGTCATTGCAGTGCACATTTTCCTCCTTTGAAGAGGTACAACTTTTTCTTTCATGATTTTTTAATTTATTTTCAAGCATGTATCCATTCAACTCTATCCATGAATATCTTATGAGATGTTCCTCATCAGTACCTGGATTTATACCTCACTCGAGTAGATGGCCTGAGAAGAAGAATGTCATCAACTAGGATATCAGAGACTTTGGATTATTCTCTTATAAGAGAAACTTTTCAGGTTTGTCTGCTGCTTTTACCATCATTAGTAGTCTGAGATTCCCATTTTTAAGATCTTTATATTCTTTTAGTTCTTTTAGTTATTGCATTGTTTCGTAGCTTTCCATTTGAGAAGCTATTTAGGGTTACTTTTCGTGAAATAGTGTTGTTTTTGTTTAGCTTTCCTCCTAAATTGGACCTCTTCTGAATCACTTGAATTAACTCAATATTTCTATCCTGTCAGCAAGCATCAGATTACCTGATGCCTCACATGCAAAATACAGACAGTTTGCTGCATTTGCATGCTTATTGGGCAAACTTGGAACTTAATAATGGAAAAGATCTAGCTGGAGCACGAGGTGTTTGGGATCGCTTTCTAAAGAAGAGGTTTTGCAATTTATATCCTTTATATTTAATAAATAACGGATATATATTTGAAAAAATCCAGGCAGATTACAACATTTGTCAGAATAAGGCAATCTGGTTCACTATGGTTCATTTTACTTTGTTCTCTCCAGTGGTGGGATGCTAGCAGCCTGGAATGCCTACATTGATATGGAAGTGCATTTGGGGAATATAAAGGAAGCTAGGTCTATTTACCGGAGGTGCTATACAAGAAAGTTTGATGGCACTGGCTCAGAAGTATGCACCCAAAACCCTCTTGTTTTCTGTTTTACCGTAACTTTTTATTTTGTTATCTTCACATGCAACTGAAACGGCAGTCTATTGTATGGTAAGTAGAGAATCCATGTATAAATGTCGCAACTGCAACACAAGCACTTAGAATGCGTTTTTTTGTTTCTGTTTTTGATGGTCAGGGAAGGTTTGCATACCTGACATTTGAAACATGAGAGCATTGTATGCCTAAGTTGTCATCTCTAATTTCTAAAAGTCTATATTCATTTCCTAAGAAGGACAATTTTGCAGGACTTATGCAAAGGATGGTTGCGCTTTGAAAGAGAGCATGGGAATTTGGAAGATTTTGACTTAGCAGTTCAAAAGGTACTATTACTGTTTGACTTTTCTAGAAAAAGGTGAATAATAATTTTGCTGGGTTTGAATTTGTTTGTTAATTATGACAGTGATGTTTAGATTTAAGTGTTATGCATGTTATGATAAGATAACATGCAGAAAAGTTGTGGAAGCTGTAAATTATACGAGTTGCTTAATTTTTGTTCCATAGGTTATGCCTCGCTTGGAAGAGCTACAATTGATCAGGTTACAACAGGAGTCTACCCCAGTCAAACCACCAGCTGGCCTGAAAGAGCATAACTCACAAAAGAGTACACGTGAAAAGAGAAAAGCAGGACAAAATGTAGAAGAAGAGTCTTTGGCTAAGCGGCAGAAAAGGAAGGTTCAAAAAGTGAATGAAGTTGACGTAGAAGGTCAGAGTGCAACTGTATCAAGCACAAAAAACATTAAAGCAGAGAATGGAAAAGCCGCTGATTCAAACAAAGAAGAGACTGAAGATGCCAAACCAGTGAAGCCGAAAGTTTATACAGACGAGTGTACAGCTTTTCTTTCAAATCTGAGTGTCAAGGTAAGTATATGGGCTACATGTAATATTTATGGAGACGGCCTACTGAAATAACATGTCTGAGAGTTTCCAGTACAAGCTAAAACTCTTGTTGGCAGGTACAAGAGGAAGATATACGTAAATTTTTTAGCGATGTTGGTGGGGTTGATTCCATCCGCATTCTCCATCACAAAGACACTGGAAAACCAAGGGTCTCTCTCTCACACAACTTATGCATGTGATGCCATTTCTGCTGTCACTGTTCAATAAGTCTGGAATTTTTTTGAGTTTCCATGTTTAGTTGAAGTCCTGTTGAGACTTAAAACTTTAGCTATCAGATAACTCTTGTCCAAGTATACTGCCTCTTTGCTGGTTGCAGGCGGGAGCAAAATAGAATGATATTAAGCAAGTAGATCTTTCCGTCTAAATAATTGGCAGAAAATATTTACCATAGATTGCAATTAGATGCATACTGCCACTGACTAGTTCCTAGTTTCTGTGTTATTATGCCAATATGGTGGATTAATATGGTCGATGGTGTTGCAGGGATTGGCATATGTTGATTTTGTGAATGATGAACACCTTGCAGCAGCTATAGCAAAGAACAGAAAGATGTTTTTTGGTAAGAAGATCAGTATAGCACGATCAAATCCAAAGAAGGGTAAAAAGGAATTCACTCGGCGTGGAAATGGTTAGAATTTACATCTCTTTCTCGTTTTACTCAGAGCCATATACTGAATTTGTAGCTACTTATGGTGTGAATGAACTTAAGCTGGTGATTTTACTTCTTTAGATGGTTCTGGGAATTCAAAGGACCCTTCCCAGATTCCTGAGAAGGCCAAAGCGCCTCTTGGGGGAGAAACTGTGGGTGAAAAGCAAGGACATGAAGTCCAGGTGAAAGGTAAAAACACGTTCGCTGTCCCAAGAAATGTTAAACCACTCGGCTACATAACCCCTAAACCCAGCGCAGATGAGCCCCCAAAATCAAATGATGAGTTCAGGAATATGTTCCTTAAAAAGTGAGCCTTTGGCGTGGTCCTTGTCTTCCCCTAGATACTTGTTGTCTTACTCTACTTTTCGGAAGCAATCTTATGTTGTAGACTGGGTTTCAACATGATTAAAGATTAATTTTCAGTAAACATATATCCAAGTCTGGCATGAGAACCATGTTTTCAGTAAAAAATGTAGTGTTTAAAGCAAAACACAGAGATAAAGTATGAAGTTTTTTATTTTCTCATAAAGCTTTAGAAGGAAAAGGGAACAAAGATATCAAAGGGAAAAAGTTTCAGCTTTTCCAGTCTACAATTTCAACCAATTGGGTTATTATATGATGTGTATTTTCATTTTACCAAGTGAATTGTACATGTTTTTGTTTGAAGAGAAGGAACTAAAAGTTTAAAACCCTTGTCATGAAGCAACCTTTACATGCAAACATTTTTCACTTGTACACTTGGAATCTTTTGTAGTGACTGCCAAACAAGAAAACCATATACATATATTCTTGTATTGACACCAACTTAGTGTGCATACTGCATATTGTCATTTAGTGGCAGAGCCTGTGGGGTCTCTGCAAGATAGTGATAATCTAACGGTCACAAAGTTTGAACTTTGAAGATCCTAAAAAGCTTAAAGGAGATTTAATAACAAATGATGGGTTTGCTTTTATTGACTTTTTGTTCTTTCAACGGTTACAAACTAGTCTCCTTTTTCGATACAAAACGCAGTGACCATTTTCTCAAGCCATAAGCATTTACCCAAATGAAGGTTATGAAAGCAATGAAGAAGCTCAAGTTTTGGTCAAGAAAGAAGAGGAAACGAAAGCAAGCTTGCCCATCTCAGCCTCACCATTGCTCAAATGAGTACTCCTCCTTGGCAGCAGCTGGCTCTTATGAGTACTCCTCCTTGGCAGCAGCTGGCTCTTATGAATACTTCTCCTTGGCAGCAGGGTTGCCGGTTGAGCCCACAGCGCCTCCTCTTTCGTTTTGGCTAGATGAGAGTCAGAGTTTCTGCCAGCCAGAAGAGACATCAACATTTCCTTGGAATACTCAGTTGCCTAGCCAACAAGAAGAAACCATAGTCGAGGCAAACCCGTTGTTGTTGTCTCAAGTGTCTGATCTTCGCATCTACCAGTCTTATCAGCAGTACATGGTGCCTAATCCAACTAATGACGTCCCCATTGTAGAACCACATGTAGCTACTACAGCCAAGAGATCAGTGGGAATATTTGGTTGTGTAATCGAGTTAAGTTCGAGTCTAGTTCGTTGTTTCATCCCGTGATTGAGCAAATTATAAACCGATTTACTAAATAATTCTAGGTAAGGTCATAATAATTGTTTAGAAGTGTAAAATAAAACTTTGTAAGTCATTCTAAAGAAAAACCAATATTCGTTTATTGTATTTTGAAGTTTTCTTTACTATATAAAACGTGAAATTACACCTAATTGGCTTCTGACATAAATGAATTATTACCCTCTAATTGTAATTAAAAAAACAAAGTGTGGCCAGCTAGACAAAAATTTCTTCTGCGATGGAGTGTCATTACGTCTCACCTAACTGGTTTTCTGACGTTAATACATTCCCCCAAAAGTAAAACGGGCCAACCAAGAAAAATTACATTTATACGACACTTAATATGAAAAAGACATAAAATCCAATGCACGACCGAAGGAATGCCACGTGGCAAATACTGAGTTGAACATACACTTCGCACTTTCCACGTCACAACAAAACCCCCTATTACCCTAAAGAAGGAACCACACTCCCAAAGCTCTCTCTTCATCTTCCTCCTTCTCTCACAATTCTCCACAAAAAAATCTCAATTGGCTTGAGACTGTTCGCTATGTACGGACGTGATCCTTGGGGTGGACCTCTGGAGATCAATGCGGCGGACACCCTCATCGACGACGATCGTCGTAGCCGAAACCTACAAGACCTCGACCGTGCGGGTCTGTCACGGCCTCTCGACGAAACACAACAGAGCTGGCTACTCGGACCCAAGGAGCTGAAGAAGAAGAAGTACGTTGATCTCGGATGTATCTTAGTCAGCCGCAAGATCTTTCTTTGGACTCTTGGTATCGTTGTAGCCACCGCGTTTCTCTCTGGATTCATTACTTTGATCGTTAGAACTGTGCCACACCACAAGCACAAGCCACCATCACCGGATAATTACACACTCGCTCTCCGCCAAGCTCTCAATTTTTTCAACGCTCAACAATGTGAGCTCTTAAATTTTGTATTTTTCTTACTAACTAAATCTGTCTGCGTCATTTAAACCATGGAAGAGCATTTTGTTTTCGCTAATAGACCGTAGGAAAACTTATCTGTCTTTGATATACATTCAGTTTGGTAATGATGTATTGTAGAATGTCTCGGTTTGATTTCTTATGTGATGTTGTTGCAGCTGGGAAACTTCCAAAGAAAAATATTAATAACGTAACGTGGAGGGGTGATTCTTGTCTGCAAGATGGGAAGGGAGATCAAGGACAAAGCTACACAGATTTGGTAGGAGGCTACTATGATGCTGGTGATGCTATCAAATTCAACTTCCCCATGTCTTACGCCATGACCATGTTGAGCTGGAGTGTAATTGAATACAGCACAAAGTATGAAGCTGCTGGCGAGCTCAACCATGTTAAAGAACTCATCAAATGGGGAACTGACTACTTTCTCAAGACCTTTAATAGTACTGCTGATACAATCAATGTTATGGTGGAACAGGTGAAAATACATTTTCTTTAGCTATCCCACTGGTAAATCATACTTGTGCGTTTAAACGTTTGTATGAATCACAGGTCGGATATGGAAGTCCCGGTGGAGGAGATGAATTGCATAATGACCATTACTGCTGGATGCGTCCTGAGGACATTCATTATAAAAGGACTGTATCTCAATGCTACAGTGGCTGCTCTGATCTTGCTGCAGAGATGGCAGCTGCTCTGGCTTCTGCGTCTATTGTATTTAAGGACAACAGATTGTATTCGGAAAAGCTTGTTCTTGGTGCTAAGACGCTCTATAAATTTGCAACTTTTATCAAAGCTAGATACAGTAAACCTGGTAGAGATTCTAGCAACTTCTATAACTCTACCCTGTTTTGGGATGAACTTATATGGGGTGGGGCTTGGTTGTATTACGCTACTGGAAATGTAACCTATCTTAGTGACGTTACCACTCACACTATTGCCAATCATGCTGGTGCCTTTGGGAATAGTTCTTATTATGGCGTATTTAGCTGGGACAACAAGCTCCCAGGGGCTCAGGTTAGTTACTCTTTGAGACATTCTTAGTTCTGTTTGTTATAGCCAATGCTTAGTTCTGTTTGTTATAGCCAATGCTTAGTTTCTGTATTTATGTTCTTTTAGTTGCTTTTAACCCGGATGAGGCTGTTTCTGAGCCCTGGATATCCCTACGAAGACATTTTAAGCGCATTTCATAACCACACAGGCCGAGTTATGTGCTCTTACTTACCTGATTTCACCAAATTTAAGAGAACCAAAGGTGAGTTGTCTGCTTTTTTGTTACCTTAAAACTTTATGATGAAGTGTGAAGAATAGAATTATGATCTTACCATATAATCTCTACAGGAGGTTTGATCAAGTTGAACCATGGAGATCCACAGCCTCTGCAGTATGCTGCAAATGCAGCTTTCTTAGCGGCACTATACAGTGATTATCTAGTGGCTGCTGACACTCCTGGATGGTACTGTGGCCCTAACTTCTATACTACTGAATACCTACGCGACTTTTCAAGATCGCAGGTATGCCTCACAAAATGAAGGACAACAGACAAGTTTTAAAGGACCTTATCTGATAGAAATTTTTGTGTGTCTTTTTTGGTATAGATTGATTACATACTTGGTAAAAACCCTCGTAAGATGAGTTATGTTGTGGGTTATGGCCAACGGTACCCGAAACATGTGCATCACAGAGGAGCTTCAATTCCAAGGAACAAGAAAGAGAGCTGCACAGGAGGATGGAAATGGAAAAAGAGCAAAGACGCTAACCCAAACATTATTTATGGAGCAATGGTTGCTGGACCAGACAAAAATGATGGGTTCCACGACGTTCGTACAAACTACAACTACACAGAGCCAACGCTAGCAGGCAATGCGGGTCTAGTCGCCGCTCTAGTGGCTTTATCCGGAGGAATAGCTGTTGGGGGTATTGACAAAAACACTATGTTCTCTGCCGTACCTCCATTGTACCCAGCCACACCGCCGCCCCCAGCACCTTGGACACCTTAAGCAAATCAAAATTATTGAATGTAATGAGTCCTCTTTTTGTCTGAATAAAATTAGTATTCTTCAGCTTATTACATAAAATGTGGTCTGAGAAACCAAACATTAATTGTTCCTCTGGGTTTTGTGAGGTATACAGTGTATATATTCTTTGTTTTCAAACTTATAAGTAGTTGCGTGAAACAGAAGAAAGGTTTTGTGCTTTATTGAAGAGATAACCCACTCATTGCTCCTTCTCTCTATTCTTTTCCCTCCACTTCTTCCATTTTTTATTCTCTGCTTTAAATAATAAATATAATAATGAAGAGTTGTCTCCATCTTGATTCTTGAGGTGCAGAAATGGCAGAAGGAGGAGCGGAGTCTGGTTCTCTTGAATATACACCCACATGGGTCGTTGCGTTTATCTGTTTCATCATCGTTCTCTTATCTCTTCTCGCAGAACGTGGTCTTCATCATCTTGGAAAGGTATGGCATCACTGTGTCTCTGTCTGTGAAAATCTTATGTTTTAAGCTCTCTTCTTGTTCTTCCAACTCTCCATTCTATTTGTCTTAGTGTCTGAAGCGTAGGCAACAAGATGCCTTGTTTGAAGCCTTGCAAAAACTTAAAGAAGGTATCTTCTTCCTTCATTTTCTTCTGAAATTTTAGACATGACTTGGTTTATTTTGATCACACCTGAACCCCCTGACCATATTGATGTCTTGACACAGAACTGATGCTCCTCGGATTTATCTCCCTAATGTTAACGGTGTCACAGGCCGCAGTTCGGAATATCTGCGTCCCACCAGCTCTTGTAAACAACATGTTCCCCTGTAAGAAGCCATTGGAGGAGTATCATGCTCCTCAATCATCTCATTCTGTCATCATCAATGCAAGACATCTCCTTTCAACAGGAGAAAGTCCTAACCATTGTCTTGCCAAGGCAATTTGATTGTCTTTTCTTTTTTGCTCATTTCCCTTCTCTTACTGGATCCCTTTCGGTTAAACCATTGGTCTCGTGCTTTGGTTACAGGGGAAGGTTCCATTAGTATCCGTGGAAGCGTTGCATCAACTTCATATCTTCATCTTCGTGTTAGCTGTTTTTCACGTCATCTTTTGCGCCTCAACCATGGTTCTGGGAGGAGCCAGGGTAAATTGTTGCACAACTTACAAAACAACATTGAAACCTTTGTTCAAAAGCTGGCTTAGATTAGTACACTGATTTGATATAATATGTAGATAAAACAATGGAAGCATTGGGAGGATTGGTTCAAGAAACATCCCTCTCAAAAGGGTGAGATTCTTGTTCAGGGGAATTAACAATCTTTGCAGCTTAAAATACACAAAAGTACATAACATAGTGTCGCAGGCATTGCAAGGCGCGGTCATGCTCATGCTAACGCTCATGCGCTTCACGAGTTATTCAATGCAAATCATGAGTTCTTCGAGATGCATGCTGGAGGATTTTGGAGAAGATCTGTTGTCATCAGCTGGCTGGTGAGCTATGGATATATACTACTGAAAAATGTGTTACACATGAATCAAATTACCTACTAATAGATATATTTTTTAGTTTCTGATGAGATTAGCCAATGTGAACTGTTATTATTGCAGAGATCATTCTTCAAGCAGTTTTATGGTTCTGTCACCAAATCAGAATATATAGCTCTGCGACAAGCTTTCATCATGGTCTGACTTGAATGATCTGTTCCTAACATCTTATGTAGATTTACCAAATCTCCTATGTAACAATAAGTATTTATCCTTACCTTGTCAGAGGCATTGCCGCACAAACCCATCCTTTGATTTCCACAACTACATGCTAAGAACCCTGGAAATAGATTTCAAAAAAGTTGTGAGCATAAGGTAAAATAATCAATCAGCTCTTCAGACAGACACACCGATTAATTAATGGCTTGATCCTGACACCTATTTTTTTTTTGATGTGATCATGTAAAATATAAAGTTGGTATCTCTGGCTCTTTGTCGTCGTCTTTTTGTTGCTGAACGTAGGAGGATGGAACACCTACTTCTGGTTGTCTTTCTTGCCTTTGATTGTAAGTTCTTACAACTGGCCTTCTTGTCACTTTTGATCTTAATTAATTTTATCTTTTTGAATGGTTCTTCTTATAAAGTGTATAAAAACTGCAGCTGCTACTGATGGTGGGTACCAAATTAGAATATATAATAAGTAGCTTAGCTCTGGATGTTTCGGAGAAGCGAAAGCGCGCGGAAGAAGCAGTGATCACGCCTTCTGATGAACTCTTTTGGTTCCATAGGCCAGGCATTGTTCTCCAACTCATCCACTTCATTCTCTTTCAGAATTCCTTTGAGATTGCTTTCTTCTTCTGGATACTGGTACTTCTCTTTCAACCCTCAGCTTCCCTTTCCTTAACTTTTGTGAAACAACCACATTCTTATTTACGATTTCTCCATCATAACTCATTAGTTCACATACGGAATACATTCATGTATCATGGAGAAACTAGGCTTCCTTATACCAAGACTCGTCATGGGGTAATTAATAACATGTACTCTTTTTTCTGAATAACATGTACTCTTTTGAGTATAATTAACAAAACCTTTAAAGGTTTGATATTTGGTTTTGATCAAGTTTTTCGACTGTTTGTTTCATACAGAGTGTTAGTACAAGTGCTTTGCAGTTACAGCACGTTACCACTATATGCACTTGTTACACAGGTAAAGTGTATATAGTAACCCAACATGCCTAGCTATATATATATATATATGCATACACCAATTTAACAAAATTGGATTCAAATTGTGGTATGATTTTAAAAGATGGGTAGCAAATTCAAGAAAGGGATATTCGACAATTTAGTACAGTCGACGCTGGAAGGATGGTTAGAAGATACTAGGAACAGAGGCGAATCAACGAGCGAGGCTCGTAAGATAGAGATGCAACCTATGACTCCTGAATCTCATAATGTCCAAGTCATGGGCAGTGAAAACTCATAAATGAAGTTTCAGTTTGTGTCTTAATCCAATAAAAGATCCCAAGGCCCTAATGCTATCTTTTAATTCGTTATTTCCATTTAATCCCGTTGTGCTTAACTTAAGAGCTCTCATCAAAAAGTTGTGTGGATCTATATCTATACTATCGATCCGCGCCAATGTTTCTTGCTACTTTTGAAGCTACGATATGTTTTAGTTGACTCCTTTTTAACTCCTCGTAAAGGATAATATATGTATATTTTATACAAAAGTTTAGGTATAATACATGAATAAAAGTAAAAGTACTTTGTCTGTATACTGTATATGTATTTTTTTGAAAAATCATTTCACATCACTGAAATTTTTATTGAATAATATTTTTAAGGAATATACATTAGTGGCTACTAGCTAGTGGCTAGTGTGAACTTTTGTTTATATAAGATTAAAAATTAATAATTGTAAATTTTGAATTTGACTTTCTATAATAACAAATTTTAAATTAAACATAAGCACAAAAAAAGTGAAAAAATAGGTGGCCTGGTAATCAATCGGGCCGTTAAATAAATTGGGTCAAATTAAGGCCACTTTATTAAATAAATGGAAACTAGCAGAAAGAAAGAAAAAATAACGGATATTTGAGAAGAGGAAAAGGGAAAAGTTAAGTTAATAAAAAGGAAAAAGTAAAGTTTCCTTCTGTAAAAGAAAAAAAAAAAAGGAAACTAGGCATTATATATCGTGAGAACTGAGAAGAGAACAGAGAACTAAGATATAATTTTTCTCCGAATTTTTCTTTGCCTTCTTCTTTCTCTGTTTTGCAATTTCTCTCGATCGTTTTGGTAGAAGCAGAAGTTTTGTAGCCTTATGTTCATTGTAAGAAATCTTCCAATTCTCTTGATTTCTTAGGGTTTCTAAATTTCAGTGCCAGTCGTATTTTGTTTTAGTTTCTTTTTTTGGTTTTCCGTTTTTGTTTTCCGTTTGTTGTGGTTAGTGTTTTTCTTTCATCGTTGTTTTGTTTTCTTTCAAACCCAAGAGAGATCATAAGGCAAACACTCAACTAATGGTGTTATGTCAGATTCTCTTTTGGGGATATTGTCCCGTCGAGTTTGGACCGAATGATTTATGACCGAGGCTGAAAAACCAATCCTTTACCCACGGCTTAATAGAAGTATTTCGACAAACAAATATACTTGGGATTGGTTTCAGTTTGCTGGTCTAAGATCAAGTTACCCACGGCTTAAAAATCATCGGTCTTTGTGACTGAGGTTGGAGATAAAACAATCCCTTTTACCCACGACGTACAAAATCATCGGTCTTTGTGACTGAGATTTGGGATAACCAATCGGCTTTTAAAATTCATCAGTTTTTGTGACTAAGATTTGGGATAAACAATCGGCTTTTAAAAACCATCAGTCTTTGTGACTGAGATTGGGAAAAAACAATCCCTTTTACCCACGACTTTAACAAATCATCAGTCTTTGTGACTGAGATTGGGAATTTACCCATGCCTTTAACAAATCATCAGTCTTTGTGACTAAGATTGGAGAAAAGCATTCTCTTTTACCCTCAGCTTAAAAAAATCCTCAGTCTTTGTGACTGAGGTTGGAAAGAAAACATTCCATTTACCCATGGCTTAAAAAGATCATTAGTCTGTGTGACTG
This sequence comes from Capsella rubella, assembly GCF_000375325.1. Classification (NCBI taxonomy): domain Eukaryota; kingdom Viridiplantae; phylum Streptophyta; class Magnoliopsida; order Brassicales; family Brassicaceae; genus Capsella; species Capsella rubella. The sequence goes on from NW_006238917.1 coordinate 6,255,843, forward strand.
AGATTGAGAAACATAAAACTTCGGTTGGATCGGACACGGCTAAGACTTTGGTTGGATGTTAAGTCTATTAGACAAAGAAGCAGAACTCTTTGGTTGGATTGGTTTTAGTTGCCCATGGCTTATAAAATCATCAGTCTGTGTGACTGAGACTGGGAAAAACATTCCCTTTACCCAAGACTTTAAAAAGTCTTTAGTCTCTCTAACTGTGAGATTAGGAAACATAACACTTTGGTTGGATGTGAAGTCTTATAGAAAAAAGAAGCAGAACATGTTGGTTGGATTGGTTTAAGTTACCACGTCTTGTAAAAATTATCAGTCTCTGTGACTGAGTATGGGAAAAAACAATAACTTTACCCACTGGCTTAAAAAAGTAACCAGTCTCTTGTGACTAAGATTGGAAAAATACATTCCCTTTCGAGGGCTGAAACTAAACACCAGTCTCTGTGACTGAGATGGCGAAAAAAACATTACCTTCACCCATGGCTTCGAATTATCAAGTCTCTGTGACTGAGTTTGAGAGACATATACTTTGGTTGGATTGGCTTTAATACCCAGGACAAACACATTGGTGGTTTGGTTGGATGTCAAGTCTTTTAGACATAGAAGCAGAACTCTTTGATTGGAATGGTTTTAGTACCCACGGCTAACAACTTTGGTTGGACTGATTTTCATACCCACGGCTAAAAATATATTTTTGACAAAGACATTGTTAAGACAAAGAAACAGAGTCGTTTGGTTAGATTGGTTTTACTACCCACAGCTTAAAGAAGCAAAACATCAGTCTTTGTGACAGAGATGGCCAAAAAAACATTCCCTTCACCCACGGCTTAAAAAAGTTATCAGTCTTTGTGACTGAAATAGGGAAACATATACTTTGGTTGGATTAGCTTTAGTACACGCGGCTAACACTTTGGTTGGATGTTAAGTCTTTTTGACAATGAAGCAGAAGCTTAAAAAAATCATCAGTCTTTGTGACTGAGATTGGGGAAGAAACAAATCCCTTTTACCCACGGTTTATAAAAATCATCAGTCTTTGTGACTGGGATTTGGGAAAAAAACAATCAGCTACAAAATCATTAGTCTTTGTGACTGAGATTGGAGAAAAATAATCACTTCTACCCATGACTAATAAAAATCATCAGTCTTTGTGACTGAGATTGGGAACAAACAATCCCTTTTACCCACGACTTACAAAATCATCAGTCTTTGTGACTGGGATTGGAGAAAAAACATCCCTTTTACCCACGTCTTCAGCAAATCATATCATTAGTCTTTGTGACTGAGATTGGGATAAAAGCAATCCCTTTTACCCACAGCTTATGAAAATCATCAGTCTTTGTGACTGAGATTGGGAAGAAAACATACCCTTTACCCACGGGCTTAAAAAGATCATTAGTCTCTGCGACTGAGAGTGAGAAACATGAAACTTTGGTTGGATCAGACACGGCTAACACTCTGGTTGGATGTAAAGTCTAGACAAAGAAGTAGAACACCTTGGTTGGATTGGTTTTAGTACCCACGGCTAACAACTTTGGTTGGACTAGTTTTCGTACCCACGGCTGAAAATATATTTTTTGACAAAGACATTGTTAAGACAAAGAAACAGGACAGTTTGGTTGGATTGGTTTTACTACCTACGGCTTCAAGAAACAAAATACCAGTCTCTGTGACTGATATAGCGTACCTTCACCCACGACTTAAGAAATTTATAAGTCTATGTGACTAAAACTGGGAAATATATACCTTGGTTGGATCTTGGATGTAAAGTCTTTTAGACAAAGAAGCACGACACTTTGGTTGGATTGGTTTTAGTTACTATGACTTAAAAAAATCATCAGCCTGTGTGAACGAGGCTGAACCCTTTACCCAATACTTAAAAAAAAGGCATTAGTCTCTGTGATTGTGGTTGGGAAACATAACACTTTGGTTGGATGTTAAGTCTTTTGGAAAAAGAAGCTGAACGTGTTGGTTGGATTGGTTTTAGTTAACATGGCTTCTAAAATCATCAGTCTGTGTGACTGAGTATGAGAAAAAACAATCATTTTACCCTCTGGCTTAAAAAAGCCACTAGTCTCTTATGACTAAGATTGGGATAATACCAGTCTTTGTGACTGAGATTACGAAAAAACATTACCTATTACCCACTATCAGTCTTTGTGACTAAAATTGAGAAGAAAAAAAACAATCTCTTTTACCCAAGGCTTAAACAAAACATCAGTCTCTGTGACTAAGATTGCAACAAAACTTTCCCTTTACTTCTTTAGTCTTTGTGACTGAGATTGGAAAACATAACCCTTTGGTGGGATTGGCTTTAGTTCCCACAGATAACACTTTGGTTGGATGGTAACTGTTAAGTCTTTAAGACAACAAAACATAACATTCTGGCTAACAACCCACGGCTTAACAAAATCATCAGTCTCTGTGACAGAGATTTGAGAATAAAAATTTCGTTTCTCTACGGCTTAAACATCATCAGTCTTTAGACAGAGACTGAGATTGGGAAAAAACACGATCCTTTACATGGGAAAAAAACATCATTAGTCTTTAGACAAAGACATTTTTAAGTCTTCAGTCTTTTAGATAAAGAAACAGATCACCGGTATATGGTCTTCTAAACAGATCACACGTACTCCTTCGGCGATTTCAACCAAAGTGTAGCAGATTTCTGTAACAATCACAGGTATTTGGTTTTCTAAACCTTTTCTTTTCTCTTTTTTTTTTATATATATAATTGTGGTTACGTATGAAATTCTTCACAGGTTAAGTTATAGACATATACTTAGTTAAGAACAAATCTTGATTTGTTCAGTTTTCAAGCAGAAAACTGCTAAGGTTCTCAGTGACATGTATTTGCTATATGATCCTAGAATTTTCTATTGATTGATAATACTACGTATGGAAATCACTAAGCTAAGGAAGAGACATAGAGAATTATATATTTGTGTGATAAAGCTTGAGCCATTTATAGTTAGAAATGTATATAGCTTGAGCTAGTTAGTAGTATACGCTATAATAGATTCTTGGGATTTATTGTCAACCTATCCACTGTTAAAAGGGTAGAACATATAGATTCTTGGGATTTATTGTCAACCTATCTACTGTTAAAAGGGTAGAACATGTATATTCTCTCATGATCAGTATCGTTAAGTATTTCTAGGCTCCATCATAAATTTAAGTACACCTTCTGTGTTTATTTTTTTTATTTTTTATTTGGTATCAACCGCTTCTTTAAGGCTTTGTTTTTAATTCCTCGTACTGAAAGACCTTCTGTGTTTATAATATCATCTAAACCTTTTCTTGATTAGAAATTATGTATTATGCTCTTCTTTGGTAATCATACGTGTCCATCTCTCATTGTATTAAATCTGTCTCCCTTGTACATGGAGATATATCTTTCAACGTAAGAAGCGACCCTTCTTGCAGATTCCCAACGTAGTTTGTTTTGAATGCTGTTTTAGAGTTATATTTCATTCTTGTTCTATCTTGCATCTTGCATCTTTTGTTTGACCGTTGCTAACTTGCTATGTTAAAATTCTATAGATTTGCTGCATATTTGTGGACTTGTGTTTTACAACTTCTAAAACTGTATAGTGAATGAATGATACCTTTATTGATTGACATCTATATGTTCTGGTATTAGCGTATGTCTCCTAGTGTTACGAACTTGATGAAACTCAATTATATATTGATCCCGTCAGAACCTTTATAATTTCTGATGCGTATTTCTTGCTTTACTTTCTTGTTTGATAACCCCTTTCTGTGATTGATACCAAAAATTCATGAACCTGGTAGTATCTGCAATTTTTGGTGTAAATGGTGTGTGGTTTCACATTGGTGTTAATTATGTAGGCAGGATCCAACATGTAGCATAGGTTTTCTGATCTCTGCTATTATAAATTTGATACTCTGTTTCGGTTCGAGGCTGTTTGAGCCTCCAGCAAAGATTGGTATAGATTTGCTATACAATTGTTACACTTGAAACTTGTTTATCCTATAGTATGTTCCCGTTAGTTAAATTATAATGCAGTAACAATAGTATACATACATGGACTTTTTTCTCTTACATATGTCTTTGTCACCTTGCTCGTTACATTCACCCAAAATGCTCTTAAACCAACTTCAAAGTCTACACAAAACTTCGAAAGTCACTTGATATTTATATTGGTTTCTGAATCTTGATACATTTTTGTTTGTCAACAACCTGAACCTTCTGGAGTGATTCTGAACACACAAGTACCTTAGTGTTATTTGTGAATTATTTCAGATAATCTTTTGTCAGTAACGTATTGAACTAATTAATTAGGAAAACATTACCCATCTAAAAAAAACAATTCATACATATACACTTTTAGCTCGCTGTGAAGCCATAAGAGGGTTGTGTGTAAATTAATCTATACGTTCACATTCAAGTCCTTGTGTGAATTTATGTTATTTGTATGAATATAACATGCTTTTATATGTTTGTATAAATGGATTTTTAAATTTCTATGAATATAACATGGTTTTTTGCCATATTGATCAAAAGAAATCTAAAATTACTAAGAACATAGTTGTAGTTCTTTAAAGATAAAAAAAAAAAGGAAGAATCAGAATTGACTAAAACAGTGGCTAATAATAATAAGGGATATTATCCTAACAGGTAAAATAAAACAGAAAAGGACATTCACATGATTCAACTTCCATCAAGATCCACAACGTTCCTCTCTCTCTCTCTCTCTCTCTCTCTCTCTCGTCTTTATCTTCTTCCCCCTCCACTCTATTTTTCTCTCTCTCTCGATAGATAAAGCAAAAAAGCTTTTTTTTTTTCCTTCTCAAAACGTCTTTCAATAATAAAAAAGAAAAGAAGAAAGAATAATAAAGTGCAGTGCAGGCCCACTGTGTCGTTGACTAATCTGGATTTAGTGGTCACACACTTGACACTAGCTTTCAAACTCAGAACGGCAACGACCGGGGATTAAAGAGTTTTGTCATGATGCGTCTCGAGCACCAAAGCATGGTTGTGGTCTCCTTCGTACGTCACGATAAGCATCATCGCATCGTCCAGTGCACGCTCTACATGCTTACGCGCCGGACACCCTCTCACGCTGCTGCACTTGTAATATCCCCTGTGCCACCACCATTATCACCATTCACCACCGAGTCAGTCCATCCATATATCAGTTTTAATTATTCATCACGAGTCAACTCAAACTCTCTCCCTTTGTATATTTATAATATATGTTTTCGTAGGAAACAACAAGTCAAAAAGAGCGTGAAAACTGAACCCACCACTACTACTAGACGACACGTTTGGTACAACCGATATAGAAAAAAAATTAATACACATTTCATTTTTTTTCTTTTAGTTTTTATCTGGCAACAATATTGACAATACACAAGTTGCATAATTTTCTAATCCTACAGATTTTGTATGCCAAAGACTCCTCAAAGTAGATCGATCATACAAAATAAAATGTAAAAATTTAGGAATAAACTAACCGAGGATGAGGAGAGCCTTTGATTGGTTTCTGACCATATTTTCTCCATGAGAACTCGTCTGATGGTATGTCAGCCATTTTGCTGCTTACCGCTGGAACTCTAATCACTCTTTTGACTCTTGATTTCCTGATTAATAATATATAAAGCTTCAACCTTTAGATTTAGATCTATGATGATGATTAGTTTTAATAATAAAGTTTCAATCTTTCTAGATTTTGGATCGAAAATAATCAAAACCTTTTCTTGGAGCAATGACAACGGCTTGAAGGAGATGAGTTACATCTTCTCTTCAACGAAGCTGATGACAGAGGAGGTTTACCTCTCGAACCAGAGACATGAGATGGGTTAGTGAACTCGAATCCTGATGACATGTGACTAGTGTCGGCGGTGTCACACCTATGGCTATGAGAAGACATGAATGAGTTCGTCGCTGAGACTGGTGGTGACGGCGCGAAGTTTATCGTTGACGGTGCTCCTCCGTTTGCGAGTATCGGAGGAGACGAAGAAGACGAACCGTTCTTCGTTGTTTGGTTCTGATTGCTGTGTGATAGAGGGGGACGACGGTGAATCGGTGTTGGACAGTAAACTCTAAACGCAGATCCACCGGCGTGGTATTGCTCTGTTTTCTGTTTCGCAAACACGGCGGTTGTCTCTGGCTTCTTCTCCTCCTCTTCCTCCACCGCCGTTTGCTTGATAAACGGCGTCTGCGTCGCGGTGGTGGTGGGGGCTCGTCTGAATCTAGCGTGCCCTGTTCTAGATCTGCCGAGAAGAGAAATCACCTTCTTGAAACTGTTAACAGCGACGTCAGTCACCGCCGTAATCTCAGTCTGACTCTTCTCCGTGGGTTGACTCTGAGTCTGACCGATGAGTTTAAGAAACTCCTCAACGCCGTGAATCCCAGCGGAAGCAGCTTCTCTAAGAGCTGTGTCTTCCATTTTAACCGCAGCGGAGATTGCAGGGAAGCCGTCTCCTTTAACTCCGCCGTAGCTGCTGCTGCTCATCATCAGCTCCACCGCCATGTTGTTAAACACAAAAGACACTTTAATAAGTACTCGTTTAAAAAAAGGTCAAAGGAGACGTTTAAATACAGACAGAGAGATAGATTCAACAGTTTCCTTGTAAGTTGTGTTGGTTCAATAAAGGAGGATGAAGAAGAGGAGAGAAATGAAGCGAGTGATGAAGAAATTAAAAAAGAAGGGGAGAGGAGAGGAGAGAGTCAACCATATGCGTTTCTCTCTCTCTATCTCTATCTTTTTTAGGGGATGTGTAGTAGTCTGAGATAGTGCATCAGTCAAATAGACCACCACTCATAGGCTTACACGTGTGGGAATTTTGTCAAGCATTTTGACACTCTCAACGTCAATGATTTTAAATTGGAAACCAGTGGAGCTCCATTTCCATATTTTTCTTCATTATTCGTTTTCAATTATTCGCAATACCAAACAAAAAAAATCTAGATATTTTTTTTAATTAATTTTGAGGCTAATTATTTAGTACGGTTACGATATAATATCATTTTGAAACAAAAAGTAAAGAGGAGACTTTTGTTGTCCTCCTGGTAGTTTAAATAAAAATGATGAACCATTTCAATTTAAAGTAAATTTTGACAAATCATGACTTTTTTCTACTTTTAACTATCGAGTTTGGCAAAGATAAGTATGCTTTTTTTTTTTTTTTTTGGTAAAGTCATTAGAGAAGAAGACTCGCTATAGTAATTTTAACGTACATAAACTTGACCACAGTTTAGGTTAGTCCTTCAATTTTACTATTTTAGTATTTAGATATATGGTGTATAATAAATATTACGTGCATGACATTGTCATGCATAATGGAAGTTTGGTATGTTGTTTCAGTATTAGTTTAATACTGTTAATGTATAATTTATTTTCTTTATGGGGTAAGTTTACTGTTTAATGGTTTTAGTTATATTTACAAATTGTGAAAGTTACTACAGCACATATATACTGTATTAAGGATTTAAGGGTTATTTTCTAACTGTAGTTGAACTAAATAATGAACAGTGTCATGACTCATGAGTATGATTGTGGTTCGGTCTAGTCACACCACAACAGAATTCCTCGACTGGGTTTTGGTTATGATCCAAATAAGGACGACCGGGAAAAAAAAATTTGTGTGTTTGGATAGAATTCAATGGGCCTTAGTCTCGTAATATTATTTAGGCCCATTGAATCCCCTTGCACTAAGGTGAGTTGTATATGTCGGAACCGAATCTCTTGATTGCGTCTTTGTTTTGTAATGGTATACAAGGATAGCATTGAAAACCTATAACTTTCAAATCTAGACATCATTAAAAAGCATTGAAAAGTGGTACTGTACTAGTTTTGTAAAATGAAACGTTTCTTATTTTTGAAAAAAAAATCACTCCACCATTTTTAGTCAAAGATATAGAAAATTAAAGTTCATAAAAGCTTTTTTTTTTTTTTTCTTAAACTAGATTTTCCTCTTACTTAAGAAAAAAAAACAACAAACAGATAAAAAAAACTCTGATACCAAAAAAAGAAATGATAGCAGATAGAGTCCAAAGAAGAAGACTTAAATAAAATAGTTGGGACAAAAAAAGCGGCGCGGGGTGCATATGATAAGGAAGAGCTCGATGATGATGATGATGATGATGATGTGGAGTAGTGGGAGAGAAGAAGATAAGCATAAAAAAGCGAAGGAGCCAAGTCAGCAGAGCTAGTCACAGCGGTTGGGGGTTGAGAGAGACGGACCCGCCTCATTGTCCTTTTGAATGGTATAAAGGCCTCTCGCATTCAAAGAATATGCTCTGCTTTCTCTTCTTCTCTCTCTCTCATTTATTCCTTTTCTCATCTCTTCTTCTTCTTTCCTCTTTTCTTTCTAAATACAAACATCTCTTTAGTTAATATCTCTCTACACTAGTAGCCAGCCAGTAGAGTATTTTTATTTTATTTACTACATTCTCCCCCTCTCATCCTTCTCAGATCCTTAAGTATCTTACTTTCCCTTTTCTCCAACCTACAGAAACGATCAGATCATGGATTTTTTCCTTGAGTTTATTCTCACGGCTCTTCTTGCTCTCTTGTCTTCTTTCCTTGTTGCCTATCTCGTTTCTTCTGCTACCCCCAGTTCCGATCATGCCGAGAATAAGCCTGAGATCATCGGTGTCGGTGATCAGTTTGAGACGGATGAGGTTCTTCTTTCAGGTAAGAAGATGGATGCTCGAGTTATGGAGAGCGTGATGAATTCATCAGCTGTTGATGATAATGTGGAGCTTGTTGATCGGTTTCTAAACGAAGCTGATCGAGTTTATGAAGTCGAAGAAGCAATTACAGGAAACGCTGTAATCCGTGGTGTGCACGAAGCTGAGTCCACGGCGGTTCTCTCGCCGGAAAATAGTGCGATCGCCGAAAAGATCGAATCGGCGGGAGAAATCGGTGTTGAACGGGAAGAGTTAGTGGTTCGAACCACAGAAGCTGCTGAGTCTACTGGTTCTGTCTCGCCGGGAAACGTGGTTGCGGAGGAGATTGTGCTTCCAGGACAAGAGGATCGAAGCGAATCAACAGAGTTAGGAACAAGTAGTTGCGTAGAGAAGGAAGAAAGTGGAGGAGATGTCGCAGTCGCTAAATTTGAGGAGGAGGTTAGGGTTGAAGAGACTAATACGGTGGCAGAGAATCATGCTCAAGGAGATGATGAACAGAAACAGGAATTAAGTATTGAAGACGATGATGATTGGGAAGGAATTGAGAGGAGTGAATTGGAGAAAGCCTTTGCCGCTGTTGCAAATCATTTGGAAGAATCCGGGAAATCGGAAGGTATGGGTGCTGAGGCTAAGATGGACTTGTACGGACTTCACAAGATCGCCACTGAAGGCCCATGCCGAGAGGCACAACCTATGGCCGTCATGCTCTCTGCTCGTGCCAAATGGTATTATTCTTTTCCTTTTTTTCTTTCTGAATCTTTTCTCTGCAACTTAGCTTGGTATACTCCTGGTTTGAACTTCATAAAGGAGAGAACTTTGTGATTGTATGGTTGAAACTGGTTGGGGATCAAATTATGTATCTTTTGTAAGTCATATTTCCATAGATTCAATTCACTAAAAGCTGAAAGGGTAATGCTTGGAAAGGTACCTGATCATCTAATTAAGACAGAGTCAGTAATTGTCTGAAATAAGCATTGTCTAGTATAGCTTGGTTGCTTTATGGCTGATTTGAACAACTTCTATGTGAAAGTGACAAATAGTACTTACCTTGTGCCAGGAATGCCTGGCAAAAACTTGGAAACATGAGTCAAGAGGAGGCGATGGAGCAGTATCTTGCACTTGTCTCAAAGGAGGTCCCTGGTTTGATGAATGCTGGTCATACTGTGAGTTATTTAATCTTTGACTATTTGAAAATTGTCTGGATATCCTTTAATGGCTTTTTTTTTTTCATAAACTTTGACTTGATCTCTCTCAGCAGGTAGGGAAGATGTCAGAAATGGAAACCTCTGTTTGCTTACCTCCTAATTCAGGGTCATTAGAAGATCCGACCAACTTAGACACAACTGGTGTTGATGAAGCCAGCAAAAATGGTATTCCCTAAGAGTAATTATGTCTTAGAGTCCATGATTTCTGATATCTTTCCTTCCAACACCCAAATATCTATTTCTTCTTCTAACTGCAAGCTAACTCGTCTTACAAATAATTTCAGGGGAAAGGTGAAATCAGTGCTTAAGCAGGCGAGGCTTGAAGGAGGGTCTTTGGGCAAACAAAGGCAAATCTATTCTTTTGCATATAAGTATTTTTAGGTGCAACTTGGGTCCTGGAGACTGTATGCATAATACATTATCCTCACCCAATGGTTTAAGCTTTTCTTTTGATCCTTTCGGTTGAAGGAGTTGAAAGAAACAAAAGCGCTCAAGTATTCTATATATACTTGTATATAAGTGCGCGAGGATTGGTTGATTTCTAGTGCATTGATAATGCTAAGACCTATGATTTATGAATCAAGCAAGGGTTGTTCTATCCTCCTACCACTTTCCTTTGGTTTGATTTTATGTACCAGACTCCGAAAGGTTAACAGCTGATTATATATTTGCCATCAATACTCCTTTCAAGATAAGCAAAGGTTTCTTACTTGCAAGAGAGAGAGAGAGAGAGAGAGAGAGAGAGAGAGTTGAGATCAGTCCATGTGAAGCATTCTCACAGGTAGCGTCTCTAATTATTGTACCTTGTTATGTGCATTTCGACCAATGAACAACTTCACAACATGACCAAAAAATAGGAGAATATTACACTTCAATTGCAAAACACTGAATCAGGTGTTTCCATTCAGTTGAAGCTTTTTCTCCTTATGACAAGCGCACGATTGTCATATATCTTTCCAGAACAACTTGTAATGATCTTTGAACAGTGAACACTATCCCAAAAGAGTATAATTTTCCAAAAGGCAACCACAGGGAGTACAAGACTGGTGATAGAATATTCAAAAACAGAAAAGGGATTTATTTCGATTTTTAGAAGACAACAACGAACTGGGATTTTGGGAGAAACATAAAACATGAAACCAGAGAAACTATCTGAAGCATGTTTGGAATCAAGGAACGATCCTAAAAGCCTTGTACTTATCAATCCAATAGGTAAAAGAGTTGTTGGAGTTCCTAAAACCAAGGAAGCCATGTTCCTTACTCTTGTTCATACTATCAATGACTCCTTCAACTCCAAGTGCAACATCCGCAAACCACCACACACCAACTTCGTCAAGCTTCTTCTCCTGCAACTGATTCTCCTTAACCATCTCCTCCCACACTCTCTCTTTCCCTTTCATCATCTCCACCAGCCCCAGATTCTTCCCTTCCTCAAATCCATACTCCTCAATCCCAAACTGCTCGGCAAGAATCTTCCACAGATGCTTCCACTTGAAGATATCCGCATTGTTGCAGTTAAACGCCTCGTTCTTCGCATACGGATCAACCGCAGCCCAAATCTGCTGCTCAGCTATCAAATCCGCGTCCGAAGCCGTCGTGAACCCTTCCCACGCCTTCTTGCTCCCAGGAAACATCAACGGAGACCCTTCATGCTTACAGATGGCAGCATAAACACAAAGAGTCCCAACTATGTTCATCAAACTGTAAGGAGAGAACCCAAAGATCATGTTCGGTCTATGTATGGACCACGTAACACTTTCTTTCTTTTGGATCTCTTCAAACAGAACATCCTCCTGAGTGTAATAGAAATTCTGGATCTGCAATCTCGGCATATCCTCTGTAAACGGCGGTTCGTGGTGAGGGCCGTCGAGGTTGCTGAAAGGACCGACGTAGTGCTTCGTCCCCGTCTGGAGACAAACGTGACGGAGGTTTGGCGCGTGAGGGACAATTGCTCGGAGGACGTTACGGAGCATTGCGCCGTTAGCTTCGCAGTTCTCGCTCTCAGATTCGCGGTTGGTCCAGGTGACGTAGAAGACGTGTGTGACGTCGGTTAAAGTGGAAATCTTGGATCTTGTTTCTTCGGCGTCGGAGACATCGCACTGGATGTAATCGATCGGATGATCGGCGTTCCAGTTGGGACGAGGACGGCGAGCGACGCCGTAGACTTTCCAGGGACCGCCGGGGGTGTCGGAAAGAGGGAGAATCTCCGCCAAGCTGTTACCGACGATTCCTGTGACGCCGATGATGAGAGCGACACTTTCGTAGCTTTGCGTTGGCTCATCTTCATCGAGTTTCTTCTGCGATAACACAAAATGAAAAAGAAAGAGAGAAGATTAATACTTCCTCAGTTCCATTTTATGATTTGGTTAAAAGCACAACACTGGTCATAACCAATTAAAATAATATAAATTATGCATAGAAAATTAAAAATAAAAAATAAAAAAATGGAACAAATGAAAAATGTTAAAAACGCTAATACTTTGGAACGGAGAGAGTACTAATCAGTGACTATTATCAATTAAGATGATGATCAATGATGAATCAGGGGTTGAGTTGAATTTTACCTTGGCAGCTCCGATGGCACCAGCCCACCACCAACTCATTATCCTCGATTTCTGATTTACAAGAGGCTAAAGAGATGTGTTTGTGGCTAAGACAGCCGTGTGGGGGTCGTCTCTTTTGAGTGTTTTGTAGTCATCTTCTATAGGGAAAGATAAATATCTGTGTAAGCTAAACTGGTCATCTATCTTACAAAATCTCGAGTCAAATAAATTTGTCTTGGAAACGATTTTCTTACCACAAAACCAGTTTAAGCAATATAATCACGAGTCAACTCAACTCTGCTTTATTTATAAATTTTATATATATATTTGAAAATGCTTTCGTAGGAATCAACAAGTCAAAAAAAGCGTGAAACTGAACCCACAATCTAAAGGCCATAACTACTAGTCTACTACTAGATGACAGGTTTTGTATAACCGATATTGAAATTTCATTTTCTTTCACAAATCTGGCAACTAAACAATATTGAAAATTCACAATTGTGTAATTTTCTAAGGGAATAATGTCAAACTAATCGTGAACTTCCTATGAAAAAAAAACATGAATTTTTGAAATATTATGTAAATCTGAAAATTTAGTGAGTTTATGGTAAGATGGTCAAGTCTCGTTTACCAAATCATTTTACACACAACGTTAAGTTTCTGGTAATAAAAAATATACCATAATCAAATTATCCAGATGAAAAATTTCTTACTTTATGGACCTTTGGATTCAAATAAGAGGAATACCTTTGCCGTATGTATATGAAAGGACTGTTAGATTTTATTGCTAACACTCTTGGGGAAGTTCTTGATCTGGATTTCGATGAAGAAACTACAATGCATATTGTATTTTTTCGATTCAAAGTAAAAATTGAAATTATAGACATATTTCGTTTCTTTCGAAGAATTATGTTTTCATCTGGAAAAGGAGCTACGGTTGGTTTTGAATATGAAAAACTCAGAAAAATCAACCATCAACATAGATCACGCTACGGTTGGTGGGTTCTCAAGCTAAAGCCAAGTATGAGATTGGAGAGAGTTCTAAAAGAATGAAAGGCAGGCAATCAACATAGATCACGCTAGGGACACTCGCCAATGTAGAAAAGAGCTTGGAGTTAAGTTTTACCTGGTAACTCGAGACCCTCCATGAATTTCTCTACAAGAACAAAACAGCTCAGAGACAGTTTTGGTTTTGGTCTCTGAGAAAAACTCCACTGGAGAAGTTTTTTTTTTAAATAGAATAAAAAAAACTCATAGATCACAAGTTGGTTGCTCCTGGTTTACTTTTTGATTGTAGCTTTATTGGGATGAAGGAAGATCGGGAATAGGAGTCTTGTAAGATCTTCAACTACTTTTTAAAGATATTCTGTTACTAATTCTCATAAGGATGGAGAGATGATGTGTAAGAACTTAGGCCATCATTATTGATGGTCTTATCATAGCTTGGGTAAATGATAAACGCTCTAAAACAAAGATTGGAAGTATGGTCTTATTGGGAATGTTATGAAGATTGCTCGGTTTTTACCATCTTACATCTGTTTGCATTGGTAGTTCAATGTTGGTTTAGTATGTTGGTGTTCTAATTGTAACTTCAATTGTGTTGTTTTTTCATGTTTTAACTTAAAAATGGTGTGGTAATGGTCTTGTAAACTTAGCTTTTCTAAAATGGATTCTCCATTGATGGAAAATGCTGTAGGGACATTTTTCTCAATTTTCTAATCTTATAAATTTTGTATGCGAAGACTGAAGTAGATCGGTCATACAAAAAATATATGTAAAAATGTAGAAATGTAGAAATGTAAAATGGGAAAAATGTCATAAAAATCCCAAACTTTCAAATTTGAGACGATTTAATCCCGAACTTTAAAGAAGTCATTTTAATCACAAAGTTTTGTTGTCTTTTCCGTAAAATAGCTATGTTTTGTTGACTTAGCCGATTTAAACACGACGTTTAGTTTCTCTTAAAATTGCAAAGACGGGGTTAACTGTCCGTGAGTTGCTTCCGTTTCAAACCACAAAACGACATCGTTTAACAAACTGATTAAACTAAATCCCAAAATCGATTCACAGTTCACAAATCTAACTCCCTAACCCTAGAAAAATCCACAAATTCTCTTTACTTCTTGAATTGTTGCCATAGCGCAGATCCCTGGGGAAGAAAACGACTTCCAACGTCGTTTTGTCGTCTAAGAAATATGGTCATTTAGGCTAAACAGAAGCATATCACAGATAGTTAACCACATCTTCAAATTTTTAACAAAAAAATAAATTTCATGCTTAAATAAGTGAAGTCAACAAAACTTAGCTATTTTACGGAAAAGTCAACAAAACTTTGTGCTTAAAATGACTTCTTTTAAGTTCAGGATTAAATCGTCCCAAATTTGAAAGTTCAGGATTTTTATGACATTTTTCCCAATGTAAAATTAGGTGCAACTTTGGGTTGTGGAGAGTGTATGCGTAATAGTGTATTACATCATCCTCACCCAATGATTTAGGTCTTTCATTCGATCCTTTCGGTTAAAGGAAGCTGATTATATAGATTTGCCATCAAAACTCCAGAGAGAGAGAGAGGTTCCATTAAAGAGAAAATATAACTTTGTCATCTATTCCAAAAGGCAACCATAGGGTTTACAAGACTAGATATGGAATATTCAAAAACAGGAAAGGGCGAATCCGCTTTTATTTCAATTTTTAGAAGACAACAAACGAACTGAGATTTTGGGAGAAACAGAACATGTAACCAGAGAACTATCCAAAGTAAGTTTTGGAATCAAGGAACGATCTTAAAAGCCTTGTACTTATCAATCCAAGAGATGAAAGAGTTGTTGGAGTTCCTAAAACCAAGGAAGCCATGTTCCTTACTCTTGTTCATACTATCAATCATTCCTTCAACTCCAAGCATAACATCCGCAAACCACCACACACCAACTTCGTCAAGCTTCTTCTCCTGCAACTGGTTCTCCTTAACCATCTCCTCCCACACTCTCTCTTTCCCTTTCATCATCTCCATCAAACCCAAATTCTTCCCTTCCTCAAATCCATACTCCTCAATCCCAAACTGCTCAGCAAGAATCTTCCACAGATGCTTCCACTTGAAGATATCCGCATTGTTGCAGTTAAACGCCTCGTTCTTCGCATACGGATCAACCGCAGCCCAAATCTGCTGCTCAGCTATCAAATCCGCGTCCGAAGCCGTCGTGAACCCTTCCCACGCCTTCTTGCTCCCAGGAAACATCAAAGGAGACCCTTCATGCTTACAAATGGCAGCATAAACACAAAGAGTCCCAACTATGTTCATCAAACTGTAAGGAGAGAACCCAAAGATCACGTTCGGTCTATGTATGGACCACGTAACACTTTCTTTCTTCTTGATCTCTTCAAACAGAACATCCTCTTGAGTGTAGTAGAAATTCTGGATCTGCAATCTCGGCATATCCTCTGTAAAAGGCGGATCGTGATGAGGTCCGTCGCGGTTGCTGAAAGGGCCGACGTAGTGCTTCGTCCCCGTCTGGAGACAAACGTGACGGAGGTTTGGCGCGTGCGGGACAATCGCTCGGAGGACGTTACGGAGCATTGCGCCGTTAGCTTCGCAGTTCTCGCTCTCAGATTCGCGGTTGGTCCAGGTGACGTAGAAGACGTGTGTGACATCGGTTAAAGGGGAAAGCTTGGATCTTGCGTCGTCAGCGTCGGAGACATCGCACTGGATGTAATCGATCGGATGATCGGCGTTCCAGTTGGGACGAGGACGGCGAGCGACGCCGTAGACTTTCCAAGGACCGCCGGGCGTATCGGAAAGAGGGAGAATCTCCGCCAAGCTGTTACCGACGATTCCTGTGACGCCGATGATAAGAGCGACGCTTTCGTAGCTTTGCGTTGGCTCATCTTCGTCGAGTTTCTTCTGCGATATCACAAAATGAAAGAAAAAAGAGAAGATTTTTATTAATCAGTGAGTATCATCAATTAAGAAGAAAATGAAGATCGGGATGATGAATCAGGGATTGAATTGAATTTTACCTTGGCAGCTCCGATGGCACCAGCCCACCACCAACTCATTATTCTCGATTTCTGATTTACAAGAGGCTACAGAGAGGTGTTTGTGTTTTATGGTTTGTGGCTAAGACTGCCGTGTGGGGGTTGTCTTTTTTGAGTGTTTTGTTGTCATTTTATAAAAGGAAAAAATAATACTAATCTTGTAGCTAAACCGTCATCATCTTACAAAATCAAGAACATAATCTACTTTTTTCTTTTTGTACAAAACTACTTTAGTACATTAACTTTTGTTTTATGGTGTTGGTGTCTAGTTATCACTCAATTACATACAAACTGAGACACAATAGGTTGACATTTGCATCTGGTTTTACCTTAAGTGGTGAATGTTTGGATTATTACAAAACAAAACTGGTTAGGCATATTCTCATTGAATAATAAAACAGAAACGTGTCTAGACTGGATCTTAATTAAACTGGATCACGAACATAAGTCTGTCTTTGAAACGATTTTCTAACAACCATTGTCCAACTTATCTTCACGACAGAACCAACATAAGCAAAATCGAATCTTATTTAAACAGATCCGATTAAAGTATTTAAACTCATCAACATCATCCTCAATTATTACAGAACATAAACATTAGCTGACAGACTGGCTAATTAATGGATACAACAATATATTTTTGCCAGCTTTGAGCATCATCATCGCATCACAATCACACTTAATCAATCTAACAAACTCCAAATACACAAGAGATCAAACCATAGGCCTAAGAACTCATGCTTGAATTAGATAGGAGTAAAATTAACTAGATTTTTGGGAGAGATCTCTTAGGGAAACTCATCTTCTCGTAGTATTGAATGGAGAGAAGAGAAAGGGAGAGTTTGAGCTGATCCTTACTGACTCTGGCACGGGGATTAGGACTAGAGAGTGGCCAGAGGTAGCGCGAGTGGAGTTTACGGAAACCACCAAGAGCCAAGACCACAAATCTGAGCTGGTTCTGGCCGCAGCCTATGTTAGCCCAGTGACGCGTACAGATCAGCTCCCAAAGCCGCTCGTCCTGAGCCGTCTTGTGCCAGATCTTGCTCACGCAAGAAGACATAGCCAGGGTCCTTGCGTCGACGTGTTTCAACACCTCGTACACTAGATTCTCATCTAAATTCGAGAATCCGATTTCAGATACTTGTTCTTCTTCTCTACTCTTCATCTTCTTGTTTTTCTCGCTCTGAGAATCTCCATCAAGAGAAGAGTCGGTCGCAGAGCGCTTCATGTGGGATTTGATTACAAAAGATCAGGAGTTGTTTGATTGAGTCGAGAGGAGAGATGAAGAAAAAGTATTGAATTGGAGATGATGAGAGATTGGGTTTCTCAGATGCCTTCTCTTTTGAGTATTTTCGAAGACGACAAATAATATGAAAATGACGATTTTACCCCTCAGTGTTGTTTTGGAGTCTTTTGGTGTGTTCGTCAATGTTTTTTTTTCTTCACTCTTTAACTCTAAAAGACGATTTTCTTCACTGTGTAAATTAAGGGATGATCCATTTTCTAATCTTATAATTTTTTTTGCAGCTATTGCCAATTTAGCATCACGTATTTTCAAATAAAAGAATCCGTCGTTTAGGACTAAACAGAGTGAATCATCAATTAGGGACCTTTTCATTTTCCAACTTGAATTATTCCCTTTTGTAAATTAGCTATTAATTTCAGATTGTTGCACAAAAAAATAAAAACATATTGAAATTATCTTCTTCTTCTTCTTTTGTGAACTAGCAACTTGTATTTTCCCTCTTTATCTGATCAAATTAAGAAATATGGATTGCACGACGACTCTTTTGACACAATCTACTATTTATATATATATATATATATATATATATACTGTCAGAGCTATGGCAACTATTGGAACTAATCAAGGATTCATTTGTTTATTAATGCTCTGCTCTCTCTATCAAACAAGAAGAATTCCAATATAACTTCAGATGAAAACAACAAATCATTTTCATCTTCATTTGATCCTTTTTGTGTCTCAATGATGTTCGATGCAACTATCTCAAAATGTCTGCAGCTTCTACATATGTTCTTCGGTGAATCAAATTCCATCGCGACACCATCCGCTAACGTGAGTACAGAGTACCCATCTAGCTCCTCTACTCAATTTTTTTCAATCAAAGCTGACCAACGTAACGTACAAAACCATGGATTAGTTTATACAATTATCTTGTGTGTTTGCCAGGATGAGTTCGTTAGATGGTACTTGGAGCTATCATTCACAGCTAGAGTGGTGATTTACATTACAGTTTTGGGTACAATTAACATATAGATGTTTGTCTCCCATAGTTATATATAACGTATATTACTATTTCAATGTAGACCTAATATTTACATTTGTTATTGTTTTCTTAGGGACTATAATGATGATTATATTTTTGATATTGAAATTCCTGAGCGAATGTGACATGGAGGATGACATGGAGAGGTTACCAGTGGTGGCAGGAGAAGAAGTAGTCCCCATTTGGACGCCACTGATCAACGAGCCGTCTGAGGTAGTAACGGGGAAGGGAGACGTAGAAACTGCGTCGTTTAGCTCCTCGGACGACGATGTGGACTACTCGACATTGTGTGTCATATGTTTCGAGGAACGGAGAAACTGTTTCTTCGTACCATGCGGTCACTCTGCCACTTGTCGCGGCTGTGCTCTGAAGATCTTGTCCGAAGAAAGTAAGGTGTGTCCGATTTGCCGGAGGGTAATACGCAAATCTAAGAGATTAGTGTTGAAGAAAATTTGAACTCCCTTTGCCTTTCCTATATAACCACCATTTTTTGCGATCTCGTGATTACAAGAAACGCACTTTGCTTTGCTTTCTTTTATGTGTTGTTTTCAGTTTTCTAGCGACACAAGTGAAAGAAAGATTTAAGTCTTTGGTGTCACCCACAAGACCTACTATATAACTAATTCCCATATTCATCCCATACAATGTGACACCTTAACAATACAATTCTATAACAACCAAAACAATGACAAAGGCACAAAGGCCAAAGCTATGCCAATGTGCACACACTACACTAGTATTTGTATTTGTATTTTGTTTCTCCGGTAAACAGATTTTGTATTCTTTGTAGGTTTTGTGAGATTGTATATGGAAAATTGTTTCTGAGATATATAGCAAATTATTATTTTTGAAAGAGTAAATTACTTTATATAAATCCTAAAAATAATTAATTGTTTTATAATTATGAAAAATCTAAATATTATCCATTCTATTATTATTAATTAATTAGGATAATCATGCAATTTGTCACCCATAGATTTGCGGAAAATAACAACAAACTGTGGAACCAAATGAGTTCTTCTTGTTTGTTGACTCGACAAGTTGGTACATAATGAGCCGGGTCGCGTGAGTCCCTACCGGTTTACCCCACACGCTTCGCACGTGCAGAATGCCAACCAAAAAAAAAACAAATTGAAATATCATTTTAAGCAATTAAATACTTATTAACCCAAAAAGAATAAACGAAAGAAAAAGCCTTTTCTTCTCTCTCTCGTTCTCGCGACAAACCTTTTCCTCTATTAAGAAGAAGAAGAAGAAGAAGAAGAAGACGAGGTTTCGTCTCCCTGAGCTGCCAACCATCATCGTTGCCGGAGATTTAGAGCTTCTCTGAAGATTGTGACAGAGATATCTACACATACGTATATAGAAGGACAAAGGAAGAGATTGGGAGATGCGAGTGCGCATCGATTCTGTCGGAACGGCTAACTCGCTTGACCTAGGGTTTCGTCTTCCTCTTGCTTCGTGGTCAGTTCTTTGCTTCTCCCCCTCTCTCTCTTTTAAGAATGATTCAATAGCTGTGTAATTCGCCTAGGGTTTATTACTGCTGTTCATTTGGTTGTCTTCATTTTAAATATTATTTATTATTTTTATTTAATTTTGGTTGTTTCAATTGATCTTAGGAGTCTCGTTCAATGAATTGGCTTAATCTCATTTAGTTCTTCCACATGTGTTTAATTTTGCTAGATTTTTTTCTTCTTCTGATTTTAGGGTTTTTGATCCTGGACCTGGGATTTGTTTGGCCGTATTTTGAATAGAGATGTACACTAATAGTTTCTGAGATTGGCCGATTCACAATTTTATTTTGCTGTCCTTTACTGTACTATTCAATTTGTGATTGGCCGTGTGGTATCCCGTAGTTGTCCTGCAAATTCTAGTTATTTGTTTTGGTACTTTACCAGATGTAAATTTATATTTCTTCCTTTTGCCAAATGCCAGACGTTTTATGTTTATTCCCATTTCTCTACAATTGAGTGGAGTTATCTTAGTTTTGTCTGATTCTTTGTATATGAATTGGGACACGAATACAAAACACGATTCTATTAGCAAAGCATGATGAACTCACTTTCATATTTAAGATTTTGTGAATAGTTTAATTGTGTCTTCTGTAATTGCCTCAGTAGGCTAAAGTCATTTAAGTTTGTCTTGTTATGTTTTTCTTCTTTCAGGACTTTGTCAGATGGAAGAAAGAACCTTCTTGCCTCATAACAGTGTTATATATATTTGGAGTTGTCATAAGTAAAGCAGCATGACGCTTGAGGATTTCTTTACCCTAACAGAAATCAAAGATGGACTCGCCGTCACTTCTCGTGTTGAAGAGCTCGTGTCTGTTATGCAGAGTAACAAAGATTCGGTTTTGAAGAATAATGGTGATGCTTCTAGACAATGGACAGCTGTTGCAAGCACAATTACTGCTACAAAGAACAGAGAATGTCTTGATGTTTTTGTAAATTTAGATGGACTCCTTTACTTAAGTAGCTGGCTAGCTGAAGCTCAGACGTTGGCTAACGATTCAGTTGACAGATCTATAGAGGAGTCAATTCTTGCTTTGTTAGAAGCTATTGAAAATCTAAGTGTAGACAGTTCCAAGTTAGTCTCTTCTGGGATATGGGTTGCTGTCCAGAAGCTTGTTGACCATGGTAGTTCTCCGGTTAAAGATAAGGCAAGAAAGCTCTTTGGTAGCTGGAAGGATAAGGATGGTACTGACCACTCTGGACATGACATTGAAAGCTGTAACAAAATTCATGAAGATGAGATGAGAGCCGTAACAGTTAGCACGGAGAGCAGTGGGCAGAAATCTGCTGTTACTCTTTGTTCAACGCAATGTAATAATGAAAAACATTGTCCTGAAATAGCAGATGAAGCCTTGCTGTCAGGAAGCTCAGAAGAACACAACCCAGATCACGATAAGGGTTTGGAACTGCAGAACGAAAAGGAGAGGCTAGACTCGAATTGGTCTAATACGATGACTGAAACTTTCAACAGTGCTTCTACGGATGATATTATGAAAGAAGTTCAAGAAAAACTTTCTGTGAATGAAAAAAGCTCTATGAAGGAGATAAGTGGTCCCACAATTTTTGGTACTATGCCTACTGGTTCGAGTAGTCTTCCTTATTCAGAGCGTGAAAGTGTTGAAGGCCGATCAAATGCTCCACTGGGTGCTGAGATATCCAAGGAAAAGCAGATGGCAAACTATGTATGTTTGGGTGAAGCATTAGCAGGGACATCTAGTTCAGCAGGACATGTAGCTGTATCTTCTGATTCTATTATTGCCAGTATGGAGTTGGGGAAAAATAGTCTTTTGCAGAGTAGTCTTGATTCAAATGAGGTGAGCAGGAATGCGTCTGAGACGATATGTGGGTCGCATGATGTCAGTGCAGCCCATACTAGCAAACAGGTGCCTTCATTGATGGATATAACGGACAATCAGGATTCAGACAATTCATCAAGACTATCAGGTGGCCATGGTAGAAGTAGAAAAGTTGAGAGTGACAATATAACCAATCATGCTGACAACGAAGGAAGAATAGATGATAAGGGCCCGTCTGACAGAAAGAGGAGAGTAAAACGAAGAAAAAAACGCAACTCTTGTGGATCAATGACCATATCCCAGCGCCTTGGAGCAATTGACAAAACAACTACCGATATTGATCTTGGTATATTGGATGCCCTGGAGGTTGCTACCAAAGTCGCACAGGAAGTCGCAAGAGAAGTGGACTCTGGAGAACCTTCTCACAGTTCTTCAGAAGAACTATCTGATGAAAGCGGGGAAACTGGTACGCAAGACTCCGGGAATGATGATGTACATACAGGTTCGCCATCTAAGGGACTATCAGTGGGTGAAAATCATTCCTTTGAGGAACCTCATGTTGGAGATGATGATATAATGGATGAGAAGAATGATAAACCTGAAAGTGGGATGATGAACAGTGATGATGTTGAAGAAAGCCGCCTAGCAGCAGCTGCTAAATCTGAGTTAGGCGGAGAGAAAAGCCCATGTGGCTTTGATCTTAATCAAGATATTTGTCCTGATGAAACAGATGTCGTTATGTCCTCCATATCTACCACCGCAATTCCTATGTCTGTTTCACATTGTGTCTCATCTTCTGGAATGCCTGCAGCAGCACCGTTGCAATTGGAAAGATCTCTTAGCGGGAAAGGATCAGCTGCTACTAGTTTATTTCACCCTGTATTACCTCATAAAGTTCCTAGTGGGGATGTAAGAGAAAAGCAGCTGATTTGCCGTGGTATCGATCTGAATGTGGCTGAGGTAGGTGATGATCAAGTTGAGGATCTAACTTCCTGGAAACAGTTTCCTTTCTCTTCATTAAACTCTAGGGGTGGAGAGTCTTCACATGAAGCTAATCTCGGGGGATCGAGCAGGTTCAACCTGGATTTGAATTGTATGAACGAGGATGATGACATGCCTCCACCTTCTGAGTCGAAGATGGAAACAAGATTGTTTCTAAGTCACAATGGTCAGCAAAGCGGATCACCCGTCTCCTCATCGTCAGTTTCTCAGCAATCAGGCAAGGAAGTTAACTTTGATTTAAATGACAGGCCTCAGTTTTTCAGTGATTCACGTGATCAGGGTACAAACCATGGACGTCTCCCATGGCGTGCAGTCCCCTATGGAGGACACAAATTGGAAGAACCAGGCATTTCCATCTTGGGTACAAAAGTGGATGTTGACAGAAAAGATTCTGTATCCCAGATGACTTCGTTCTTGTCCAATGGTAAGTCCATCGAGCCCACAGGAGGATTATACATGGGAAGAACAGGAAACTCTTTGGGTTTAGCCCCTGGTGTCTCCTATTCTCCAGCCCCTATGTATGGCTACAACGGATTGACTGGTCCTCCTGGTTTGTCAATGTCATCACCCATGTATGTTCCTGGAACTGCTATTCCATACATGGTGGACTCAAGAGGTACTCCAGTGATGATGCCGCAAATAATCGGATCGAGCCCATATGTGCAGCCAACATTCCCTCAACAACACATGTTCATGAGCTTGGCAGGTGGATCACCTAGTATGAATGGGTCAGTGCGGCCAAACTTTGATCAGAGCTCTGGGTTTGGACTTGAGATCGGTAACAGAGAGTCGATAAGCTTGAGGCAGTTTCTGTCACCGTCACAAACCGGGGCAATGGGAGAGCATTCGGGAGCAAATGTAGAACCCTCATCGAGTTCGTCTATTAGCATAGGTGGAAAGCGAAAAGAGCCGGAGACAAGTTGGGAGTTCCCTCCATGGAGGTGAGTGACTCAGAAATGGTGGAGATAGGTTGATGGATTGATTGATTGGTCAAAGGATGACAAATGTTAAGGTAACTTATAAATTGTCTTGCTGAACTTTTCTCTTCTTCTTCTTTTTGTTGCCCTTCAGTTTTCCCTTTTTTTTCAGGTTTTTATTTTATTTCATAACATATAGGAGGATTAGTTCAAACATTGGTATATGTCAAGCTTCTTTTTAACCTTGTTGGGTTTTTCTCCATAAATAAATATATAGTTATAAGATACAGCGAAGCTTCTAGCGGTTTGATTAATTGGTTTTCTCTTTTATCAAGTGTTCAATTTGTTTGCTCCTTTCGTTGTCATGTTATTCTCTAATGTCTGGAAAGCCACCCGCTCACAAAATTCCTATAAACTGGCTTCGACATAATATGGTTTGTGAGGACAAAAGGTTGATCGAGGAACCGTAAAAGAAAGAAGAAATCATTAGCAAGAAAAAGTAAATAAAAGAGTGGAATTAATAGCTGGTCTGTTTCTGTTTAGTAGTAGTATAACACTATTACTGACACCAAATACTCTCTTCTGCAACAATGTTAAATCATCTCCACAATGAAAATAAACCTTTGCAGCATGTGTAGAAAGTAACACTTCCAACTAATTTTATGAAATACAATTGCTATACATACATGTTTACCCATATCATTTTTTCTGTTTACAACAACTCAGGTCATCCAAAGTTTTGCAACATGTTATCTTGAGATTTCTTTATACTTGTTTTTTTTGGGGACAAACTTAATTCTTTAAATTTAAATATTGGTTTATCCATGTACAAAAACTTAATTAAAAGGATTTTTAAGGCATTATATTTTCACATAATATTTTTGCTTTTATCTTTTTCTAATAATAATAACTCTTCCAAACACTGATTTACATTTAAATAACAAAATACGAAGACTAGTTTGATTATTCAAGTCACGCTACAACCCCGAAATCCACGTCGCTCCACGTCAAGTTAAAACCCTCGCTCCAATATAAAACTACCACGTGGAGTACTCACAACAGGAGCCGTTGGATGTGCCACGTTGTTAAATCATGACGAAGCTCACCAATCGTGAGAAACCAAATTGTACGCAATTAAACAGTTCACACATCACTGAATCATTTCCTATTATATACGGATCTCTCGAGCTGAATCATCATCAGTGAGTAACCCGAAAGCAAAGGAGTGAGCAGAGAACCAAGGAAGCTACGATCTAACAATGAGGAAGAGGACGCTTGTGTCCGTTTTGTTCCTTTTCTCCCTTCTCTTTCTTCTTCCAGATCAAGGTAACGATCTTACGCATTTGTTCTCGGTAACGGTTCGATGTTGATTACTTGATTTGAGTAGATAAGTGATGCTCGGGATCTCTATGCTAATGATGATGAGGTTTCTATGGTATGTATCATAGGAAGGAAGTTGCACGCGAATGCGGAAGATAGTTCAGATGAGGTTACAGATCCACCCAAGGTAGAGGAAAAAATTGGCGGTCACGGCGGTTTATCGACGGATTCCGATGTAGTTCATAGGTTAGTGTTGTGTTAGTTTTACGGTATGAAGTTTCGTTTCAATTGCTTAATTAAATCTCGCCTAATTCGAGTTCGTTTTGATTGATTAGGGAGTCTGAGTCGATGTCGAAGAAGACACTTCGCAGTAGCGCGGAGAAGTTTGAGTTCCAAGCTGAGGTTTCTCGGCTTATGGACATTATTATCAACTCTCTCTACAGTAACAAGGATATTTTCTTGAGAGAGTTGATCTCCAATGCTTCTGATGTAAGCTTGCGTCTTCATGGTTTTAGTGAGTTTTGAACAGCTTTTTTTAATAACGGAACTAAAAAAATAAGTGTCTGTATTGGTAATTTTTAGGCTCTGGACAAAATTAGGTTCCTTGCACTCACTGACAAAGACGTTTTGGGTGAAGGTGACACTGCTAAGCTTGAGATCCAGGTTAGCTATAACCCTTTGTTTGTTTTCGTTTTCTTATGGTATTAAGCATTTGATTTGTAGATTGAACTTTGAGAATGCTGGAAACGGATTTTAATCTGTTATCGTTTGGTTATATTGTTTTTAGTGCAAGCTGTTGTTCTCTTTTAAACTCTATAAATACGCAATGATATGCAGATTAAGCTAGACAAAGCGAAGAAGATTCTTTCTATTCGGGACCGGGGAATTGGTATGACCAAGGAAGACTTAATCAAGAACCTTGGTACCATAGCAAAATCTGGAACCTCAGGTATGATGCTTATCGGAGATATTCTGTCCTGCAAATTAGCTCGGATCAATCAAATTCTATGTATTCAAGATCTTGCTTTTCACAGCTTTTGTTGAGAAAATGCAATCAAGCGGGGATTTGAACCTTATTGGGCAATTTGGAGTTGGATTCTACTCTGCCTATCTTGTTGCTGACTACATTGAAGTCATTAGCAAGCACAATGATGACAACCAGTAAGTTGATTTTGGAGATGGTTCTGTTTGGAAAATACTTCTATGGATAAATTCATTTGAAAAGCTTTTCTGATAATTTCTTATTCGTTTCAGGTATGTTTGGGAATCAAAGGCTGACGGTAAATTTGCTGTTTCTGAGGATACATGGAATGAACCTCTTGGACGTGGAACCGAAATTAGATTACATCTTAGGGATGAAGCTGGCGAGTACCTAGAAGAAAGTAAACTTAAGGTGAGTAATAATTTGATAACAAAATAATCTCTCTTTTGTTACAATTTTCAAAGCAAGGTTAACCAATGCAAACGCTTCTGAAGGAAAGTGGTTCAACATAATCATGATTATGGTGCAATGCTTAACACTGTTTATTGTGTCATGGTGGTTGCTTATGATCATTGTTGTCTTCTACAGGATTTGGTGAAGAGATATTCTGAATTCATCAACTTCCCCATCTCCCTCTGGGCTAGCAAAGAGGTTGAAACTGAGGTCCCAGTTGAGGAAGATGAATCAAATGATGAGGAAACTGGTGAGTAATAATGAAACACCACATTATACTTTTCCATCTGCAGTGTTATTTTTCCTACAATCAGGCGGCCCTGATTTTTGTTATGAAACTTTACTTCAGAAACCACCTCTACCGAGGAAGAAAAGGAAGAAGATGCTGAGGATGAAGACACTGAGAAAAAGCAGAAAACGAAGAAGGTGAAAGAAACAGTTTATGAATGGGAGCTTCTAAATGATGTCAAGGCTATATGGCTGAGAAGTCCAAAGGAAGTGACGGAGGAAGAGTACACTAAATTCTACCACTCTCTCTCAAAGGTGAAAATCATACTTGAAGAAATTATACTTCTTACACACTAGGTATCAAATTCTCGTGTGGATTTTCCTGACCCCCGTTGCTATACAGGATTTTACTGACGAGAAGCCAATGGCTTGGAGTCACTTTAATGCTGAAGGTGATGTTGAATTCAAGGCTGTGTTGTATGTTCCTCCTAAAGCTCCCCATGATCTGTATGAG
Source organism: Capsella rubella (assembly GCF_000375325.1). Taxonomy (NCBI): domain Eukaryota; kingdom Viridiplantae; phylum Streptophyta; class Magnoliopsida; order Brassicales; family Brassicaceae; genus Capsella; species Capsella rubella. The sequence goes on from NW_006238917.1 coordinate 6,283,293, forward strand.
AGCTACTACAACAGCAACAAGGCGAATTTGAAGCTCTATGTTAGGAGGGTCTTCATATCGGATGAATTTGATGAGCTTTTGCCTAAATACTTGAGTTTCTTGAAGGTAATTGGAAGGCTAGTCTAGGGCTTCCTTCAATACAAATTCTAGGGCTAAATTCCTAATGCGTAATATTTCTGCAGGGTCTTGTTGACTCTGACACATTACCTCTAAATGTATCACGAGAAATGCTTCAACAACACAGCAGCTTAAAGACAATTAAGAAGAAGCTTATCCGAAAGGCACTTGATATGATCCGCAAGCTTGCTGAGGAAGACCCTGATGAGGTCCATGATGATGACAAAAAAGGTATTCCATAAAAAAGGCTTCTTGGTATCTATCCACTTTTGACTATTTCATGTCTTCTTATTACGTGATAGTTTCATATTTTTGAAACATGGTGTAAACTTATTGAACTGTTGGCACACAGATGTGGAGAAGTCTGGTGAGAACGATGAGAAGAAGGGTCAATACACAAAATTCTGGAATGAGTTTGGAAAGTCGATTAAACTCGGCATCATTGAGGATGCTGCTAACAGGAATCGCTTGGCAAAACTTCTTCGTTTTGAGACGTATGTTCTATTTTTTTTTTATACATCTGTCTAATTAATTGCACCAGTAGGCTAATGATCTGTTTTTTTTTGCTATTCCAGAACAAAGTCCGATGGAAAATTGACTTCCCTGGATCAGTACATTAAGAGAATGAAAAAGGGGCAAAAGGACGTATTCTACATTACCGGAAGCAGCAAGGAACAACTCGAGAAATCTCCATTCCTGGAGAGGCTCATTAAGAAGGGCTATGAGGTTTGCATCAGATACTATTAAATTCTTCTATTGTTTATCGCCAACTCGTGAGACACGTTCTTATACTTGTGATCTCAGGTCATCTTCTTCATGGACCCAGTTGATGAATACTTGATGCAATACCTGATGGACTACGAAGACAAAAAGTTCCAAAATGTGTCTAAAGAAGGACTGAAGGTTGGGAAAGATTCAAAAGACAAGGAGCTCAAAGAAGCATTCAAAGAGCTAACCAAGTGGTGGAAAGGAAATCTCGCTAGTGAGAACGTGGACGATGTCAAAATCAGTAACCGTTTGGCTGACACTCCCTGTGTAGTCGTAACATCCAAGTTTGGATGGAGTGCAAACATGGAAAGGATTATGCAGTCCCAAACTCTCTCTGATGCCAACAAGCAAGCTTACATGCGTGGAAAGAGAGTCCTCGAGATCAACCCACGACACCCTATCATCAAAGAACTCAAGGATAGAATTGCAAGCGACCCAGAGGTAAGCAAACAAGAAGACCCATCAATTCTTTTTTTACCTTGTTTCTATCTTATAAAGGATGAGAGATTGATTCAAATAATCCAACAACGAATTGTCTTAGGATGAGAGTGTGAAAGAAACAGCACAGCTCATGTACCAGACGGCGTTGATCGAGAGTGGATTCTTACTCAATGACCCAAAAGACTTTGCAGCCAGAATTTACAACTCAGTCAAGAGCGGTCTGAACATCAGCCCTGATGCAGTAGCCGACGAGGAAGTCGAGGCAGCAGAGGAACCAGAGAGCAATGAGGCTACTGAGACGAAATCAGATGACTTGGCTGGTGGTCTAAACATCGAAGCCGAACCCGTTGAGGAACATGAAGAGAACATTAAGGACGAGCTGTAGATTTTCACCTGTGATGTTTCTCTATTGTTGTTTACTCTGCTCTCTTAGTTTAAAGCAGAACATCGTTTTACTCAGAATCGCAAGATTAGTTTTTATATTAAGCAGTTTTTGATGGATTATGTAAACGTACTACCTGGATTCTAGAGATCAACTTATAAGTTTTATTTTTTTCAAGATAAATTTCTTACATGAGTTTTTCTCCATGCAGTCTGTTATCTTAGCTAATTTAACCACCAGTGCGCATATTACTAGCTAGGTGTTATTTTCCACACAAAAAAAAAAAAGATATTTAAGAAAACTTGTGCTCTTTGATAAAAAGGTTCAAACAGATAATCTGTAAAGCTACAGATTTTATATGGAAAAAGACTATATTCGTGATAAATTTGCTTTTCAACAAATTGTTTTTTATCTTGTAATCACTTTAAATAAACATAAAAGAAAATGGTCAATACTTTAGTGAGATCACCAAAATCGTGAGCTTGACCCCTTTGTTAAGAGAACGTATATATAGAGGTGCTGATGACATCGTAAATGCTCTTTAAACTCTACCTCTTATAGTCTTCTTCTTCTTTTTTCTTTCTCTCTTGGTCTTTCGTTTTTGTGAATATTCCAAACTTGATTAATTTCTCCACCAAATTACTTTTTCTTTTGAAAAGAGAGAGAGAAAAACAGTGATGATCATAACAGTTCTTCATTCCCCTGTCTCATTCTGTTACATCATCCTTAGCTTCCTCTTCTTCCATGGTACGTAATATTCATATCTATTACAGTTTCATACATTACGAATGTTTCTATATTAATGTAATGTTGATATTAACATAATAATTAAAGCATTACATTTGGTAGGAAGTGATGGTGCTACTATCACCATCGTGAACCGATGCAGCTTCACCGTCTGGCCGGGAATTTTGTCCAACGCCGGGAGTGGTGATATAGGCACCACCGGTTTCGAGCTAGCCTCCGGTGGTTCACGTTCGTTCCAAGCTCCGGCTAGCTGGTCAGGTCGGTTTTGGGCACGAACCGGTTGCAACTTCGACTCAGATACAGGCCAAGGCACGTGCTTAACCGGAGACTGCGGCTCTAACCAGGTCGAGTGTAATGGTGCGGGAGCCAAACCTCCCGCCACACTCGCCGAGTTCACAATCGGGTCAGGTCCAAGCGACCCTGCCCGTAAACAGGACTTCTACGACGTGAGCCTCGTGGACGGTTACAACGTCCCCATGTTGGTGGAAGCAAGTGGAGGGTCAGAAGGTACATGCTTAACAACGGGATGCGTGAGTGATCTAAACCAGAAATGTCCAACGGAGCTCCGGTTCGGATCCGGGTCAGCATGCAAGAGCGCGTGCGAGGCTTTTGGTAGTCCGGAGTACTGTTGTAGTGGCGCATACGCATCACCCACCGAGTGTAAACCATCGACGTACTCAGAGATATTCAAATCAGCGTGTCCAAGATCATACAGCTACGCCTTCGACGACGCTACAAGTACCTTCACATGTACTGATGCTGATTACACCATCACTCTTTGCCCTTCCTTGCCTAGGTAGGTTAACTTAATTAATTTTTATATTTTTTTTTCATTTTTGTTTTTTTTTGCTTTTCCCACTTGCTTTTTTTGGTCTTGCACACGACGAGCTTAGCTAGCAAAGTAATGTGATTGGCTTGAGCCAGGCTGAAAAAGAAGAGGTTGATTCTTTCTTTTTTTTGCACGTAATAAAGGAGTATATAATAGTCATTCCATCAACGAAAAGGAAAAACCAAAAGGTTGTTACGTTATAACACGTACAATAATAGGCCTACCATTATGTAACGCGGATGCACAGAGATAAATTATAATAATTTAACTTAGTCTTATAGTATTATCGAAAGACAAAGAAACTATTAATTGTATTATTCTGATTAAAGTTGGAATGTGTTTACAGCCAAAAGTCAGCAGCAAATGGGTGGAGAGAGGGCGGTGGATTGAGAGAAAGCTCGCCGTCGCCTTTATCAACGTGGTTGTCCGATGTTTTCACCTCTGATTCCTCAAATGTTCACTCTTCACACTTCCTACTCATGTTTACTATTTTTCTTCTTCTTCTTCTTCGGCAATTTTGAAAATTTTCTCATCCCTTTGTTTACGGGTGTATATTCTGTATCCTATTACATTTAAATGTTTTTGTGATTATAAAATTTAATTTAACCGAACTTAGTTGTGTTGATTGTATATAGAGCTTAAATTCCATGCAAAACCGTACCAAATGCAAAGAATACGAGATGACACTTTAGGGGTAGAAGTATGATAAGTGTTTTAGTCGTACATTAGCAACCAAAAACATATAATAAAATACGATTAAGTGAAAAAGACTCGTGTATTTAAAGATATATAGTATTAGTTTCTTGTTTTGCTTTGATGATGGATGATGTGTCCGATAAGAATTATTTCCATGGAGATATGACGAGAAATGCAAAAACTTGAAATGTAAAAAGAGGGAGAAAACAAAAAAAAAAAAGAACAAAAGGCAAAACAAAAAGATAACAGAAACAAAGGAGGGAAAAAAAAAAAGATCATGATAAGGCAGAAAAAATAAAAAAACATCTATGGAGACCTTTCAGAAAGAATGAAGTAAGACGTAGGAAAGTAGACAGAGTTGTGTCTATATAAGATCAGCTAAAGATTTATTGGAATCATCTTCTTGATGAGATTATGTGTCTTTATACTCTCATGTTTGCACTTACTCCTACATACTTAGCTTAGCTAGACAAGTGTCTTTAATGGGTCATATCTTTTGAGAAATATCAGATGAAAGAGACTTTGATATTAAGGAAACTAGGTTCAATCCTTGTGTTTCACAATACGTATTGAAAATACAAAATCAACGTTTTGTTGGGTACTAAAGAGAATGATCATTACTAGTTTACAGTCAGTGAATTTTTGACTTGGTCCTAATTTGAAGTGCCAAATGATTTTATGTTTTAAGAATTTATCTTCAATGGTGTGTGGCCTTCTACGTCCTACGTATAAAGTAACTTGATAATGATGGGAGACGGTCAAAGTCTTACTCTAAAGAAATTGATGTTACTCAAAATATATGTATTTATTGACATAACAATGACTCTACCACTAACCACCAACCTAAAGTCTTACTCAAAAGAAATATATGTATTTGATTGATGTGAGCTGGTTTACTATAAGACATTATAGATCATATTACTTGTTTGGACATAAGCATATTGTTAGATGATGCAGATACAAAACTACTGTGAAAATTGTATTTCAGAAAGCCCTTATTTCTTATTCTTCAATTTTTTAACTCAGTCTCAAGATCTAAACAGGTCACTTAACCTATTGTCCAAACAGATATTCCTATCAATGTAAAGCATACAGAAATGTTTATGTTTGCCAAGCGTATGCCTTATGGTACAGTATCATTAGATTATAAATAGTAACAGCATTTGCCAAAAAAACTATGGTCCTATGGATGTCACTGGGTAAACAATAGACTATTGAGGAGAATGTAGTATAGTCAAGAAACACATTATTATTCATAAGTACAAATCGTAGGTCTGCTCACTCTGCATTTGTTTCGCCATGGAACGAAGGAACTGACTCAGAGACTTTTCAGCAGTCACTAATGCAGCATCAACTTCTTTCTGCTTCTCCTCTGTTGTGCCTTTTTTTTGTTCATGAACCAACTGTACTTTCCGAACAAGTTTACGCAATTCCTATCAACAACAATGTGGAAAAAAGCAGAAGCTAAGAATCATATCAGTAAACCAAATGATGCTTTTGGATCATATCTGTTCAAAGACCCCATACACCTAATATTCAAGTCATACACATATCCTTATCTTATTCAACTCATATTTGACTAACCTGTCTATCGAAATCAACACCCTGAAGAGAATAAACTTCCTTCGTAAGTTCCACATTTTGACTGATTAGGCCATCAAACCATCTCGCAGCCATAGCCATATATTCGTCTGATCTCTGAAGATGTTATTTCAAAAATTAAATGAGTTTGGACAGCAAACAACTGAAACATATTTTATGTTAACAACAAACACAGTTCTCTTTATCCATTTCTACATGTAATCAGTAGCTGGTTATAAGGCCATTCATGAATGTGCACAGAAGTAGGAATGTATTGGTTCAGAGATATTTTCCTCTTTCTATTAAGGAGTTTGCTAAATGAAGTTCCTTGTTCCTCCAAAGAACCCAGAACGTACTAGCTGATATATTATAAATTCCACTTTAACGAACAACCAAAAATCTATGAAGCACGAGTCCAAAATTTCCCTAACTATAGAATCCCATCTCCCATTCTCTTACTGAAGTAATCCTAACAATGGAATTTAACTATACCATCCAGGAGACCATTTTCTAACCAAACAATTATATATGAACATTACACTTATGTTGAGATTCTTGTTTACACTTACCTCCTCTTCTTCTTCTGACTCTGTCTCTGTATCATCATCATCATAGCTTTCTCCTGCATCATCTGCAACATCCTTCGCTGAACTAATAAGCGCTTGAAGGGTTGTGTGATCACCTTGCTTTGTAGCATGTATCAGAGTGTCCATCAAATCAGGTTCAACATCACGCAACAATTTCCCTGAGAGCACATACCATATTAGCAAAAGATTTCAATCAGATCATGGCCTAATTGTAAGATACAAAGACAAAATCTCATAACAGTTCGTCTGGATATAAATGATGTTTTTTTCTTATCTCACCAATATAGTTGAAATGTCTACGCTTTCCTTCTCTAACATCTGAGCCTAGTCTCTGCGGAAAAACAACAAACACCTTACGTGCATTGTCCCAAATTTACGATAAGAGAAGCTATGACGACCAAATGAACTCAAAGTAATTACCTTCCCAAGCATCACAGCATCATAAGTCTCCTCACCAAGCGACGCAGCTCTATAATGAGATAGCCAATTAATTTAAAACCAGAAACACCAACAAAATACAAAAGTGAAGATTTTGAATATCCAATTTTTAAGAAGCTTACCTTAGAATCCGCTTAACCTGATCACCGGAGAAGGAAGCAAGTTCTATACCCCATTTGACGGCGCGGCGAGCGTCGCGCTTCCGCTGGTTACGGCTCCTCGACGAGTCAGACTCGGAACCATCGCTATCACCATAATCTTCAGCAATAACAGTTGGAGTGAGAGCTTCCGGTGGCGCCGGACGAATTCGCCGACGAGGTGGAGACCTGGCCGTGGAGAAAGACGGGCATAGAAGAAGAGTAGGGATACAAGAAGGTGGGTTCGGAAGCTTTTTCGAAAATAAATGGCGGAGATTACGAAAATGGTGATTACACTGCGGTGATAATTGCCTTATTGGTCGTATTAGTTGCGCCATTGGCAGCTCCTGCAAATCGTTCCAAGGTCGGAGCTTTATCTATCTGCTATGTGCTATCTATAAAGCTAACTCTTTTATCAGAGTGAGTTTATTTTCCTTTATATATGTCTTATTGTCTGTTAAGATAAATCTCAATTTCAAATACCAATTGAACTAGAGTTAGATTCCAATCCATACATACACATCTTTTACAGCTTCACTTAAACTGTTGCTATACACACAAAGACTGGACTTTTGTTGTTACATCTGGTTTTGTTATCATCCGGTGAAGCTAATACGAGAGAAAGAATTTGAAAATCTCCAGCCAGAGGAGGGTTTAATGTTGAATGTTGTAGGTGAGAAGCTAAGGCCAAACATTTCCTTTGGCGTTAGAGTTGAGTGTTCGAACCCAACCAAAGTAGCTATAAGAGAAGCACTCTCTTTGCAATGATCTATGTCTGTGGTGTTGATCCATAGTTTGTGAGTTACTTGCAGGCTTCTACGCTTTGAGCTTAACTCAACACCCCACTTCTTGTAAAATTCTTCTCTTTGTTTCTTTCCATACTTGCTTGGTATTTGCTTAGCCAACCATTCTCTCTCGCGTGTTAGTGCTCTGGCAGCTTGTTTCCTCGATATTTCAGGCGAGTCCTTTAGAAAAGATAGCCTTCTGAGTTCGACTTCCATGTAAACAAAGTCCGATGGATCGCCTTTGAAGAGCAAGAAAAAGTAGGTTCTATGAACCAAGGGTACATTACATAATTCCCAAAGCTCCATTATTTGGCTCTGTTGTCTCTTGAATTCTGCTTTCTTGTCACCATCATCTGTGTTCTCTGGTTTCATCGTCTTTGTTTCAGTATCACTATGATCCAGCTCATGTGTGGAATGGTGCTGCATTGCCCTTTCTTTAAGTCCTGCGATAAATTCATGGAAGCTACTACTGCCAGTCTCTGTATCGGAATCTTTAGTGCTCTGTGCATCCATGGAGATAGTGTACTCTGAATCAAAGGATGGGTTAGATGCCTTGAATATGAAGCCTCCACTAGCAGCAGCAGCAACAGATGCCTTTGTAAACAAGAGATTTTCTCTGCAGCTTCGACTTCTTCTCATCTTTAAGTAATCTCCTGGACTCATATAGTCATCTATCCTATTAAAAGAAGGAGATTGTTTCTCTTCTGCTTGCATGCTCATGAAGTATTCAATTGTCTTCTGCATTTCCTTCACCTTTTTCTTCAAAGCCTCATATGTGTTATCATCTTTATCAGAGCCTCTATATACTTCTACACATTTCTCTTCAGCAGAGGGTGATTTATTTAATTTCTCTGACTGATCCATAGATATCTGTTCTATGTCTTCTTTCTTTGAAGTCCAACTAATTTTGTGGTCTTCCTTGTACACAGATTGCGCAGTCTCGTGGAATTCTTCTAATATGTTCATAGTTATCTCATCCTTGGCTTCAAGTTTGTCAGAGCCTTCATGGACTTGTACACTTTTCTCTTCCTCAGCGGGTGATGTTGTTACCTGCTCTGACTTATCATCCCTACACGAATACTGTTTCATGTCTTCTTTCACTGAAGACTGCTTTAGTTTCTCCAGAGACTGGTCAGTCTCTTGGACGTCTTCTAGTAGCTTCTTTATTACTGGCTCATCTTCAGCTTCAAGTTTAGCATATAAACTCAACTCCATATCTATCTTTTTAAAAGAAGAATCAGCATATTCCATTTCGGACTCATCGGGTATAAAGGATTTGTAGTTTTGTTCATATTCTTTCTTTTCAACAATGTCGCCTATTGAGTCTTGAATTTGAACTCTTTCTGCTTCTCCATTGTTCACTTCAATGCATCTAACTTCTTTGCAAGCATCTTCTGGTTCTTGGGTGGTGTGTTGAGCCATCTCCTCCCACTTATCTTGTAGGTCATGCTCCGGAAATTGAGGGGTAGTATCATCTAGCAGGAAACCATCCTCATCAGGAGAGTACAAGTTACTCTTCCCCAAGTTTTTTAGCATACGAGGCTCGTCAAAATCTGTTGAATCGTAACTTCTTCTTCTTCTGCTGTTATCCATTGAACTTGAAGATGATATCTCTTCCGCTGTTGATTTAAGCAAATTCTCCACCCTAGATTGAGCTACATCTCGTTGCCATTTAAGTTCCTCGATCTGTTCCTCCATCTGCAGGTTGTCACCCAAGCAATGAGTAATATTTTCCTTAATCAAAAGAGGGAAAGGAGAAGCATCAACAAACCTTTGCAATCAACTCTTCTTTCTGCTTGAGCATTAATGTGTAGAACTCAGAGGTTGAAGAAGAAGAAGCAGGTCCAAGATTCTTCAATTCATTCTCCATTCTCGCAAGCTCTCGCTGCAGTTGCTTCACCAAAGCTTTCTCAGAGACAACCAGATTGACTTGAGCATTTGTGATCACCTCTTTAGCACAGCTTGCAAAGAGAAGTGTGTTTCTTGATTGTTCGAGATGACTACGAGCAGGGCTCATTGTACAGATGATAGCTGTTCTTGCGTTTCCCCCCAGTGAGTTCTGAAGTATACGAGTTAGCTTCGAGTCTCGATAAGGTATGTGTCCATTTTTCCCTTTGCTGTAGTACTTTCAAAAATATAATCATGTCAATACTTATTACCAATAGATTTCAGTTGAAACTTAACAAACTTAACAGAAAACTACTAAGTTGCTGCAAAAATGACCTTAGTTTTCGGATGACAGTTCCTAGAGTAAGTAAGCTCCGATTGATGTGACAACCTTCTTTGAGTCTTGAACCAGCAGATAATGTCTGAGAAGCACGCTCACTTCCTGCTAGATCAATAAAACACACTGATGCTGCAAGAGTCGCTGAGCTCTCTGGAGAAAATTCTAGGTTTGAGCTTTCAATTGTCTGGAAGAGAAAAAAAAGCATTGTGACTTGTGGCAATATGTGAGTGCAGTGTTTTCGTTATTAAACTATGAAAATGAGTGTACCAGTCGGAGTATCTGATGAGATCTGGAACTAGTCTCATTTAAAGATGTCTCTCCAATCTTCCTCTGAGCTGCAAAAACCACAGATTCAAAATATATCATAATTGCTGATATCAAAATATGAAGAAAGAAAACAGAACTGAGTTTGGTTAAGTACTCTCGCATATAGAAAGGAGTTCCTGTAGATGGTTTCTGTCTGTGAGAGTCTCCTCTCTAAGTTTCTCAACGACCGTTCCTCTCTACCAAAAGTTAACAATAATAGCATCAGTCAATGAAATAGCTAATAATCATTTGAGTATCATTACTTCATGGCAGGGAATAGAAGATGAATGTGACCTCAGGATCATCTAGCAGCCTAAGTGGGATGTTACTATCTTCGCAAAGGAGATCCCTCACAGCTTCATTGTAGATCTCCATCGCCGAGAATTTGAGTGTGAATTTTCTTTCTTGTTTATGCTAAAGAAGAAACAACAGAGGATCTCAGCTGAGACCTAAATGTAGATAGCACAAGAATGAGTGAAGAAAGGTTAATAATGTATGTAAACCTTGTCAATGTAAGCAAATATATCATCCATAGCATATTCAGTGATTCCACTCATCGTGTACGTTTTCCCGCTACTTGTCTGTCCATACGCAAAGATGCTCGCTGCAACACATGAATCTGCTTATTAGTCATATAAATCAAAATGGTTGATCATAAGGAGAGATGCAAAACAATACTATTTCTCACAGTTGATTCCAGAGAGGACACAAAGTGCAACCTCTTTAGCTCCATCATCATAAACTTTCTTCGTGGGGCATTCGAATCCAAACACTTTGTCTGTAACACATCAACTGCTGGTTAGGTTCAATAGTAATGCGTACCTCAAAAATGAAAATGGTGAGTAAGAGATGCAATTTAAACTCTTTACCAAATGTATAGGAAGACTTATCAGGCAAATTATGGAATTTGCAGATGATTGTGTTGTCGTTGATGCAATCCCAGTCACATCTATCGTTCCTCGTCGTCTCTTTATCGTTTAGAGGCCTAACCCTCACCGACACCAATATCTTCTCTTCTCCTCCTGCCGCCATCTTTTCTTGCTTTCTATATACCTCTGCTTTTTTTTAAAATCCAAACCCATTGAAGAAGGATGCATAAATCATATGATCATATTTATCTGATCAGACTTTAGATATCATAAAGAGAAGGAAAAGAAAAAAATGTTGAAACCAAACCATTTCTCAGAAACTAATGAACGAAACATAAACCTTTCATTGACCAAAACCTAATCTACATGTATAAGATCTTGGCTCACCTTTTGATCCTTCTCTGGATTGCTGCAAATTGAGAGGAGAAAGACATTTTTTTTATTGTGAAGGATCACTAAAGAAAATTTTTAGTTTGAACAAACAAACTCCATATCATAAATGAAGACATAGACAAATCAACGAAAATTTGTTGGGAGATGAGAAGAATGAGTCAGCCAAAAATAATAATCCGGTCAAAAACCCCCTCTGTAGTTTCTTCTTCCTCAAGTTTCTTGTTTCCTCAACATTGAGCTGTCTGAGATAGAACATGTCGGCATGGCCGTTGGAAATGTTTCGACCACCAAGCTTTCTCTACTAAAATAAGAATGTTGTCAATTTTAACCTCTTTTTACCCTTCCAGTTAAAGTAATTACATGAACGCCTTGCTGTACAAGGAAATTCATATGACAATTTGAACAATAAGCATAAACCAGACCCAGATATCCCCATTTCGAGCACAAAGATTTGATTGTTTGGTTTCATAAGTAAATGTAATTAATTACTAGAAACACATGATTCAGGGGAATTAATTTGGATTATGAAAGATTACAATTAGAATATCTCAATATGAGATCCCATTTGTGAGGTTTAATAGAGCAATCAAGAACACTACAAATATAAGTTTTAGACATAGAAAGATCGTGGAACCACAAACACAACCATTAAAGAAGACTTCTTTTTTATGTTCTTTTTTCTTATATATATATACTTGTATACATGCGTAATCCATTCGAAAGGTAAAGGAACATCATACTACAACTAAACCAATTGTAAACCATCTGGGAGTTGTTGATCATGAGTGGAGTCCTGAGATATAAACTTACGGCAAGCATAAAGCACTGCAGAATGAAAATCATTTGGGTTGTCTATGAACACATAATGACCACCCTGAATCAAACAAAAATTCACATAAGCATCATATTCTTCTTCTCTATAATTTTCATCTCAGATGTGAAAACAAATGCATGTGTTTAGAGATTTGACCTGTCGAACCCGAATGATTTCACAAGGGACTTTCATGTATTTCCGCGCTTCCATTGCACCTTTATAGTTCATCCAATCAGTCATTCCATAGATAAATGTTGTTGGCACTTTCCACTCTGATGCACTGCACACACACAAAAAAGTCATTGAATTTGAGTTGTGTAAAAACTCCATCAGCAATGTAGTCACAAACTTGGAATTATTCATGAGATTTGGTAGACAAACCTTTGCAGGAGGGGCTTCCGAGCAAAGGCTCCAAATGAGAAGATGTATTTCAAGCACAACTCTCCACTAGCCTTTGCAGCCAAAGTATGGTACACATAATCTACAATGCAAAACGGACCATCACTGTCAGCTATTGCATCATCATCCACCATAACATCTAGGGGACTTAACAAAAGAATTACTCACCGGTTAACAATTTGGATTCTTCCTCTTTTAGCCCAGTTCCCTCCGAATATGCACCAAATCTTCCAGTTGTATATCGGTTTACAAGACCTGGACCCCAAGGACCCAATCCTCTGCACGCAAACCACATTTAGAAAAAATATATTGAATCTAGTATTCCAGCCCCAGCTCACTTCATGCCAACAAGTGTTCCCATGCTCATTTATCAAATGGTTTCAATTGAGTGCAATAAAATTGTATCATCTAGATGAGTATCTAACCGACCTACTGGTGAATAAGAAAATATTCTAAGAGCATACCTAACAAGCTTCTGAGGAGTGAAATTCGACTCCCATAAATGATTTAGTAGGGCGCCTTTCCATGTTGCTCTAAATTTAGTGAGCCATTCCGATTTGGCATCTGCTTCTGCTGAGAACCCAGCAGGTCCCACCAGAACTAAGTGTTGAACATGCTCAGGATGCTGAAAGATCCAGAGATATGCCCAATGAAAGTCAGATATCATCAAAAGCCAAACTATCACCTTTTTCCCATTGAGTTATACCAAGGAGGAAAAATCACCTTAAGTGCATATTTAGCAGCAACATAACCTCCGAAGGAATGTCCTAATAGAATAAAGTTACTGAGATTCTGGGCTTTACGCCATTCCTCTAAGGAGTCGATAAACCATGCCTCAGTTTCTGTACAATCAAAGAAGGACCAATGCAGTTCCATTACTGGTATAGTAGTGCCACATATACAAGCCATTTTGGTTTTAAATGAAATTTTAGCCACTGAGTACTCATGAGCATTACAGGGAATGAATACCTTCTGTGCTTTTACATGTAAAATCAGGCCTACTTGATCCACCCCACCTAGGAAGGAAAAGAGAGAACTAGCTTATTATACAGTCACAAATGTATACAAAACATGAGAACAAAAAAAATCTAGAACATCCTCACTTTGACGATTAAGACATCAAAATTTAAAACCAACTAACGGAAAAAGCATGATATCGTTAACACTAAAGCATCCAAAAGGCCATATTGTGACTAATACATGTCAGGAAGACTAGTTGCATGATACAATAGTCGCTTACCCAAGTTGATCAATAGCAATCACCCTAAATCGACTGGCAAGAGCATCGAAATTTTTGAAGAAAAAACCTTGAGAAGCACCATAACCATGAACCATCACGAGAGTGGGAGAACCCTCCTTGGCATCAAAAGTAACAGTGTTGATGTAACGTGACTCATCGCTGGAAGACCTAAACCACCTGATTTTGGAACCTGGTGGTCCTGAACCAATATTAACTTGTTCTTGTACATAAGGCGTCCTGAAGATTGTTCATCCCAAAAGAGTTAAAAACAGCTTATCCGTAATGTAGAACCAAAAAAAAAAACTCTCCTTTGACATTTCAAGCTCTAATCAACAATGTCCCAGAAACAGAGTTCATACTAAATTACAGAATTTTGAAAGATTTATCCCTAAAGCTGTGTAATTGAGAACAACAAATCTGTAACAGAGAGAGATATATGTACTCGAGGATTGAGAGAAGACGCTTCTCGGCGGCGATGATGTAATCGGTGGACGTAGGGATCCACCGGAGCGAATTGGGCCACAAAATTTTCCATCTTGATCTCGCAGCATTCGTAGCAGCAGCCGTAGCAGCAGATGAATCAGCCACCGAAGCAGTCGAAGAAGATCCCACTTTCTTCTTTGAGATTTCTTCAGCCATTCTTAGTCTTGACGCAAAACGGCTCAAGTTCATACAATAACCGAACAAAAATCACAATCCAACAAAAATAAATAAAAATCTAGACTTTCTCTCACGAATCAAGGAATCGAGATTTTTGGGAATTAAAAATTTCTAATTTTATCTAAAAAGTTTCGAGAAAGATGAGACGAAAGGTTTTGATGCGAAGTCGCTTATGGGAAATATGCTTTTTATTTGTTCTTCACACGTCATTGCCGACGTCACCTCTCCTGCAAAACACAGAAGCTTCTCGGTGGAAAAATCGGACCTGTCGGTCTGGTCAACTCTTGATAATTTGATTATGTCCTCCTTTGGATTAAGATTGTTAATGGGAAATTACCAATTAGATTAGGATTCAACGTGGGAAAGGTGAAAAGTTGCAATTTGATTCGTTTTCTGACTGATCAGTTCGGTTGGTCAATTTTGTTACATTAAAGGAGTGATCGATCATAAAGTGAAAACTCGATAAATAACATGTTTAGTCTTGTGCAAAATCCAACCGCAAAACACAAACAAAAGCTAGGTGGTCTAAGATTTTCAAACAAATCCCTAAAAACGATGATTTCTAATCATAAACCGGTTTTGACTTTGTAGACAAGACAACTAAAGCCATTTATTTAGCTTGAGCTTCTGCTGCAGCTGCTAGTAGTAGTACTAGAACTTGGGTTGTTGGAGACACCAAGACACAATGCTTCAGCCAATGGTCCACCTGGTGTTGTTGAATAGAGCCATGATGGACCTTCATGGCTAACCCACTGATGCTGGTTTGTTTCCTCTGCTTCCTCCATGGATCCTCCAGCCATTGACAGTGTCAGAGAGCTTCCCATTGCTTCGTCTTGTTTCCCTTCTACAACAAACCGCCTTGTCTCTTGGTTATGTGGTGTCTGGTTTAGACTCAATAGACTTTGCAATGCTCCAAAGCTCTGGTCCACTGTTGGCTCCTTCTGCATGAAATTCAGATCATAACCGAATCCACGTTTGAGCTCTCTGCTTGATCCATCCTTCAGCTGGACAGCGTCATGAATCTCTGGGTTTAAAGTTCCAATGGCATCACCTTCTTTCCTAAACCATCTCAATCCTCTTCACACATCAACAAAAAGAGTTTCAATCTTTCACATGTTTTCAAAGGGGATGGATTTTAAAAAGTTTGACAAGAATGCAAGTAAAAGCACCTGTGGTGATCATATGAAGAGGTAGAAGATGGAAGAGTAGAAAGCACAGGGACTTGGTTTACGGGTTGTCCGTAAAACTGAGGATAAGCTCTAGTAAACTGGCTAGTATCATTCTTAGCGTTACGAGTGTCATTGTGGTTAGATGATTGGTGAGATGATTCCACATGCTTTCTTGAACGAGGACGGCTCTTGTGTGTGTGTCTCTCACAGTATTTCTGATCAGGAATCACGTTTCTAGAGCATCTCCATTTCTTCCCATCCGTTCTCTTGCACCTCCATGGCTCCAGATCAGCTGTGTTATTGCTTGCGCTTGAAGCAATCCCCAGCTGCAACGAACCTCCTGTTGCCACTGCCACTGTTACTGTCATCCACAAAGACCACAGCAGATTCTTGTGTTCAGCATAAGTACTAAACATTTTACTTATATGCCTCCACTAAGAGGTAAAACTTCTAAAATACTTGAACATTCAAATACCATCATAATGGATTTTTAGTTGCATCAAACATGATAACAAGTGATTAAGAACATATGTAACCAAGAGAATTTGACAAAAATGGGAAGCCTACAGAAGTTGTTTGAGTGAAAGCTAGGGAGATCTTACCATCCGGGTTAGTGTTTGATGGGTGGCTCTTGGGAAAGGGTGTGAGAAGCTCGGAAGGAACAGGAACAGAAGCCATCATGTACTTATATATATTCTTCTGCCTCTCAAGCTCTTGCCACTGAGCGTTACTGAAAGCTGCACCTGCGTTTTCACTCAGACTTCTTCCGATCTCCCCTGGATTTCATCCAAACCAATTTCACACATCCAGCCAACATACAAAAAATTACAATTTTTTCATAGCTCAGAAGTCAGCAAAAGGTTAGAACTTGAAACCTGAAGAGCTCAAGGTGTAAAAAGGATCTGCTAGAGTGACAGAAGCAGAAGTGGAACCGGCAAGGGAGAACATATCACTGTGAGAAGAAGTGTATGCCTGATTGCTTGAAACAGAGAACATGGGATCGCCAAGACCAGCAGAACAGTAGCACAGGGAAGAAGAGGAAGGAGAGGAATATGATGGATGATAATGATGATGGGGTAGCACCATAACGTCTTTATGAGAATGTTCAACAACTCCAAATCCAAACCCACCAACGTAATCTTCCTTACGTTCTGCTCTTGTTGCCATTAAACTAAAACACACACAAACTCTCTCTTTCTATTTCCTGACTCTGTAATATCCACTCAAAAAGTCTCAACTTTTACCAGAGAACACCACCTCTACAAACCTTAAAACCCGATTAAAAAGCACAACAACACACACAAACAGAAAAACACAACTCTCAAAGCTTTATCCTTTGTGTTATACTTTTTTGTCTCAGTAATGGAAACCTAGGAGATACACAAAGCTTTATCCTTCAAAGCTAAAACAAACAAGCAACACCCAAAAAATCCAAGAAAGAACAAAAACAGAGAGAAACAGAGAAGAAAAAGCACCCGCCTTCTATCTTATCCTAATCTCTGCAACATAGAAAATAAAAATAAAAACCTTAAAACACACACACAAGAACACAAAGGCTCACACTCTTTGTTTATTTGTCTCTTTCTATCTCTCTCTCACAGTGCCACTTCAAACAAAACAAAGCAAAAATGAGAGGATGGGGAGAGAAATTGGGGATTTAGGTTAGGCAATATAAAAAAAAAAAAAAAAAAGAAAGAGGGAGGAGCGGTGGTGCAGCTATTTGAAAGGCTCATGAGCCATCATCTCATGATAAAGGCGTATAAATTTGTTTCCTTAGTCTCCAACATTCGACCTTGTTTCAGAATACAGACAAAAATCTTCATTAACTGTCAGCTACTACTCTCTCTCTCTCTCTTCTCCCTGACACAGACCAGTAGCATCCCACGTTGTCGTTTCCTACAACACTTAACGCCGTTAACTCTTTCTTTCTCTCTACACACCACCGCCTCTAATAAAAATCTTATTATTTACTTCGACCTTAGGTAACGTCTTCTCTCTCTCTTTTGTCTTCTTCCCAAAAACTACATACATCATCGTACCATTCACACAACAAGAGCATGCATGTATAGGATGAGGATTAAAGACTCTCCTCTCTCTCTCTCCCGTTAAGCAACGGCGTTTTAAAAGAGGGTGCTTGGAGATGTGTGTTGGTAAATAGGACCCATATGATGATATGAGGTTTCCGTGAGAGCTTCTCATTGGGGACCATAGATAGAGAGAGAGAGAGATGTGATGCTCTAACTAATTTACACCCCTTCCCCCTCTCTTCTCTCTTTGGGTCACTTTCTTAGATTTTACTAATTTCTCACCCCCATTTCTTTTCCTTCTTTCTCTTTTCGACCCCACTACTTTCAATGTCTCCACTCCTCTCATTTCTTCTGATTTAGTTAAAAAGAAAAAGCTCATCTCTTTCATTGATCACACACATGATGGTAATTATTGAGGGGGTGGAAGAAAAGGGAAATAAAGATGACTTCTAATTCTAGTTTTCTTTGTTTGTCGTATACACCTAAACATACATAGGACCACTCACCCTTAAAGTTCAAATGTCAAAACATATGGGACTATATATATTAAGGTCATTTATTTGTTTGATAGTCATATAGTAGTAGCTCAATTTCATCGGTGGTTACATATAAGTCTAAAAGAGCACCCTATTTTTAACATGAATCCAAAGTGAAACCCGACTGTTTTAAAATTTAGGAACAAGAGACAGTATCACAAACATGTTCCAAAATGTAGTGCCCGAGGCTAGCTGTTTCAATAGTGATTCCGTACTCTGGAATCGAGTCTGAGATATGTATTTCAATGTTACCTACGAATGAGAATATAACCTACTTAATGCAGCATTGGTCTAACCTCTGTTATGCAGTTTCGAGCAGATCAAGAGAAGATGCTCTACATGTGTCCAACGAGACGTAGATTGTTGAGACACCTGCCAATCTGAAACAAGAATACTCGTTAACAATTGTTGAGACAACTACATGGCATGACTACTAAAACTGTGATATATGAATGTCTCACTCAAGACCAAATGGGCCGCTATAATAGTACCTTAAATCAAGAATGGCCCATTACTAAAAAGTCCAATATTGGTGAGATTGACATTTGTAGTTCTTTGGATTCGGGTTTGGAGAAAAGTTTTCACTTTGGTTCGGCAGATTGTAGTATATTCGGTTGGGTTAGAACTGAAAATATGATGCAAAACCAAAGTTTTAAAAAACGGTTTGGTTATGGATAAAAAGCAATGTGAACCAAAACCAATACACTTTTAGGCATATAGGCCTATAGGCCTATAATCTTTCTTTCTTTTCACGTGACCTTTCACTTTTTACTTTCGCGTGTTTGGTTTCCTCAAAAGTCTTTCACCTTTTAGTTCTGCTTGGCAGAGTCAATGAGAATGAGTCATCGCCATATATGGGTGTACCGAACCCGATTCCGAACCGAGACCAAATATAATTTCGATTTCTGCCGATAGGTTTTTGTTTGGCCACGTTGATCGAACCTCGATTTGGTTTGGAAATGCCGGTTTGGTTAGTTACGTTTTACCAGGACCTGATTCTTACTAATTTTTAAACCATTAATTGATGTACAGTGTATATATAAAAAAAAAAATACATTTGCACGTTTTTGTACTGTAGTATAACTTTGATACAAAAAAATACAACTTTCAAATGGAAAACTAAACTTGCACGTTTTTGAATTGTAACACAAATTTTATGGACAAAAGGAAAGATATAAATAGCCCAAGGCAAAAAACAAATATGCATATAGCTAGAGATATGAAAATGCATGGACGAGTAACATCCAGTACGATACCCAAATGAGCTACATTGATATAAGACAGATATAGTAATATTGCGTCAGAATTGAAAATTTGATATAAAGACATCATAACCCCCGAAAGATCATGCATGTCATTTTCTTAACCTACGTGAATCCGTACCGTTTTACAGTTAGATGTGTCGATTCTTTATTTAACACCGGAATGTTAGGAATCTTTAATATATACATTAGATTTGTCAAGACTAGTATAATGGTATATATGTATAATGTATTAGTTGCTGCCTCCGTGGTACGAATTAATTATGAATTTGAGTTATCATCAATGGATATAATTACGTATATTGAAGGGAAAAAAGTAGGGAATGTGATATGTTTCAAAAAAAGTGTTACGAAGAAATTAACTACATAATACGTCGAGAAGCGGCTATGTGTAAAAAATAGGGAAGGTGATACAGATTGTTTATTGCAAACCTCTATCTAGCTATGTTGATTTCTGAAAATGTTGATTTCTGAAAATAGACATAATTGCGTGTCATGAACACAAAGAAAAAAACGAGCTAGTTAGATAAGAAAAATATGGATTAGCAAGTTTTAGAGGTACAAGAAATGAATTATTCAAATGGAATAATTATAAACGACAAAGCTTAAGTATTCGTGCATGATCATCATATCTACGATGAAAAGCCCCAAGTCATGGACTGGTTCTCCTGTTTCACAGAATGGTTCAACCACCACGCACCTCTTTTTCTTTAGGCGTTTTAATGACACAACCTCATATTTATCTTTTATATATATACTCTTTTATATAAATAGAAAATTTTGGTTATCAACTGTTAAGTATTTTCCTCTTTTCTTAATCAAATTTTCGAAGTCTTTTTCCATACAAGTATTTTGTTCATTTTAAGAATTTGGCAACTTTATACATTCATCAAGAAAGTTAAAAAAATGTTTTCTCTGCCGACAAACAATAAATTGTGTTTGCATATGATACATACCTAGAGAATGATATCTTTTTGATACAATTGTGTACATCATCTACTATATAGATAGAATAAACAAGAATCTCCCAATTTTGTCACTCCCAACTTCATTCACAAGTTAACAAAATATACTACAACATATAGTTTCTCTTACACGCTTTACTATATGGAACCTTCGGAAATTGTTTGCAGCAAAATGTATTTCCTTTTTTATTTTTACGTTCCATAATTTCTCTCTATATATGGAAATATATATATAAAAAGTTAAAATGCAATAAATTCGCCATCTTCCTATCAACATACATTGATTTTTCGACATATCCATATAAGGAGTAGTGTTACAGTTAACTCACAGCCACATGTTATTTAGCCAATGTTTTTAATACCAGACCGGTCTAACCGGTGGATCCCGTGACCTTATGTAGTAATTTTAGACTATCTTGATCAACAATAATAATATCTCACGTCCTCATGACATCATATTACATATATATTAACCATATAACACATCCATATACATTGATACAAACCTCAGATTCTTGTTTTTCTCCGTATTCTCAACTCTCAAATAGAGAGAGCGAGAGAGAGAGAAAGATAGACAGAGAGAGCGAGGTCTACATATATTATATAAAAGACATTACCCAATTACACAACTTGTCTTCCTCACGGATCTCCCTTCTTATACCTCAAGTATATAAAGAACATTTGTGTATCGAACATCTCTAAGCGTTGTTGAGCCATGGCTGCGATGAAGATAAGAAGAGCAGCGACCGTAGCAGGGGCATGGCTAAACGAAGCCGTAAGCTTCCTCGTGTTCTGCGTCTTAGACATCGTTGATCCTTTGCTTTGTTTCCTCTACAAAACAGCTGACTATCTCTTCGAAGCCGAGTGGAAGCCTTGCTATTGCTTGTCGGCCAAGGAACCCATCACGACAACTCGGGGAAAGATCCTTTTGTCTCACGATAATGGCGAATCCAAGATCCTCACTCTTTCTCCGCTTCAAGAACTCGGGTATTAATTTCCTTTTTAAAATGTTTTGTTAATGCAAAATGTATCAATATCAGAAAGGGAATTGTCCAAGTACTGTATATGTTTATTATAAAAATACGTCTAAATAGATTTTACTAACTCAATACTTTTTTCCATAAAAGATGGGAAAAAATGTCCATTTTTTTCCAGCTCAGTGACCTCGAATTTATTGAGCCCGACCTATAATAAATTTCACAATTATATATTACATAAATGTATTTGCCCAAATAAATATATTAACTAATTGGTTTTGCATCACTACATGTGTTGTTCTGTTTTTTCTCCCCTTAAAATTTACCATATTTACGTGTATATAATTTATACAAGTTCTCATAAAATATCATGACGGCCGACTCATGTTATATGCCTTTTGTTTCTCTATTAATTTCAAATTGATAATAAGCCAATATTTTCACTAGGAGTTCACATTCGTTTGATTTTCTTGCAGCGGACGTTCCAAGATTGAGCTTGAGGATATCTCTGAGACCCTGTACACACGTCCTTCTGTTCTATCCGACCTCTCTAATCTCTCGGTTAACGAGCTCAATAAACGGTTCGTTAAGGTTACTCGGTCCGAGTGTAGCGGCCATCATGAGAAGACTAAAAACAAAAGGGGTAGATCAGTAACGAAGTCAAGCTTGACGGTGAACTTCACGGTAGTTGAGATGCTTCGGGGAAAAATCAGACAGCAAAATTTGAGCAACGATGTCTCTCGATGGTCGGATTGTGACTGTGGGTTTTGCACATCATGGGCCTCTGCTTCTACCAAAGATCATTCCCTCTATGTCAAAACTCAAATCCCGAATGGTATAAGTTCACATCTTTATTTGAGTATTTTACATGTTAGGTTTTAGTACATATAGTTGCATGTGAAGTGATTTTATCTTTGGAAGTTATAGATGCAAATTAAATAGGCAATAAAAATGGTCGTCTGTATTATGAGTTGCAATTTTGGCTTAAAAAAAATGTCAATAAAATATTGTTTACACAACTTTATTGCATTTTAAAACAATCCGATTCATCATTAATACAACAGGGGTAAGAGCGAAAGAGGATGTTCTGTTTATACATGGTTTCATATCTTCATCAGCATTTTGGACGGAGACGGTATTTCCAAGCCTGTCAGCCTCCTCCTCGGCTCATAGACTCTTCGCCGTGGACCTTCTAGGATTCGGCAAGAGTCCAAAGCCAGCTGATTCACTCTACACATTGAGAGAACACGTAGAGATGATCGAGAAATCTGTCTTACAAAAACACAATGTGAAGTCTTTCCACATCGTGGCTCACTCTTTGGGATGCATTTTGGCGCTTAGCCTGGCTGCCAGACACGGGGCCTCAGTCAAGTCGCTTACCCTCCTTGCTCCGGTACTTTAATTAGTTTTAGCATATTTTGGACCTTTCTTTATTGGTTTCTCTGCATGCAGAATATAAAAGTTACATGATAAAAGTTTACAATGACTACTAAGTTTCATTAAATTATGAATCTTATGTTGGTCACTCGTTTTAGGTAGAATAAAATTGAACAAGTTAAGGAATAACGCAACTTTGTGTCAATAAGAGATGTGAGGTCTAGGAGACTAGGACTAATACAATACGTGTGCATGTGTACGTGTGGACAGCCATACTATCCAGTACCGGCGGGAGAGGCGAAGCCAAGGCAGTACGTGATGAAGAAGGTGGCACCGAGAAAGGTTTGGCCGCCAATAGCTTTTGGAGCGTCGATGGCTTGTTGGTACGAACACGTAAGTCGTACCATTTGTCTCCTTATCTGCAAACACCACCGGCTTTGGCAATTCCTTGCAAATATCATCACCCGTAATAACAGGTTTTTATTTTTATCTACTATTTTCTTCGCGTAATTAATTTTATTAATCCACCCAACCATATTACACATTTCAAGCGTAAAATTAAGATCCATAAACTTAACATTCAACAGAAAATAATACAATTTCTCATACTTAACTAGTGCACAATCAAATACATGACGGTAAAATGTTGGTGGTTTTTTAACCCGGTTGTTTGGAATATTTTGGAAATCTAGTGATCTCAAAAGTTAGGTTTAGTCTAAATTTAGAATTTTTCCCATTTTGTATGTAAAGTTCATCAACTTTCTTATTAGTGTAGGCATAGCATCATGTATATTTAATTGATAGGAACAAATGAGGGTTGCTGTAGCTAGTTAGTATACCAAACCACACCTCCAATGGAAATCTACAAACAAATTTAATTCGTAGCCGCATCTGGTCGCTGGCTAGTTAGTGTCTCTACTCAATTTACGATTATTAATTCAACTTACTCACCAAATTAATTTACATATATAGTACTACTCTACGTGGTGTTAGCTTATTCCTCAAGTTACATCAAATCACCAAAAATAGAGAGCTTTCTTTATAAAAATGGAGAGCCACGTGTTTTGACATGCCAGTACATATCTCCGTTCACTGGAGGAAAACTCTAATGGAGTCTTAGGCAACCTACTCAGACCTTATAGTACTATGCTAAATTTTAAAATTCCTACCTAAGTACTATGACTATGTGTATTTGGAACAATTGAAATTGGTTTGTCTAGGTTGGTTGATCGGCATATTTGAGTGACAAGAATGGATATATATAGAGTTTAATTTACGAATCTGTTATGTAGTTTCTACGTTTTAGGAATCTAGAGTAAATAAATGGTTAGAGATAATGCTCTCATATATCCTACCAATACAAACAACCATTAGGAATTAAATTAATAAAGGAAATGGAACAAAATTTCATACGATCAGTGCTACCAAATATAAGTTCGACTCCAAAACCAATATATAATATAACTATGAAATTATTAGTAAAAATGAAAAGAAATCAAAATTCAATACATATTTTCAAGTTTGTTTAGTTTGTCATTAGTCATAGGTACAGCAACAATTTGAGACAATTGATATATCATTTTTTATAATAGTCCTTTTTTTTAATGTGTGAAAATTATAGTCCAATAACTATGATGTAGGAATATAGTCCATTTTGTTTTATTATATATTGTACTAATTAATTTTATCTCTATCCAGGACTGTAAACTTTTTAATAGAAGGTTTCATGTGTCACACGCACAACGCAGCATGGCACACTCTACACAACATTATATGTGGGACAGGAAGCAAACTCGATACGTATCTAGACGTCGTCCGAGATAAACTAAAGTGCAACGTGACCATCTTCCACGGAGGTGACGACGAACTCATCCCAGTCGAGTGTAGCCACAACGTTAAACAGCGGATTCCTCGGGCGCGAGTTAAGGTTATTGAGCACAAAGATCATATCACCATGGTCGTTGGCAGACAAGATGAGTTTGCCAGAGAGCTCCAAGAGATTTGGAAGACTTCTTCTTGCTAAAATATACTATTCCATGATATATTTGTGATAGATTTATCAATTTGTCTATGTAATGGGGTTGGTAAAAAAAAATATTCTAAAAGTTTTTATCATTATAAAATTAAGGAAATCCTTATGTACCATGAGAAATCCAGGGAATGGAGTATTGCAATAATAATTTTCGAGTCTATTTTGTTATGATATTTCATTTTTATACGTATAATTTGGATTATAGAATAGAAGGTACGTATCTATATTAACATTTTTAAGCATTTTTGAAATAAATCCTAGACTTTCACACTATTTACCATCAATGCCATTGAGATTAATTAATTATATATTTAAGAAAATTATAACGAATATTTATCTTTTACCGAAATATCTCCAATAAAGATTTAATATCATATTTTAGTTTCATTATTTCCTCTAATCTTTATATGATATTTTATTTGTTTTTCAAATCTTTTTTATTAAATTAAACATATAAAATAATAAAAATACATTTTTCACATATGTTGCAATTAAAGTTTTTTTAAACGAAGCTATATTACTTAATCAATTTTTTCAAAAAGTATATGTATAATGTCACATTATCAATTTTTCACATCACATTTTGTACCCTCTTGAACCATTTAAATTTTTTAAATAGAAGAAAGATATAAATAATTCAGATCGTTTACCATTTACTTTTGTTTGCAGAACATATAATCATCAATGTAAACAAGTAGACATACATTGCGAAACAAGTATGATTTCTTTACCTTTTTTTTTTTTGTCATCAAGTACGATTTCATATCCTAGAATTCACTTTCAAGCGTGATCTATATCTTATCTGCCTCGGAAAATGATGAACCAAAATCTAAACCTGGTAAAAAGTAAAAACAATATCAATAACCATTTGGCACTTTGTACTAAAAGACAAAAGAACAACGTATAAAATTCATTACTCATTGTGAACAGAGGCAGAAAAATTAATATGGTCAACTCAACTGACAACATTCAATCAAAATTACAACATTCCTATAGTACTACTACCTCTACTTAGTCCTAAGTACTAACAGTAACATAAATAATCGCATATCAAACTATTCGATAGTTTATTCCTTATATTTAATATTTTTTTTTAATTCTAATTTGAGCGTCATAAAATTTTCTTACAATATCACATGAACTAAGTAAAAAAATAATTAGTTTATATGTCATTTCAACTGTTTACAGATTTATAATCTCAAAACTTCTATCAATGTTATATAGTTCTTTTTATAGTATATACTTCTTTTTTGTTTTCAGTGGAGTATACATTTTGTTTATGCATATGAATTAGCCGACGATTCCCTGGAAGTTGGTCAGATTGGTTGAACAAACTCACCAATACTAATGAATGTATTGGACCCATCCAACCATATTATTCCGTCACTACTTTAAAGCTCAACCAAATGTGATGGTGAATTATCGGAAAGCACTCGTTCTATCCCGGAGGCCTTTACTTAGAACCAAAATATATCGATTTCTTCTTTTTCAGTGTTTAGGAATTATTTGTGTTATCTACTATATGATTTACTAATTATCCCACAATCTTGATTTAACAATTCAAAACTCTACAGTTTCATGGACATAAAAAAAAATAAAAAAAAAAAAAAACAGAGGAATTTTATAAATTCGAATAGTACTGATAGTATATAGTTTTCGAATTACTAACATTGCGTTCAACATCTACTGTGTCTTTCCATGTTAATGTGATTTTCACTCATAGAAATATATTGGTTGCGAGATTTGATTTGATATATTTTCTTGTGATCTGAACTTCTGAATTGTAATTAACCTCTAGCTACATACTTAATCGTATAAATAAAAATTACGAAATATATAATATTTGAATTATTTACTTTATCGATCGATCGTTTTCAGTTAGAAAATAAGTCCACTCCATCACAAATCAAAATTTACTTCACATATAATTATTCACAAAAAAAGTTCTCATGTACATAAATAGAATGAAAAGAATTATAAAGACTTATGAATAACGTTTTTAAGAAAAATAACCAACGATCCCGGGAATGTATTATATTATAGTTTTAATATTGATGGCATAGAGCAACCTTACAAGATACTGTATATATATATATATATATATATATATATATATAAATAAAATAAAAGACCAAAAAAGCAACCCAAAATGTAATAATGATAATAAGATCTGAACCAGATCAATTCATTAAACTTGTTTAATTTTTGGGATTTTCCAAGTAAAAGTTGCGTTTCTCTTCCTCGTCCATGAATGCGGTAACGTGAAAAGACTTGCCGATTCCCATAGGAGTCTTGAAGTAAATCTTCTTGCTCTTTGGCTCCTCCATACTCATCTCCACGATCGGTACCCACATAAACATCTGCTTACTCTTCACTCCTATACATTTATAACACACAAATACATATCACATAAACAAATTACAAGCTATATATATTATCATTTACATTTCACAAAAAAAAGCTATATATCTACATAAACTATATAGATATATATATATCAGAGATCGTACCTGTCATCTTCTTCATACAACACTTGTCGACATAGGCGGTGACCTCGAGACCGTAGGAAACGCGAGTGTTGGTGGCTTCGAAGAAATGCTCGTAAGGAGTGTCTTGCTTCATCCACACGTATCCTGTGGCCATAACTCTTCCACACTCCACAAGATTCTTCAAAGGCATCACTCCTTTTGGAAACCCTAGCTCCTCTAGAAGCTCCAACGATTTCTTGTAACATTCTTCCGCTCCGTACACGATCTCTGCCCCTTCTCTCTCCCCTCCGAGAACGACGACTCCTTGGCTCGCCATTTAGGTTACGTACGAGATATAGAATTAACAAAAACAACAAA
Organism: Capsella rubella; assembly: GCF_000375325.1. Classification (NCBI taxonomy): domain Eukaryota; kingdom Viridiplantae; phylum Streptophyta; class Magnoliopsida; order Brassicales; family Brassicaceae; genus Capsella; species Capsella rubella. Next base: position 6,310,900 of record NW_006238917.1, read on the forward strand.
AAAGTAATGTTTTCTTCAAGATATGAAGAGGAATATAAATAGTGTTTTTGTGCTAAGGATTTTGGAAGATATATAAACTTTTAACGAAATAAAAAGAAGAAGATATGAAGATATTAGAATATGGGGTTGGTGGTTGAACGGTGGGTTGTGTGATTCATTTATTTGTTTGCCTAATTCTCTCTCTTGTTACTTTCGTGTGGTTTTTGTTTGTTCACCTAATTACCCATATATATATTGTTTTCTTTGGTCAAAGCAATTAAGCACATATATATTTGATTTTTAGAATAGTCAACTTATATCTTGACTTTCTTAGAATTATGGCATTTTATTACTAAAATATGATTATTGTATTAGGCATTTTATTGAATAGAATCTCGTAGCAGAATCTTATCCCAGTAATAAATTTTAAACTGAAATCTAGTGTTATTTAATTCCATACAAAAGAAATTATTTGGTTTTGATATAGCTGAATTTACTAGATTTTATTACACCAAGGTGTAATTATATATGGGCTAAGCCCATAACTTTTCGAAATAAACTAATTGAAGATAACCGAACTTATAATGTGCTGATAACCGGAAATTAAACAAATCAAGATGTGTTAAACAAATTATACCAACAAACAAACAAAAAACAGAGCACGAAGTATCATGAAACAACGATTCCATATAAGTAGATTTAATTTTACTCTTGATTCCTAGAAAAAAAAAAGAGATGTTCTTGTTCATAACTCATAAGCTTTCTTATTATTCTAAGATTAGGATGATTTTATAATAATAATCCCTGACGTCTTCTAACTACTCTAACATCATAAGTCTCTTTTTGTTCTCTTCTTTGACTGATCTTATGAAGCTAAGAACTTCATACATATCGGAGGCTTTACTCCGGCAAGTGCAAGCACCGCCGCAGGTAAAGTCCAAAGCCCTTCACCGCAGATTAGCCCTGAAGCCACCGCCGGAACCATAACCTCTGCTTTCTTCCGATTCATCTTCTCCCAAACAAACACAATCAAAGTCCCTACACACATGTCGATCGCGAAATAAGCTCCGACCAGGAACGGAACCGCCATCGCCGTCGGAAGTGGCATGAACCTTCCAATCTTTGCTGGCGTAAGATCTCTGACGACGTTGACCAAAACAGCAAACCCAAAAAACCCGTAACACATTTGGAGACAGTGAAGAGGCAGAGCAGAGAAGCCTTGCACCCCAAGAATCGCCATGTTTCTGTAAATCAAAGCGTAAGGAGCCTTGAATTCACCGTTAGGGTTTCCAACGTCGAACGCTTTGTAGAACAGAAAGAAACTCAAAGGCGTCACGATGCATCCAACGACTGTCCCGATCATTTGGCTAGCGAACATAGCCTTAGGTGACGTCATCGTGTAATGAGCCGTCTTGAAATCTTGCATCAAAATACAAGAAACCGAAACAACTGATTTGATCAGTCCACAGCCAGCGAGTCCGGCTACAACTCCGTTCTCTCTACCCGTCACAGCCGCGATAACGAAAAGACCGATTTTTCCGTAGTTATAAGCCATGTTAATGTCTGTAAGTCCAGCTCCATAAGCGTTACAGAACGCTAGAGAAGGCGCGAAAATGTAAGCTACAATAACGTAATACCATTTGAGCTGAGGAAATATCAGAGGAACCACGACGGTTGAGACCGCAGCAAAGCTAAGATATCCGGCAACTCCGATCCACATCGGGATTTTGTCCCTGAGGAAATTCTCATCTTCCTTGAGGTCTTTCCTTTTTCTCTTGTGATCCACGTCATCAAGATCATTAGGTTTGTTCTTCAATCTTGCGTTGATATTGACAATGGTGACAAAGAGGATCTTAACGAAAGTGTAGAGACCGTCACCAAGGATTAGAGCTACGGATAAGAAGACTTTGTAGCCGTATATGCTTTTCATGTTGTGTTCGTCGAGATTCTCAGGGAACCAAGAGCCTTTGAGTTTATCAAGAAGAGGCCACATTAAGCCATAAGAGAGGATAGCTCCTAAAAGCAAAGAAAGGTTAACCAAATGTGAACAGATCATTCCTGCTCCCACAAATGTCATACTGAAATCAAAAAAGAACCTGCAAGAAAAGGATTTCATGATTTAGTATATGATTCAAGAAACTCGATTCATTTAAAAACTTAATTCTTACGTTTGTTTCCAAGCTTTCAAGCCAAAGGTTGGGAACTGAGAAAAGCCACAACCTTCAATACCAGAGAAAAACCACTGGAAGAAACCCCACAAGAAACTAAATGAGAAGTATTTCATAAAACCACGCACTTGTTTCCTGCAAACCGATTCCAACTAAAAGATTAGGCCACTTATGTAGCAATATCACCTCTTTTTTTTGTAAAATAGGTGAATGAACTTACTTGGACTGTTCATCTCCTTGTGTGTGGAAACCATTGATGAGAACAGCAGTAGCTAAACCACTCGGATATGTTAACTTTAGATCAATAATCATAACCTTCCGGAGAGGGATCAAGACGAAAAGACCGATGAAACAGACAACAAAAAGATAAGCAGTCATCCAACCAAGCCCTGGTTCTTTCACACTCTTCTCAGAATTACCTTCCAAGTTCACACCAGACAACACATATGTCTTATGATTTAACCCCAGAAGATAAGAAGCAAACCCACCTGAAAAGTGAAAAAAAAGAATACTCAAATTATTTTAAATCAAAATTTCACAACTTAGATTTTATATCCCAAAAAGCAAAAGCAATAGCAATATCAACCCTTTTGTTGTGACCCAACTAACCCAAAAGTTTTATATAAAAGTTCAAATATTTTAATATGTATGGAACTGTTCTGCAGATCCTCCCAATGACTCTTTACTTGTTTCCCAAGAAAAATAAACTACTAAGGAAGAAATAAAAGCAGTTATGTTCTTAACCTCCAACGGCAATGCCGTAACAAGCAACAGCAGATGTCTGAATCATTGTGTTCTCTTGTCTAGTGAATGGCTTGGCGACAAATCCTGATTTCTTGAGAATCTTAGTCCATGTCTGGACAAAGACAAAAGCCAGTAAAGCTGCAGAGCTGTTGAGATTTGGAACAATCCCTGTCGTGAGATTTAGCTTCTGAGCTATCACACTGAACACAACTCCGATCACTATGCTCACTAACACTCCTCTCACGGTTATCTGCTTCGTCCAAGGTTCGATAGTCCTCCCAGACATCTCTTCCTCTGTTTCATGTTCTTCTTCTCGTAGTGACAGTCCATTGTTGTCTTCCTCTTCTTCTTCTCTCTTCACGTTCTTTCTCTGCTCTATTTCCATGGAAACTGAAGGAAAAAAAATATTAGAGTATTTGCAAATGAAAATTCTTGGAGAGTTAAAGAGTTATCTTTGATACTTATATACATACCAGAATGTTTAGGAATATGAAACTCTGCTTTTTTTAACCTGTTTAATAAACAAAAAACACTACTTTATATTTTTTATTTTTTTGGGTTTGGAAGAGAATATAGAAGAAAGCTAAAGAACACATAGTCTCGACCCTCTTAAGTGCGCATGTCCGACACGCGCATTGTCCCACGTAGACGAATCCGTCAAAATACAAACGCCAAAGTTGTAAACGCAAATTCTGTGAGCAAAACAAAAAAGGGTTGGGAGAAATTTTGGTAGACAAGTCAAGTGGCCAAGTAGATTGTCGTTAGCATCTTGTTCTAAAAGGACATTTATTGAATGATATTTCACTGAGTTATTTTATTTGTTTGTAAGAATCTTTGAATTCTTATTACAGCCAAATGAAAAATGTGTGGTTCTTGTGGGTGCAATGATTTAAAATGTCCTTTTTGATCAAGGGTTTTGAAAACAAAATTGTCTCCGCAATCACATCGTCGTAATGAAATGTCTCTTACGTATAAAATTTCCACTCTCCTTAACTTTGATGTTTTTTATTTGTTTTCAAAGATAGTCATTATACTTAGTTTTGACTTTTGAGTATAAACTTTCGAAACTGGCCTAGGTTTATGTCCATGTGAAAAGCCACTGAATATTTTAGATAATTCATCATAGATAAGTTCATTAATTAAGAATGTAAAATCCGAAAAAAAAGAAAAAAAAAAGAAAAGAAAAAAGAATGTAAAATCCATTGCTAGTTTTCAACCAAGAATACACAAGTTACTAACAGTGGAGAAAGAAGTAATTCAACATACGTATATGTTGTTGTTCCCGGTCTGAGAAGGTTATGAGTCTTATTGCCCAATTTGTTCGACTCAGACTTATCATTTTTAAACCTCTTCACGTTTGGATAACGAGCTTTTCTAGTTGTACTATATATGTACCTTAAAGTTTTGCTATAATTTAATATAAACCTCCAAAACAGATTTTGAATTAATTAATCTGAAAGGAAAAAACTCGAAATTACCTTCCTCAATTACTTTTTGATTATTCAGAAGTCAAAAAATATTATATTAAAAATGAATATGTTAGACTTAATTTATGGAACTATTTTATATAAGTAACGTAGGCATGCCAATAACCTTAAAAGAGATTCGAAATTTGATATTTGTTTAAGAGAATTATAACATTTTTATGATGAGGACATGAATATCCAAAACCCATAATTGTAGAATAAACTGAAAATGAAATGTATATAGATGCTATAATCGCGTATAGATGTGAATATAGTGAAAGTAGTGAGATTCTAAACGAGTCTGGCTCAATGGACCATAAGACCGATACTTCCACATGCCACGACAAAGACAATTCACTTTCTTCTTTTCTTTTTCGTTTATCTTTCAACGCAATCTTTCGTCTCAATTATTATTCGACGAATGAAGTCCATTTTATATAACTCCACAGTATTTAGGAATAGAGATCCAGCTTCGAGAGTGTGGACTTTTATTTTGTTTTCCTTCAACTACTAATGAGTAATGACGTAGTTGATGTTATATGATAACGAGTTTGGAACAAATGTTACATCTCTAAATAATTTCCTGAAGAATTGTGGAACAACAATGTAAACGAAATCAAATTAAACGTAAAGAAATGTGGAAAGAAAATACATCCGAGAGAACCAATTTATTAGGACAACTGACACAAAACATATAACTAATGGGTTACGTGTGGTCTAAAGCTTGTGCTTTGAGCATGTGGGTTATGTTTCATGAAAGTTCTATCCAAATTCAATTAGTAATGAGTTGGTTATACCTTTATCATATATTATGTTAGGCTAGATCACATTTTTATTATGAAGTTCCTAACATATATCATTACTAAAAAAGATAAAATTTAATCACAAAACTAAACATAGTAATTGATAAAATCTAATATAGTGGGTACAAAGCTGAAACCAAAACACTTTAAACTTTTCAACTAACATGTTGCTTTCTAATATGACATAGAATGCGTGTAATTACATAGGGATTAGTCTTACTAGGGATTAGATTCGCCGACTATTTATCAAAAAATGGAGGAAAAAAACAAAAAATATAAATAGAGTGGGGATAATGATAGGTGGATGGAGACGAAAGAAGAAAAAATGAATACTACTCCTTGACACCATTCATTTGAGAAAGAATCTCATTCACTCTTAAAGTCACAACTTATCCTTCTATAGCCCTACTATACCATACATTGACCCCAAACTATGACAATGACTTTTTTTGACCTTTCTCCAAAAGTCTTTAACTCTTTCATTTCTTCATCCAACTTATGCGTTTGCGGCCAAATCGCTTATACCGACAGCGTTTCCATCAACGAGTACTATATTCTTATCATCAAGTAGTAGTGTAGTACTATTATTCTTTACTTTAATTGTCATGTTACGCCTAAGCTTTTGGTTTCACCTTAGTTTTTATTTCGGGTGGAATGTTGTTGCCTTTAGTTATTTATTTAGTGACTAGTTGGGAAATAAATGTAAGAGATAATGACCACGTTCTTACTTACATGCCCATGTTACCCTAAGTTGTAATTTATCACTATCAATCCATATATATGATGGGCATAAAATATCAGTCACATGCGTCTAGTCTAGTAATAACAAATTTAAAATTTATGTGTCGATCTCTAGTCCGTGTCTGACCGAAACCTATAAAGACAAACTACGAACTATCTACGCAGTTTGTTGTTTTTAAAATACTCAATTTGCAGTGCCCAAATGACAAATCAGATGTTGATAGTAGTCAAACTCTACAAAAACCAAAATCATAAAACTGAATGTCTTACATCTATTAGTGTGACCTACAAGATACCAATCCTGTTTTTTTTTTTTTGTTAAGCTTAAGTTGATTTTGGGTTTAAGTACACTCCCTAAAATTAAACTGAAAAATCCAGCTGAAAGTGAATATGGTAACCCTATTATATATAGTTCATGACATGTTTTGGATTCTTAGCAAAATAACATGAGAATCAGCCAAGCGTATAAGCCCGGCCCATTAAGGTTTATTTTAATAAACTTTGATATCTTTACGTATTAAAAAAGCAATTCGGCTTTTTATGGCGCAAAAGAAAAGAAGTGTGACGTTGAAAAGAGAACCCAAAACCAGCGGCTGAAGATCATGTTGGGGACCTTTATATTTTTTTTATACAAAAATCATATCTCTAATCATTATTATACACAGCGCCAGAAAAATATCTGCTCTCAATAAACAACAACAACAAAAGTTAAGATTCTCAGTCACGTACATCAATCAGTACATGTATCATGAAATTATGCAACTTAAAAAATGTATTCGTTTACTTAACAAGGGTATAACTTTTACTAGAAAATAAATCACTGTAAGAATGGAGTAATCTTGTATAACTAATTAAGGTCAATACGATCTTAAATCAAATTGTCCTATACTGGCTTTGGAATTTAGCTTTGGATTGATTTCTTTAGTTTGTTTTGTTAGTCCGATTGTAGTATTCAATTCTCAAAAAAAAAAAAAAAAAAAACACAAGGGAAACGACAAGGAAGTGGAAGTAGACAAGTTGTGAGAAGAAGACAAACAAAGAAGCAAAGCAAAGTTCTGCACACAATTGTGCAACTCAAGAAGAGAAACCACGTTACTACTTCATGCTCGCTGTTGGTATTTTAGACATATGCAAATCATGCAAACCGTGCGTGATGATGAAGCCACACCATACACCATATACATTACTTGGTGTCTTGATTTTGACCAAGAAGACTTTAAAATATAAACAAATTAAGTTTGTCCAAAAAAAAAAAAACAAATTAAGTAAAATTTCGTCGAGACGTCCACGTGAGCGGCCAAACCGCGTGCCACCACCCCTAGAATTCAAACAAAACAGAAGTCGCAACTCGCCACCTTCTCCTTCTCTCTCTCTTTATGTTTCCCTCTAAAAAGAAAGGCCGATCCTTTCACAAGTTTACATCTAAAAGTAATACGTAAAACAGAGAACCCAAAAAAGAGAGAAATGTGTAGATCGACTGATTTCGAGAGGTACGTTGAGAAAGAGAGCTTAAAGGTTAAAGCTTTCTTCGTCCGGTTCACTGGTTTGCCCACCCGATATTCTTTACCCGACTCTCTCACTCTTCTCTACCCACCTCGGATCAACGAAGCTGCTTTCGAGCTCGACGGCTCCAAGGTCCGACCCGATTCCCCTGCTTTCGTCACACTCCACAGGGTCGTCAAAGGATGTGACGTCATTTACGGGTCTAGGGAACGTGTCCGGGTCTGGGATGGGATCCGTTTCGAGGTTTACATGAGTGAGGAGAGGGTCGTCAAAGGTATCTTCAGAAAAGACGAAGGAGAGAACTGGAAACTTGAGTGCGAGTGCGAGATGGAGGATGAAGGAACAGCCGAGGTTGTTGTTGCCGCCGAGGGACACGTCGCCACGGCCACGATGGCGAGAAAACATAGACGGAGGAGGAAGCAGAGGATCGGGTTCGAGTGTCTGGAGGAGATTCCGGAGGAGAGGGAGGAAGGGAGGGAATCCGACGGCGGTGTGTGTTTTTGCACGTGCAGCGGCGGCGAAGAAGAATGTGACGACGGAGATGGAGAGTGGGAGGAGGTTGAGTGGACGGCTGAGATGGAGTCTGAGACGGAGGGAATGGGATGGGCCGTTGATTTGGGGATTTGGGTTATGTGTTTGGGTGTTGGCTATTTGGTGTCTAAAGCCTCTACCAAATCCTTGACAAGTCGGAGAAGAAGAAGAGCAAGAACTTTCTTCTAGAGGATCTTTCGTTTCTAGTAATCTCAATCAGTTTTAACTTAATTGTATAATAACGTTCGAACATAATGTAAAGAACACCACGATTTTGATTACAAGAGTCTGAAAGGTACTTTATATTTGAACATAAATCAATTAACGTAAGGCAAATTCAGAATAAATTTTTGAAGAATCTGATAAATAATAATACAAAGTTGAATTTACAAATTTCAATACACAAAAGAATCCAAAAGCTTTCTTTCTTACTAGTAAATATGATACACCAAACCAAAGAAAACAAAAATTGATCAAGACGTGGGATTATATATTTCAAAGTAAATTATAAGCAAATATGTGAAAGGAACTTACTTCTCCCTTTTTTATTTATTTCTGTATTCGTTTCTGTCGTCTATAATCTATTAGTTTACATGGGAAGCAGACATCGGTCACCTTGTTTTCGCCGTCATCCTATCGTCTGAAACCTTACACGGAACCCAGCTGAAGAAACTGATATCCTCTTTGCTTCACTGTCTCTAAGCTCTTGTCTGGTTTTTGCTGTTATAACCAAACGAGACTTCACTCTTTCTCCTACAGGTTCTGTGCAGTTTAGTGTTACCAGTGTCCCTGTCCCTTCTGGTTACACTTGTTCCCGACCCGTGAATGCTTTCAGTTTCTGTTGCAGCTGTACACAAACATAAAAGAATTGCTTGATGACACGAAACACAACAAGGGCGTTCTAACTAGTTGAAAATCTGTTTAACTTACTTGGTTGTATTTGGATTTCTCTATATCGAGTTCTTCCGTTAAGTCGTCCAGCCTGAAAATTTTGGCAGTTAATGCTTGCAGCAAGATGCACTTGGAAAGAATAGACTATATCATTCTCTAGAAACAAAAGCTTTTCTTTAAGAAGAGCACTTACCTAGCACGGAGGTCAGAAATACTACTAAGTAGTAACCTCTCCCTCTCGCAAGCCGCAGGTTCAACCTGTAATCCATATAAGAGGTTGAGTAGATGAAGTTACAAAGTCACATAGTTAACCAGCTGTGAGTAATATCTTTGATGAATTTTTTGAGAACATATATGAAAAATCAACTTACGTTTCCATTACTGTCTGAGCGAGGCAAAGGTGGTAACTTTCCAGATTGAGAACCTACAAGGAAGATGAAGGTACCATAACTGAATAGAATTCATCATAAGTTATAACATCACAGTAGATTGAAGTATAATTGTCTATCATACCTTCTGTTGCCTCTGCGGGTTGTAAACTATTCAGTAAATTCATAATAAGATCCTGCAGGGAAATAGTTCAATTGCGGAAGTTAAGACCCTGCTAATTATTTAATAAGAGACGAGTCTCATGTCTTGAAGGATGTTCCTCACCTGTTGTATAGAGTTTTGCTGGAACAGATGATGAAGCTGAGGCATGATGAGTGTAGAAGACGAAGAATGGCTACTTAACTCATTGTTGGTCTGCGGCTGAACTGTTGGCTGTAGGATGGAAAACAAGACTAAGACTAGATACAAAATTTTCAACGAGTAAAATAAAATCTACTAATGAATGACTTGAAGGCCCCTTTGAGGTTGGCAAACTGACCATTTTGGGCTCAAGTATCCAGTTACCCACACTTGCAGATTTTCTCAGTGGGGACACCTAGAAAATTAGTGTACAATTTTATCAAGTCAAGAACTCAGTTTAGGAGAAATCGATCAGTCTACACTAATAAGCAAAGACAAGAAAACCAACCTGTGGAGATCGACGAGGGACTATACTTAATGGAACATCCTAGAGTAGATTGTATGATTAGTTACAGTCAAAGAATAGGAAATCATATAGCAGTACATTATATAACATGTTACAAACCTTTGCAAGATCTACATTTCCTGATGTTACTGAAAATCGTCCTTTTTGAACCAGATTAGCCTTTGACTTATCATCCAGAGAATCACGGAAGCCTATTCGATATGGACAAAATACTCTTTAACACAACTGCAAGAGAAGCAATAAAACCACTAAGCTGCACGAAGATTGCCAATGTTACTTGCTCACCTCCTGAGTATTTCATGGGAGCTGACAAACTGTTTGCAGAAGCACGGGTTGAAAGATTCAAAGGACCACTAAAGCTAGGTGCTCTTCGGACTGTTGGTGCCGGCTGCTGTTCACTCTCGGATCTAGCAGGTTGAAATTACAAGTTGGATTTTTTGAAAGTTTCTATATAAAGAAAAATAGATCTGAAGTGACTCAAGCAACAATTAGCAAATGTCAAACCTTTCAAAGATATGACCTTTCTCGGAAGCCGAGTGGCTCAATACGGTCCTGCTTGTAAGTGGTCCACTCTGGCTTTGGCGTCTTACTGGCTTAACCTTGGCCTCGGGAATGTCATGCTCTGAATTTGGTGACATTCGTTCTAAAGAAGAAGCAGTTGTTATGAAAGTGAATTTCTCTTCGTATGTTCGTTCTTCCACCTCAGTATTGGAAGCCTTTTCCTTTCCGTTCAAGTTTTCAAATGGTAGAAGCTTATCAAATACTTGCTCCCTGTCATTCACCTGCAGGGTTTTTTTTTAAGATATATTCAGACCACCAGACTTTGATACAAAGGAAGTGAAATTTAATATATGCCTTTTTCTAAATTTTATCGACAGATTACTCGCCTTATTAAACTGTGCACATAATATTTCTTCATCTTCCTTGCTCTCTGCTAGATCATCGTCATCACTTAGCTAGTACACAAACAAACAATATAAGAACAAGGATTATGTGATAAAACCAATGAACATAAACTAAGGATAGTGCAACAGCGAAAAATAAAATTACCAAAGATGCTTGTGTTTTCAAGTCTCTGACGTCAAAATTCCAAGCGCTCACTCCTCTTTGGTATTCGCTCTGACATAAAAATGTTGTTTTATGTCCACTCTGCCATTTGACTCATAAAGTATTTAGGCATTAATGTCAAACTAAGGGGTCTGTCACCTGTGATTTAGCTTCCTCGTCAGCAGTGGCCATTCTTTTTAATGCAAGCTGCTGAGCATCCTTGGCCTGTCATGCAACAACCCGCTCAATAACGTAAGAACATGAAAATTTCGCCTAAAAAGCTGAAACACAAAAAGAACATGGCTAACCTGAAGCGATTTTACACGTGTCCCAAGAGGTGGTAAATCGGAGAATAACGTTTTCACAGAAAGTTCTGGAGGCTTCGTGTGTTTGAAACAGGAGTGCTTCAACAATTTCTCAGCAGTTGGCCTTTTCGTTTGATCTTTCACCAAACACATTGCTACCATTTCTTTAAAGGACTGGGCACAACTGAAAGTCCTCTAATTAGTTTAGTAAAAATATAAATTGCAAATGAAAAACAGATACATTTGAAAATCCAACAATAGTTGATCAACATAAGGAATACACCTAGAAAGAACACGAGTACCTTGGAAAATTTCTTATCACGATCATAATCAAGGCCAGGAGGAGCGTTTTGAATAGTCATTAGGAGCACCTGAAACCAGGAGAAATAAGAATCAGAGCCATTTTAATAGATTCACATACAGACAAAAACCGAAAAAGAGAGATTAAACACCTTCATGGGGGGATATTTTGAGAAAGGTGCATGACCATGGGCCAATTCAAGTGCTGTTATACCAAATGACCAGATATCAGCCCTGTTAAGAAATGACAGAAGAACAACCAACCAATAAGCTATATTGCGTTTATTTGTTCCACAGTATAAACAGTATTTGATATGCATCACCTAGCAAATATGTTTACAATTGGATTAGAGGCAGAGTAGTTTGACAGGTTGTCTTACCATGCATACCGAAGTGAGCTACTTTCTATATTACACAAGAAAACAAGTAGAAAATACAAGTGTTTTATCTATCATTTGGGATTAAAAGTATAAACTCACTTGGAATTGTATCCATTTCCCGGCTGCAAGACTTCTGGTGCCATCCTACAAACAGAAACCAGAATATAAATGTAAGCGCCATTGAATATAGAGTGATGGTAAAGTGAAAAAAGAGAGAAGTACAATAACTGACCAGCAAGGAGTACCAACAAATGTGTTCCTTGCACGTTGCCTATCACCATTATCAAACAAGCAAGCAGAGACGCCAAAATCGCCAAGCTTAATCTCCCCATTGTCATCAAGAAGTATGTTTCCAGCCTAGGATAAAAGGGAAAAAAGAAAACAAAATTTGAATAAGTTGTCTGGACGCAAGATATAAAGTCCAGTGAGCTGATAGAGTTTCACTTTTACTACCAACCTTAACATCCCGATGGATGTGGCCTTGTTTATGAAGATAATCAAGAGCTTTAAGAGTTTCTTTCAGTAAACAACATATAGCTGACTCTTCAAATCCGTCTGAATATGCAGTCTTCATAAGATGCAAACACGAACCTTGTGCCATGAACGGCATAACGACCCAAAGACTGTGGTCGACAGAAAATGAACAGAACGACTTTATAACGTTGGGATGGTCTATCAAACTCATAGTCTGAGATTCCCTCCTAATATCATCCTAAAAAAACAAAAGCACCCTGTCATTAATTCATAGATAAAAAAATCTAGGAAAAAGAGAAAACAAATTGAAAGAACAGATAGGCGGAAGAAACAAATACGACAACAGTTCAATACTAAAATGCAACCCCAAACATGAAACGCTAAAGGACAGATCTCATAGCGGATTCAAACTAGGGAAATCATCACTAACTAGCTTGAGAATAAGGTTGAACATTAAGTTCCTCAGCCTCTAGGACTGCTTGTGGAAATCATCTAAAGACTAATAACACTTTAATAAAACTCAACAAAACAGAACAACTAGTCTTAGTCCCCTTTCAGACGACAAAAGCTTTACCGCTTGCCACTATGTGAATAAAGCAGCACAAATTTAGCAACTTACCCCATGATCTCGAAACTTCTACTCTAGAAACACAAAAATCTACACTTAAAAGGCAGAGAATCATGAACAAAAGATGTCAAAATAAGGAGCTCAAGTAAGGCCTTTCTCCAGATTGATCTAATACAAAAGCAATAAAAGACTAAGGAAAACGAACCAGATTGCTATTGCATCGATCGAGATCCAAACACTTGATAGCGACGACTTCCTTGGTCGGGAGATAGATCGCTCGATACACAACAGCGCTAGCTCCATGTCCTATTTCTTCCATAAGCTTATAGTCTTTAGGATTCAAAGAGTAACCTCTCTGCAGCTTGCCACTACCACTTCCACCACCACGACCAACAGCAACAGTACTACCTCCTCCCACCATCTTCTTCCGTCGCTTCAAAACCGCCCTGAATACCACCGAATCAAAAACACAAGAAAAAAAAAAACAGTACTTTGGCCTTCAGATACAATCACAAAATGAATAACATAAAATGGAAGAAACAAAATCTGGAGACTAGTAGTTGTTTACTCGAGAACAAGTCGAAACCCCATTGAAATTGAATACTAATTTCCTTTTGATTAATTTTCTCTATAAAAAAATTATGTTTTTCACTTTCTCTGCTTCCTATATTTTTTCTGATCAGTTGACCTCCACGACAAACGCGATTGAGAGCGATAGAAAGACAAAAACAACTCTTGTGCTTACGTGGTTTATCAGTAAAGCTTCTCAGATTATTACACGTGGATGTAGTATAATTAATGAATGGCTAGGAATTGCCTTGACCCATCTACCTTCCTTTGGGTTATTCACGAGTGACTAATGACTTGACAATGATTAATATTCCTTAATAACTTTTTAGGACAAAGATTAAAAAAAAACTGAAAATTATCCAAAAATGGAAGCAGAAGAAAGAAAAAATCTAATTCTTTTTTACTGGATGATTAAATATAGAAAGATTTACATTTTTCAACCAAAATATACAATAAAAGTCTTCAGAGAATATTTAATTTGTTAATTCTTACATTAGTCAGAGCTAGGAAATGGCCTTAAGATCTTCATTTTGAAACAGAAGTCCAAAGCTATAGACGCAAACGCAAATATCAAAACACTTTGGGACACCAGAACGGCGCCGTCTATGCCATGTGATAGCAAGCTTTCCCAGCTCAGCTCTAATGGCGGTCCTCTGCTCAACATACCAAGTCCTATATTTAACACAACAACAACATTAAAAAATCAGATTTAGAATAAATCTTCTCTTTGTCCAAAAAAAAGAAGAAAAAATCTTCTTTTGTTGAAAAAAGACAGATCCAAAATAGTACAGGTCAGAGATTAATAATCAACTCAGCAATTATTTTAGAATATATCAAATACTTGATTAGTGATCTATTACTGTCAAATTATATATAAATTTCAAAACAACCAAAGGGCGGGGACAAGACAACGATGGGATTTTTCCAGCTCATACTTCCACACAATACATAACAAGACAAAGAAAGTCTTTTTCTTTTACCATTTCTTTCCCTAATCCATTGCTTGTGAAAACACACAATTTCAATCACAAACGTATACGCTTTGACCCATTCGTAGAAGTTGAGATCTGAAACAGTAACCAAAGGTGTTTTGTTACCTTTTACAAACCCAAAGGCGGCAACGGCTCCAGATTTGAGATGACTATCATCCAAGTCTCTTCTGACTGCATACCTGAATGTGACTCCAAACAATGCACAGCTCGCAAACGCTACTCCCAGGGGTAGAACAAGCTGCTCGATGCTCGAGACCTGAGATAGAGCGAATGGGATTTCTGTCATGGTCCCAACCGCAGCTGCGATCACTGCTGCCTTTGCTGATTCTATTCTCTCCTTGTCTTTATCAATCGAATAACCTTTTTCTGAACTTCCAATTGCCGCGGTATCTGCTAAGGACAAGGAACGTTCTGCTTCCTCAACCATTGATCTTGCTGCGATGATCTCCTGCTGGCATTCTGCGATCTTGAATCAGATAATTGAGTAAGATGAAACATGTTCTGTCTCCTTTAGGAATTTCGTGGAAGAAAAACATGAGCTTTCACTGTCTATGATAACAAACTAAAGACTTTGTTCGGAAACAATAGAAAACCAAAAACGAAATCTCATATTGCTACCAAAGTCATGATTTTTAGTAACCTTATCTGATGGATTATCTTCACAGAAACAAAGAGAAAACCCATTTCCAGGTTTCAATCACAAAAGCTACACGCCTACACCATTGATAGTGATTGAAACTCTGAAACTAATCAATAACTTGAACCTAATAAAAAATGCTACCAAAGTCATGATTTTTAGTAACCTTATCTAATGTGATTATCTTCATTTTCACACAAACTAAAGAGAAACCCCTCTCCCAGGTTTCAATCACAAAAGCTACAACATTGATAGTGAATGAAACTCAGAAACTAATCAATACGTGAATCTATCCTTAGCATACAATGAACAAGTTTACTATTCCACTGAAATTGAATAAAGATTAACCAGTCTTCTCTGAAAGTAACCCTAAATCCATCATACTCTACAGAACCTCCCAAAATCTCAAATTCCAAGCGCAATATAACCAAATGTTTAAAGTTCCATCATCCTTATATCTACACGAAAAAAGCTCTCACCTCTGAGGCTCTTGATTCAAGCTGATTAACATAATCCTGTAGCAATTTCGCCTCAATTTCTTGCCTCTCTATATCTTCGAGCTCTCGCTTCGCAATCTCCACTCTCAAGGAAGCTTTTTCCAGACCATCAAGCAAACCCTTGTTCTCTTCTCTGCTCAGTAGCTCCTCCACTTGATTTCTCGCAATACCAGATAGCGATTTCTTCAAATTTCCGCCGTCACTTGAGTTTGCTACATTCTCTTCCGATGAACTTCTAATTCTCCAGTTTCGGGATCTGCAATGAGGAGAACTGAACCCATTCGGAAGTTTGGGATTCAGAGTATGAATTTCTGATGAAACCACTGGATTTGGTTTCCATGGAAGCGATTGAAGAGATAAATATTGCATTTTGATGAATAAACGAAAAAAACACTTCAGAGTTCTCTATCTCTGGTTGATCCGTTGCGAAGAATGGCCACTAAAACGATATGATAAAAAAACGGCAAGCTTTGTGAAGGCAAACGCCCATACTTTTCCACAAACGACATGCATTCTAATATTCGAAACTACAACTTCGTGATTTTGAATTTTCCGAGTACATTCGATGTGTTTTCCGATAGTGTTGTTGTTCTGATTTTCTTGAGATAATGTGAATCTCAGCAAGACATGACATGAATCATAAAAACATATAATTAAGAGAAGGGACATAACTTTTGAGGTTAATCTTTGGGTTCATACATTAATCACCAACAATGCCCATTTATTTTGAAGTCTACTAATCCCATGAGTCTAAAAATGTCTAATACTACGACACTTAAAGAGCAACCAGTTTTAACTTTTAACAAAAGCTCTTAAGGTAAAAAGAATTAAAATTAAATGATTAGTTAAAAACCAAGTCGCCATGGTCCAATGGTAAAGAGAGGTAAGTCCCGCCACCTGAGTTCGAGTAGCATTGGGGGTTCGAGATTTAACATGGTTTCTCCCGGATCCGGGAGATTAGTCTTTGAGCCTAGAAATCTTTTGGGATCACTCCTAAGTTATAAAAAAATGATTAATTGATTTAATTATGAAAAACCACTTTTTATATATGAGATTTTGGTTGACTTAAGAGAAGTGACGGTTTATTAGTGGACATTGTGTAAAAAAAATTTCTTTTTCTTTTGACAAAAATATTTGTGTAAAATATTTAAAGGAAAAAAGTAGGCAATTAAGCATCTTTTTCAACCCAAATCCGACAATCGTTGCAGAGATGGCTCCGATTTATCTTCTCTCTTCCCGTGTTTTTCCTCTCTTCTCCTTGTTTATTTAGGTTTCGTTTTGTTTGAATGCAATAATTTCATACAGTCTTCAGGTTTGTGGCTTCAAAATATTACGATTAGGTTTAGTATCGATAATTAATTATTTTTTTTTTTTTATTTTATGATTTTCATATTTGTATTTGTTTTTATGTCATATTTGTTTAAAACTTTATGATATGCAAATGATTTAAAATTTTGTGTTTTATAAAAAATTTTTAGAAAAAAACTTCATGACTCTTTTTAAAAACCCCAACACCGTCTCTTTAACTTCTGCATTTCAAAATTTATACTAAAAATATTTAGAAAAGCCTCCAATGGAGTTTTCCCATTGTGAATGGTCTAAAGAAGCATTAAAGGCGTGAACCTCATCAACCACGGCCTTCTTGTACAACGACACATCGGTTGACCCGAGCACAACGTGATACCCGCGTGCCTTGAGATCAACAGATTTGTCCAGAGCCGTGGCCATCCCAGCCAAGTAAGCTCCTCCACTCGCCGGATCAGAGGCCAAAACCGCCGTCTCAGCCACCTTCATGACTGACATCAACTTCGGGTTACCTGGATCGTTAAGTAACCCCAAACTCGCACTCAGATCCCTCGGCCCCATCATCACACAATCCATCCCATCAACGGCGACAATCTCATTCACATTCTTCACACCTTCCTCTGATTCTATCTACAACCTCAACCAACAACAAATTTTCATTTTAACAATTTTTTTTAACAATTTAACAACTTCTCCCGATAAAAATGCAAATGACATACTATACCTGGCACATGATGAAGAGCTTATCAGCGTAATTAGCTAAGTACTTTTCGTCAAAACCGAAGCTGGAGTCTCTCACAACAGAGTCTGCACAGCCGCGAACACCTTCAGGACGATACCGGCAGAACGAAACCGCCTCGGCCGCAGATTTCCCTGTTTCGACCATCGGAAACATAATGCCGTCGGGTCCGAGATCCAACGCTTTCTTCGCCCAAGCCTGGCTTATGTCAGGTATCCGTAGGACGGTGGAGCAACCGGCGGCCTCGATCGCTCGCATGCAGTGAAGCGCTTCACGAATCCCGCCCGCGCCGTGCTCCAGATCAACGATGATGAAGTCGTAGCCAGCACGTGCAGCGATCTCAGCTAGCTCCGGTGAGAATGAGAGGAGAAAATGGCCGAGAAGCTTTTCACCTTCTTGGAGACGTGATTTCAGAGGTTTTCTGGATTCCATTACTACAGAGAGAAGTGGAGGAGAGAGAGGAGTGAGACGAAGAAAACGAAGAAGTAGAAGATTAATTGTACGTACAAATGTTTTTTTTAATATAATTTCAAAAAAAACAACCTTAATTCTGTTGGTCAAAGTCAAAGGCTGTAGGTGAGAGAATATATAGTAGTGGGCTAGCGGGCAATTAGGGTTGCTGTTAAGAGATGGGCTTCAGTCATCTTCTATTCCCAGGCCCATCGGTACTCAATGTCTTTTTTTTTTCTGCAACTGGACCAATATTAAATTGTCAACTCATTAATCATCGGTAAGAAAATTGGCAAGTCTGCAAAGCTGCTGGGTCATAAAAGGAAACAGTAAGAGACGATGAAGTAAAGTATCAACATTGGTCTGAGTTTTCCTACACCGAATTAATATGGTCGGCCCATCTATAAGCCTACTACTGCATGGCCACCAAACAAATATTATAGCAAATGTAAGCTTCTTCATATTACATGAGCACTTGAGTTGACACTATCCAACTACACTAGCATTGTGTACTTTGTAATGTATATAAGAGGAATCATTTATTAAATCTAACTAAACAAAAACAGTAATTATGACAAGACACACAAAAATTTGTAAAAGGGGCATGTGTTATAAGTAAGATTACCTAAATATCAAAAAAAAAATCCGAGTATTTGATGATAAAAATTTGAAACTACAGTAGTTGTGGCAATCAAACGTACAATAATAAAATGTAAACTTTCCAGTTTTTCCTGGTCAATAATTTTTAATTGAGTAAATGTACTAACGTTCCTTAATCATAAAATGTAAATTTCCCAAATTTTCCTAGGTAATGGTCCTTAATGACAAAATATTAAACTTCCATTTTTTCCGAATAACTTATACACAAAAATGAATATACACGAGCATAAAAAAAAAAGTTAGAAAGAATACATAAATAATAGTTTGGTGCCGTGGAAAAAACAAAATGGAGGCAGCTTTCATTGTAATAGTTGCAGCAGTCGTCATTGCATTTGCCTGTGTAACCGGGTTTGGTCTATGGTGTTGTTTTGGTCATCATTCTCCGGTTTCGCCCAAGCCTAATGATTCTTCTTCTTAACTTTTTTTCTTTCTATTTTCAATAATTATTATTTTATTTTTTTGGTTATGAAAGTTATATCATGTGGTTATTTTTGTCTAATCATATTGTAACTCTTTATTTACATTATTCTTTAATGATTTTCAAAGTTACATATCAAACTTTAAATAGAAAAGTATTTAAGCAAATATATACAACTACCCTAAGTACTGATGGACTTGGGCTTTCTCGAAGAGAAGATGACACAGATAATTCAGACATATGTCCAAAGTTTAAACTAGGGTTGTATGAAGCCAAGGACAGAACTTGACTGTCTGTCTGTTTTCAGGATCAAAATTGACGGACACAGAAAAGAACTACGAATGATCGGTTCAGCTTGATTTGACCACCTTTAATTAATCGTGTGTTCTCAAAATTCTGTTTCTATTGATTTTTTTTTTTTCTTGTTTGACATCGTGACTATCCTTAGAAACTTATTTATGAGTCAAATTAATTCTGTGAGCAAGATTTGAATGTTTGGTGCGTTTACAACGATGATGCATACCGCAACCGTATATATATATCACTCACGTTAAAAAGATATACATGTTCAAGGGTCATACCTTTCCCAACGTCTTTCAAAACCTATGCGTAGGTAGCATCGAATCTTCTTCTCTTCATGTCAACGGTAGCATCCATATTTTATCGAATTCATTGTGCACTTGACTAATCTTATCGAATATATCATTTTCGTAATTTAAAATTTATAGTATTAAGCTAAACCTACTAATCAATACCCACTTACTATAAATTTGGTAATGAAAATGAAATCAAACCATAATAGTAATAGACTAATAGAGACATATGTTTGTATAAGATAATAACGTATATTATTTCATAAACATATGTCTACAATAAAACATCTTAAAAGTCTTATGGTTTCATTTCATATTCGTGTTTTGATATCTTACGATACTTGATCTGCATGGCAATA
Source organism: Capsella rubella (assembly GCF_000375325.1). Lineage (NCBI taxonomy): Eukaryota > Viridiplantae > Streptophyta > Magnoliopsida > Brassicales > Brassicaceae > Capsella > Capsella rubella. The sequence continues at coordinate 6,331,056 of NW_006238917.1, forward strand.
TCTAACCCTTTATTTCGCACCAAACTATATATATACTAAAATGAAAAGTTGAAAAAAATTTGGTAGGTCTTCGCTTAGAAATTCAAAATATATTTCCATCATATCAATTCTTCTAGTTACCAAATAGTTTCCCTTAGCTTAGATATTATTATTTCATGATGTCGAGATCTATTATTCTTTTTGAAAAGAATCTATGATCTTAACATATATTCTTTTGCCTTATGTAGTATGTAACAATTACATGTCATGGTCCATCCTATCATCTTATAAATTATAATGCTCCACTTGCCGAACAACTTGAAATCTACTTTCGAAATCTATCTAGACCTACAATTGTTAAAATATAATTATCTGACATATAAATACTTTTTTTTTTTGTTTTGGTTACAAACATAAATGCAATTCTCACAAAGCAAAAGACTGTGCATATAGATTGCAATAGTCGTAGTTAGAACTTAGAACCAATCTCAGTAGATTATCAAGTGGGGATATCCTCAAAGACATTCAAAAATTGAACTTGAATTATTGAATTTTCAAAATCAATACGATTACTAGAAAGAAACAAAGAAGCAATTTAAGAAAAAAAAAAAACTAAAAGTGTTGGAGAAAGATTTTGATGAGAAAAAAAGATTCAACTAATTTTGTGAACGTGGATTGATTTAATATTCGAAGTTGTTGAGCTACAAATCTGAGAAGAAAACTTAAATTGACATCTATATGATTTTATTTATTAATTGTTCCATTCTCCACTAGAACTTATCCCTAAGAATAAGATCACATCCATACTTGAATACTTCAACACAAGCACACCGAATTTAAAACTTAGTGTAGAAGTATGTTCTTAAGGTCGAGTCATTGTCACTTTCAGACAAAATTATTTAACGTTGGTCGGATTCTTTTTCTCATTCTTTTTATAGTGGCCACCATAACACATCACCTAAAATCCATTGACCTCGATGTTTCTATGTTTTTTCTTACGCCATAATAAACTCATTACCATTTTCTTGTTAACTTAAAAGTGTTTATTCTACAGTATAGATAGAACGGTTGGCTCAGCATTTAAAATAAACCCATCTGATCAGAAACACGACATGTCCTATTTCTAATCATTTTTAAACATGATCAGAAATTTACCTTTTTTTTTTTTTACAAACTCACGAATGAACAAATATTTATAACCAAAGAGAGAAAACTGATTACGATTGATAATTTTATCTCGGTGTAAAATTTGTAAAAATATACGGCTAGAAACCTCGTTAACTAGAGTTTTTTGAGATCATCCAAATAGTAGTTGTATAATTGCGCCTTTGATCAAATATTATAATAATGCGTAATGATCTTGTGGTTATCATTCATTGGTCGAAAATAAACTTAGAACTAACTGTTTACAACACAGCACTTATGTACATATGCAGCTAAATATATATATCCTGTTTTGATAGTCGTAATATTCTCAACTGCCATTTTGACCGGTGTGGTTTTTGTAAACACAAAAGTTCGACCCTTGTCTATATTTTTTTTCCTTTGCAATGTATAAATTCCAAAGCTATGGGGTGTTTCTACCCGAACTTATAGTGAGACTATGAAACATATATAGCTGAGATTTATATTCAGTAAGTGTAAGTAGATATGAAGAGAAATGTTAGATAAAATACTAGTAATACTACTGCAAGTGCAAGGAGCTAGAGAGCAAGGGGTCAAGATCTAGATTGATGAAACAATATATTTTAGTAGTGGGATGTATGATTTCATACACACAGATTTCAAGGAGAATGTTTCTGTGAGGCCCACACCTTCTCAAAGTCCTTTTTAGACTTGTGACTTTGTCTGTCTCTGTCTCTCTCTCTCAAGTCTCTCAACAATTATATTCTTTCTTCTTTCCCTCTCTTTGTTTTCAATTTTGAATAATCAATCTTTGCCTCTTCAGTCTACACATCGAAAAAACCAAAAACATGTACATTTTGTTATTGTTATCGTTTCGAAATTGCTAAGTGCTAACCACAAACTAAACCATCCATGAAATCAACATTTTCCAAACTCACTCACCCCTGCCCATATCCATAATATGTAACCAAAATGCATAAAACTTAATTTGGTACATTTCCTTGTTTTTTGTAAACGAACCCATTCAATTTTCTTTGGTCAAGAACGAATCCAATAATTTATTCTATTTAGAAAGAATTTTAATTGGAATAATGGTTTTTATTAGTTAATTGCGATGGTAGGGCTAAACTATCTTTAGCAATAAATAATATTAGCTAAGTGTATTTAGTGAGGATCATGTGAAAGTCATCAGAGCTTACCTGTCTCTCTCCTTTATGTTTTTAATTTCTCTCTTAATTAATTTTTTAAAAAAATATGTACATGTTCTTTAACAAAATTGACATCCATGTGTTGCGTGACCAAAAGAGAAAAAAACATACTTCGCTGTTTCATACAATTAATCGCACACTAAATATAGAACTTGAAAAAAAAACACATTAAATTTTTCTGAATGTAAAATTTTAAAAATAATAATAATAACAAGAGAAGGAACATCAAAAGACCAACCAAATGTATCATTTATAATCTGTGTTAGCAATAACAAAATTCAAAACAAATTAAAGTCATTCAATATGCATGCACCCCCAATAATAATATCCTTAAATCCAAGTTAAGAAAAACTAAAAAAAAAAAAATTAAAAAACCCACCAATAATAAAATTCAAAGTGAAGAACATATTGATTAATTAAATAAATAGCAATAATTAACCAGTAATAGTAGTACTAACTTCATCAATCAATGGAAGGCGAGAAATTAATTAGCACCATGATCCTCCACTCAACATCCCAGTCCAATAGCCACCAGATGTGGCGGCTGCATCACCACCACTTTCTCGCTTCTGTTGCTCATTAACGTCGACACTGACTGATGCTGATGAAGAAGAAACTGGCAACTTCAAATCCTCAAAAGGAAACAAGTGCCTTCCATTCACATCATCGCCACCTTCTCCTCCTGTTTCTCCTCCTTGAAACCCTCCATGGAATCCATTATTATGATGATGATCTAATGAAAACCCTAGCAGTGTTGTGTTTGTGTTGCAAGGCTTGTAATGATCTTGCATTGAAAACCCTCCTGATGTTGGATCTTGATTATGAACTGGGAAGCCCATAAACGAAGAATTTGAAGAGTTCCCATTATTACTACTGTTTCTTATGAGATCCAAAGAAGAAGTTGACATGGCAGAACATGAAGACACAAGCAATGGATTGTTATTGTTGCTGCTCTTGTTGTTGCTGCTACTGTTGCCAATGTTGTGAATGAGGTCAGTGAAGTTGGTTCTGATCATCCCATGTGGTGGAAAACCTAAATTGAGATCTTGTTGGGTCGCCTCAAGGAATTTAGGGTTTTGACCGGTCAAACCTTGTTGCTGAGACATGCTCATGAGGTGGTGGTGATGGTCAGAGAGATGCTTCTTTGTAGCTGGTTGTGTAGAAACTGAGTGATTGTTGCCAAGATCAGAAGAAGAAGAAATTGAAGATGAGTGAGATCTCTTGTTCTTTCTTGAGCCACCGCCAACAGGAATGTTCCTAAGGGAACCACCCTCGGTCCAATACCTTCTACAACCTTTGCAGAAGTATCTTGGCTGCGTCAAACTATAATTGTTGTAGTAACAAAACTTTGTGTTGGTTGAGTTACATCTCGGACAGTTCACAGCTTGGTCCTTTTCTGGCCTTGCCTTCCTCTCTCCCCCCGCAGCCCCAGCCGTTGGTGGTTGCTGAAGCTGTTGCTGTTGCGGCTTCTGGCATGTGTTTGTTACTATTTCTTCCAAGGGCTTCACTACAATCTCCTGATCATCAAAATCACAGAAACATCTCTTTCAACCATTAGCACAAAATGAAAACCTTTGCCAATATATACAAGATTAACATGTACATGTACTGTCTATCAACAAATTAATGAGTTTTCATCAAAACAAAATGATTGGGATATATTTGAGAAAGGCTTTAACTAAGAAACATAAAAGAAAAAAGCAAAATTAAAAAAGTCTAAAGTGAAAAAACCATATATTTAATTAAAGGAGAAGGTCCAAAAAAAAACTGTTGAAAAGAAGAGTAACATCAAAAAGAAGAAGATCCAAAACATAAAAGGGGATTCTAAGTTAAGATCGTGTACTGATCAAAGCCAAGATGAATCAAACAATCTAACCTACATCAACACATACATGTTGAGTTGTAAGAAGACGATATGTAAAAAACATACCTGTGGCCATTGAGCCGTATCCATAGATGATGCACTTCCTCAGATCAGCGGAAACAAAACCTGATAATTCTTTTTTGTTAATTGACTTCTGTATTTGGAAGAAGTAAAGCTATGTATTTCGTTTCTTTTTTATTTTATTTTTTTGGGGTAAGATGAAGAGAATGGAAAAATGATGATGGCTGAGAAATCTTTTTTGAATGAGGAACTTCTTTGTTGTATGCTTTGTCTCTGATCACATTTGCTTTATGGTAGAGAGACTAGAGAAAGAGAGAGAGAGAGAGAACAAATTGTATAATATAAGATTAATAAAACATTCCGAGTGGGAATCTTTGTCGTACTGAGAAATACTACTTTAATACGCGTCCATATATATTATAAGCATGTACGTATGGGCTTATATTTTATATACACATCACACATATATACACATCACACATCATATAACATGGATTAATTAGGTGGAAGTTCATACAATTTTACATGTAGCCAATTTCAATAAAACAAATAGCGATGATGCTGCATTCAAAAACCAATGCATTACCAAAACTTAAGTTCTTAATTGTTTAAAATGACTAATTATCAATATTTTTCAACATTTATGCGATTGTGATGAAAAACTGTAAACATTTTTCTTTGCAAAATCGTCACAATTATGTCGTTGAACTTGTAAGAAAACATGATTCTAGAGAGAAAAAAACATACTATCTTATACTAAGTGTGTGGTAATCAGAACTAAATTCATTTTGTCTTTTCAATCTCTAAATTATTATTTCTGGCGCATAATAAAGAAAAAAAATTAGTTCTAGCATAACATAATCAGATTCTCTCAATTAGGGATATATATATTGGAGAAAAACATATATATTAAAGAGTATCAACGCGTAAACACCTAAAAGAAGTTACATATTCGTAAATCCTAATCGACAAGCAAATTATGGTTATGCTTTTGGAAATATATTGACTAAATGTGTGTTTATCTGATACCACATCATCTATCAATTTCTTAATTGGTTTAATTTATTAATTTACTTGTTGTTATTCAGTTCAAGGAAAATTTCAACTTTGAAAATCCGAGTCCGATTGAAAATTTGGTCATTAGTTAGGTATTGGATATTTAAGTCTTAACGTCCACGACGGTTTTCAATTGTGTTCTAAAATTTTAAATATTGTATATAGTACATGAAATTTTTTCCTAATTTGATTTGAATGCCTGAACTTTAAAGTAGATTGGTCTCTTCTTCTGTTTCAAAAGTCGACTGCTCTTTTCATATATAGTAAATTCATGGAAAGCTAGTGGGTTTCTTTTGCCCAAATATTTCTTAATTATTGTTTCTAGAAAGTTATCGGGCAAACAAATTGATTATATTGATATGATACATAATTCATTATTTAACATTATACATGTATCATGTTACACATTTAGTTAACCAGTACTTGATTATATAATTTATATATATTGATACATTTAGTTGATCAATTATATCGATATATACATACTACTTTTCTTTTTGGTGGAATCGATACATACTACTTTACAAGTATAAAAAGCATCAAACACAACTTCTGCTACAAATACATCATCACATTTGAATGAAAATAAATACACTTAAAAAAAAAAAATCGTTTAGCATAGTGTGATAGTTGTGTCCTTTTTAAACTATCTTGTTAGAAGATTATTATCTTTAGAAATAATTATCGAACAAAAGAAAAAAGATCAGTGGTCGAAAAGCTATATATAAAAAGTATAACACTTTTTCACGATATAAAGTATACATTATTATCAGTATCATATTAGTACGGAGGAATTAAAATTCAAGGACCTAATAAGTTGACCATCCATTGACAATCGAGTTGACCTCTTAAAGCTTATTTTGATCGTGCTATTGTATGTATATTCTTAAATTAAAGAACAACAAAACAAAACACATTTCATATGTTTTTGACATGTATATGCTTGGGATCACTTATCATTTACACGTAACAAGTCAGCTATATAGAAACAAAAACATTATGTGAAAATGTTAAGAAGAGAGAAGCCAAAGACGCCCTTAAGTAAAAGGTCCACATGCAAAGCAACCGGATTATTTAAAAAAAAAAAATGCTCATGATCTGTTATTATTATCTCATACTATACAACTTATCCGTATTTCACGTGTGACTTAAGATTCCAATTAGGCTATGATTACCTGTATCGCACGAATATATGCTTTTGAGATTTCATATTAGACGGTCATGATCTCTACTTCCATCATAGAACGTTGTGGTGTGGTTGATTAGTGTGGCCCTCAGATCCAACATGACCTATGTGTCATCGCCACGTGAGCTATCTTAGTGTACAAAACAGCTCATGAACACCTAATTTCTTTCACTCCACATGCCACGCTCCTCCCCTTGTTTAGTCATCTTCTTCTTATCACCACCAATGAAGAAGTTACCAAACAAATATAATAACATTTTTAGGTAAGGAAAGAAGAGAAAAACGAAAGTAATATATATACTAATTGCATTCGATTCATATGCAAATAAAGATTAGTCTCTTTGGTAAACTTGATTTAATCTTCGTTTCTTAAAGTAGTAATCATAAAAGTGACAGATATAACAGAGAGAGTGTGTGTGAAAGATGTGGACAAGTGTCGTGAAAAGAGTTGACCGAGTCGAATAATGAACGGTCATTACCGGCTTGGTGTGGCCGGTGAAGGTTAGGGTCCTACATGACCCCATGCGCGTGCCTTGTCTGATAATTCTCTCGACGAAGAAAAGGTCCACCGAATCTGAGCCGTTGGATTTTGTTAAGGGTCCTACGTAGTGCGTGGATAGCATCTTTTAGAAGTTGCGGTCCATGTCAGCGTGTGTTTGGACAAAACAAACCCCGCACCACCTTAACCCCAACTTGTGCCATTCTCTGCACCATTAGCCACTTTACCAATAGTTGTATTTTTCTTTTTTCTGCTTTCTTGAATACACTTCTGGAGAGGAGATAAATAATCTGATGCAAGCGTTTGTTTCGAGTAAAATATTAGGATGAATGACTCATATATAGACTCTTTTTTTTCAACTGAAGTCTTTAGCTTTTAACATATTCATAGAAAGAGGAAAAGAAGGGTTACGAGTTTGACTCCTTGGAGATGGAGACACCCGTACGGACGTAACCTTTCATCTCTTAATCGAGAGGTTTATATCCATTGCTCTGGTTCACTATGTAAGTAGGTTGAATGTTTTGGATGAATTGATTTGTTCAATTTAGTTTTCAGTTGTACTATGGGCTATTAAAACTAATGAAATTATTGGGCTTCCTTCTTTGTCCAGTTTTAAATGAATCAGCAACGTCTTTAGGGACTAGGGAGTACTATATGAAGGGAAGTAAACAAAAACTGAAAAAGGAGTAGCCATTAGCCAACACACAAGATCAAATGTAGCGCGATATGACAACACATCTAATCTTCTTTCATGAACATAAGATCAAAGGAGTACTATCTGAAAGAGAACACAAAAAAAGAAGACGTGTAATAGATGCAATTGGTAAGAAAAGAGATAACATGTTGTTTCTCGGATAAATTTATAATATTAGATTGCACCATCCTTTCTAGAGGTTGCTATTAAACATCACTGTTTGAAAAGAAATATTGATAGCCAAGACTCAATTTCTATAGTATATATTTTGCAGGTTATAAAGAAGGAGCTCGCATTCAACCTCAACAGGTTTGGGCTTTTATTTACACAATTAATGACCTTCATCAAATAAGATGTAGGTCCATTAAGAGTCAGCCCGTAACACTAAAACAAATTGCTAATTATATCACCGAGCCACTACGAATTTATCAAATGTATCGCCACGGCCCATGTGTGAGCTGTTTTGTTTTACATGCTAGAGATTTCCACGCCAAACTAAAGTGTTGTTGAAACTGAGAAGACATGTGCATTGTTTCTTGTTTAAACTATACTTATAAGTTTTAACCATTCTTCTTTACGCCAACCTTTCTCTTTTTGCTTCTCTTATGCAATGATTAGAATTCTCCGTAAGGACGGAGCAAGTTTGATGGCGCACGAGAGTTCTTTTTCCACAAGTGAAAAAAGTGAAAACCCCTGGCGCATGTTAGTAGGGTCTCTACTCTCTACGATAAGAAAAGAAAAAGAAAAAGAAGAGATAGAGAGAAGAGAAGAGAAGAGACCCACGCTCAAAAGTATTATCATGCGCCATTTTTTATCTGCGGTCCTCTCCTCTTCCTATCTTATTATCTTAAAGAACCCATCTCTAACCGATTCTCTCATCTATCTAACTTTTTTTTTTCTCACACTTTTTCATATTATATGATTTCTTTTCATGTTCTTTGTTGATTTCTTATGGGTTTATTTCTTATCCTTTTTTCGATTATTTTTGCTATATCATTCCTCTTATTAATATATACGAGAACGAGATAAACAAATTAACGTTTATAAAGTCAGAATATTAGTTCGTGTTAGTTTATTTTTTGCATAAACTCACGGGTATACGTATAACTATTAAAGCAAAAGGTAAACTAATCAATGCAAAGTGCAAAACTCATTATTAAAGAAAAAAAAAATCAACATCCAAATTAGCCTCACACGTAACAATAATAATAAAAACAGTGATGGAAAGCCAAAACTTCGTATACTATTTCACATGGACATGAATAGTCAATGTCAATACGAAATTATTTTTAGAAAAGTTCTTTAAAGAAGGAAAAACGATAAGAAAGAGAGATCTCTTACACATCCGTCCAAATGAGTTAATCACAAGATTATCAAAAGATTAAAAGAGCTTCCGAGCACTTTCGAAACTAATGATTGACATTATGATTCCCCACTTAAAACTTCTATTATTCTAAGTTTAGTATTCTAGTTCAAGTTGCACTCTTCTTCTGAACATATATACACTTTAAATAAACCCATGACAAAACATTAGATTTAATTAAGTGTTCTCCCATGTAGTATAACTTAAGTATAAACAAAGACTACAACGTATACGTACATTTAGCTTCGCATTCGCACTATAGAAATAGAATACTAATTGTATATATATCAACTAAGCTTTATAATATTTTTTTCACATCTAATAAGATTTTAGTATAATATGTTTTCCTAATGGTGGTATATGATAAGATAATTACTTCTACTTTTTCTTCCCCCTTTAGCTGCATGGGTCGAAGCCGGCCTTGGAAGGTTGAGTTACGAGAATCTCAGAAGCAGCCCATAATTTGGTAGCTTCAGAGGAGTTTGATCCAAGTCCTGACGGCATCGTTTCATTACAGTCCGTAAAGTACTTTCCCGATACGTTCACCAGTCTTGGATTTGTTGCCACGTAACAAGTCGTTGCTGCTGCCTAATAGCACATACCAAAATCAAACAAAGTAGCACATAAGTCCAATAATCTTAAACAGGATTAACAACAAAAAAGTATGACTTATCCAACACTGATTAAGATGTTACAAACTTTATAATTAAATAAAAACAGATAACAATATATTACTTGAGGGACGGTCTTAACGAGCTTGGAAGCCAGGAAGAAGACGAGATCTGAGTAGGTAAAAGACAAAAGGGAAGCCATATGTAGATATATAATTAAGAATCTTGATCATCATTATAATCATTCAAGAATAAACTACAATATGCTTATGTATGTTAGTGAGGAAAATTAAAAATAAACCAACCTGTTAATAAGCCTTCTCGGTCTCTTGTTAACCGGGTTTTAACAACTCCTGGGTGTACGCAGTTTACTATCACGTTCGCTCCAATTTTCTGCAATTTTTTTTTGTTTTCTTTAACCATTAAATACTATTTTTATAAACAAAACTTTTAATCACTTTAGTTTAATGACCCACATGATTGTCCTAAATCCTAACTATGCTCAATAGTCAAATAAAACTTTCTAGTGTGTGACTTAACTAACTCTTTCATGTTTTTGGTTATAATACAAATCCTAGTTATCTAGGTTTCTTGTTGTCTCCTTCCCATACACTTTCACCCTTTCATTTATACTTTGACAAAAGAAAATCAATAAATTTGACAATTATGACACACATTAACTTCTACCATTATGCTTCTGAGTTTTTTTTTTAATTGGGGTAATTATTTATTGTGTTATGAGTAATTTATTAAATGGATGCAAGTAAAAAAGAGAGTGTGGGGGAGAGAAAGAGACCTGGAGTCGAGAAGAGAGCTCCTTGGTATGCAAAACGTTGGCAAGCTTCGAGAGAGCATACGCACGTGTCGCATCGAATTGACTAATCGATCATAAACCAAAAGAAAAGAAAAAAAAAATGTTACATTACCAAAAGGTCAAAACCCTTTTACTCCCTTTTCACATTTATTTACCCTCTGTCGAGTTACTGTCACTCATCAGTCGAAACATTAACAACTACGCAGCTTTTTTTAGCTTTATAGTAGGGTAAAAAGTAAATTCCTCGACAAGCTTTTTTATTCACATCTCAAGAACACCAATCCTAGTCTCTCATTTATAGTTCTAGCTATCAGGCTCTTATATGAAATTGTACTAGCTTGTAGATGTTACAGTAATAATTCAGCTTTTTCTGATTTGGAGAATTTAAGTATAGAATGGAACATTTACAACCTACTCCTGACTCAACCAGAAGATAAATTAAAGAGATTATTCTTACCACTTGGGTTGTGAAATCAGCCGGAGGTAGTCGATCAAGTCGCCGGTAAACCAGCCGTGGATACCCGAAGTAACGTTAACGATACGTCCTTGAACTCCTGTTTCCTCTGCCGTTTGAATCATCTTCTTCAGCAACAAATTGGTCAAGAGATAGTGACCTGATCAATGATAATAATTAAGAAGGCCATTAACAAAAAAGATATGACAAATTTATTAGTATAATGTGGGTAATTAATTAGGATCTGTCACATAGAGTAAGGGAATCGTATAAATAATTAAGAAAATAGTAATAAATACCTAGATAATTAGTGGCAAATGTCATCTCGATCCCGTCTTCGGATATTGCATGTTCATGTGCTAACTTGCCTGCGTTGTTTCTGATTCGACAATTGTATATTAAATAATTAAAAATCACACATAACATAATAATACTAATAATTAAAAACAAATCCAAATCAACAGAAACTTAAGAAGGAACTGAGATTATGTTCTGTTCACATAATAAAATCCCCAGAACCAGACACACGTACGTACATGTGTAAAAACATGCATATCGATTAATAAGGGATTGTGAGACTTACATGAGAAGATTAAGAGGTAGATCAAGATTCTCGAAACCGGCGACGAAGCTTCGTACGGAGGCGATAGAACTGAGATCAAGCTTCATAACGACGATCTCCGTCTCCGGGAACTCAGAGACGATCTTTTCTTTAGCTTCTTCCGCCGCTTTGACGTTCCTCGCCGGGAATACCAACCTCGCTCCTCGTTTCGCCAACACTCTCGCCGTCTCCGCTCCGATCCCCGACGTCGCACCTATTCGAAGGACCATATATATAAGAATCAAGAAGACGATTCGTAAACAAGAAAGAGGAGAAAAAATTAAAAACACTAACCGGTGATGATGGCTGTGATGGAACGAAGGTCGCAGTTCTCGGTAACCTCTTCGGCGGTGGATTTGGAACCGAAACCGCTAGCACCGGCGGCGCCGAGAAGGTATCTTCCTGTCTCGATCATCGGAGTTTTATTATTCTGTTAACGGCGGCTGGCTATGTGCGACTGAAGAGTCTTTTTTTTATTTCTCTTCTCTTCTCTTTCGGAATTAATATGAAAGAAGAATTTAAAGCCACAGAAAAAGAAAAACAGAAGAGAAGGAAGCAAACAAATAAGAAGAACGTAATTTGCCGTTTTCAGTTAGGAGGATATAATTGTAACTTTCATATTACGAACAAAAAAAAATAAAAGAGAGAGAGAAGAGTGGTGTGGTATGCTCTTGTCAGGTTTTTTTTTTAAGGCAACGCCGCCTGGCAAAGATGGAAGAAATAGTTATGTGTTTATTTATAGTCAACTTCGAATTGATGATGATGGTGATGATGATGATGATGATGATGATGATGATGATGATGATGATGATGATGATGATGATGATTAAAGAAAAAGATAACACTACTAGTAGTAGTAGATACTACAACGTTTTGATAAAAAGATCGGTGAAAAGATATAGAGTATTAAATTTTCATTCTTGTACTTTGTTCTTGTTTAAAATCATTTCGTAGTGGTAGGTCTCTACTCTTTGTATTTAGATTATGATAATATTATTAGTTCTTGTTTAAAACCAGTAATAAGGTTTATCAAAATATGGCTATACATTAGGTTTGGAAGCAGAAAATACTGCGAAAGCAATGGGGATAACAAAAACCACAAGGATATTATCTCTTACATGGATACATTTTGTCAAATATTAGACATATTAAAACCGATTTAAGAAATGGCTGACTGAGTTTTTAAGTTTTGAAACTGAAACAAAGTTTTCAAAAATTAATTTGATACGTATCCATTTTTTCAAGCTCTTTCTAAGCAACACGAATTATCCTTTAAGATTTTGTTTTAATTATATAATGGTAACAATTATAACAAAATATCAACTAAAATTGGAAACAAATCTTTTAAAATAGTATTCAACAGAAAATTTGAAACATACATATCAGTGGTGTAATGGGAAACAAATCATCAACTTTTGGTATGGGTTGATTTGTTATATCTTTTTTTAGAGAGCTATCATGTGGCTTTTAGTAAATAATCAAATTATGTGACTTATATTATTCTTGGATTGATGATTAATTTATGAAATCATTTTGGTCAAACCTAATTAATTTACTATTTAGTATTCAATCTAATTAACAGCTGTCAGTCTCTGATTCGAAATTTTGTTAATTTGTTCCTTATTTTGTTAATCGAAATTTGAACTATCGCTTGAGTGGTGGAATCAACTCAGCAAGATCAAAAATGGAAAAGATTGTGGTCGAAGGCACAAATATATAAACGGTCAAAAGGGCTAAGGTTTGACTACTTCTAGGGGACAATTATACAGTCGTGACGTATTAGTTGTATACTTGGTGTCACTCATTAACTAATTATTCTATCCTCATTTTATTGCTTTACTAATCCTCTAATTAAAACAAAATACTTATATTTCCTATATCAATCTCGGAATAAACGCCGGTCTTGGGACTACCGGTAACTATATACATACAGTCTTCTTTTTTATTTATTTATCATCAACAACTTATAATGGAATAATGTAAAATTAGCACTAGTCCATTCATATGGCATTGATGTTTGAGAAATAATTATATACTTAGTCTAAACTTTTAAAAATACGTTTTGGTCTATTGGTCTAAAGAGAATACAATGTGGATGAATTAAAAGGAAGTAATTAGTATTGTAGAAACATAAAAAAGAAGAATCTTAGACCATGCACATCGGTATAATCGTCTCTCAACATATATATATATATATATATTTTTTTTTTAAATTTTTAGATTTTTTTTTTTAAAAAAAGAAAAAAACAAAACAAAACCAATCGCGGGCCGCTACGTGTCAGTGGGGCCCGCAAATTGTAAAGAAAGAAGAGATAGGACCGTCCCGTTTTTATCGACGTCCTTCTTGTTTTTTTTTTTCTTTTTTTAATAAAAATAAGTGGAGGGACGATGGCTGCATACGCCGATGCATCTGTCCTTATGAGAAGGTTAACGCACGTGAGGTTTATACAAACTGCGTACTGGATCGCTTCTCGTCTCCCTTGGAACACGGTCACCCATCATTAAAAAAATACTAATTTGATTACTAATTGGTTTGATTGTTAATTGTTCATGATCAATGATCAATGATTTTTCAATAATTCAATGTCAATGTCTCCGTAACATCCAATACCGTTTTTTTAAAGTCATCTCGTTACAAGTTTTCTTGCAAGGATTCAGCCAATGATTCTATATGCTTAATAAATTTGTGTTGAATACTTTAAAGCTCACATGCACCTCTCACGAATGAACGTACTTCTTACTAGTTTACTAGAGTCAAATATATAAATAAGACGGAGTTTATATAACCTTATCACATAGTTGTAGTATTACATGTTTATTTTTTTAGTGTTTTAACATTAAGAACTTAATTACGTTCATCCCCCAATACCAAATAAAAAAACCTTAATTCCTTACAATTCATGAACACATTCAATGATTTCAAAGACCTTGGAGCTTATGTAAACCTTTCTCTATCTCTCTTGTTTGGCACATCCTAAAGTTTCATGTGTGCTCCCTTTCATACAAAACATAGCAACAAACGACAATAGATGATAGAAGATGCAAAGCTTCTCCCTCCTTACATTTTTCGTATTGTCCTTGTTGTGTCTTGAGTACAAGCTGATTCCAGCTCATTGTCACGTTGGTAGCTCGATTACTATTGCATGCGCTTATCCGAAAGTGAGTTTGAGTGAATCTTGAACTTCTACTCTCAATCAGTGTCTTCTACCCACTTTTGTTTTTTTGGGTACCAATGTGTTGAAGCTTTAAAGTACTCTTTTTGATCTAGTGTCTTCGAGTACGTACTCTTGTTTTTGTCAGACTATTTTTTTTTTTTTTTGGGATGTAAGAAACTTGCTCCAGTCCAACGACCTAATTATGAATCAAACTATGAATATGCCAACTTTACTGTAAATGACAAAAGTTATATGAGTACTCATAAAATAACCAATCACACTTGTACTAAAACAAAAGACATTGTGCACCTTCATCAACATGGTAATGTCAAACAGTATATCAACTAATGGCAAAAAGGCAGATCTGCCCAACCAAAAAATTGAAAACGTTACTTTCGTAGCCACTTAAACTAAATTACACTTTCGGTTTAAAACAAAAGAAAAAATTTGGAAAATATGGAGATAATGGAGAATCAGCTTTTTGGGGCACTTGTATTGGCTAGCGCCAACGAAACTGGGGACCAAATTTCATTTTTCACATAACTTTTCTTATATTACGTAACCAAAACATCTATCACATATGAAAATCATCTCTGCCTTGTTTAGTTTTTCAACCCAAAGTACCTCTTTAGAATCATGATGATGTTGATATATATATATATATATATATATATATACTTTTAAAATGCCTAGTTTATAGAGATAGTTATCAATGTGACGATAAATAGTCTAAGCGTATTTGAAAGTACATTGTATATACCATATCTCTTTTTTATGTTATGAATATTCTTTTCTGGCTTATTATGCGTTTCTCTTTCGCTATAATTATGAAAAAGAAAAGGTAAAGTTCCTCATCATAGCCAATGGAATGGCGTCTTCCTTATCAAGCGAAAAGGTGTCATGGGAAAAATATTTGTGGCTTACATATATCCATCATGTAACACAAAGATAGATTCATTATTATTAGTTGGTAATAGTAGAAAATTAATAAAGTCATTTGCAAAATCTACTTTCAAATATAAAGGACATCGATCAGATGTGAGATGTTACGTACCATTCTTCACACATACATGTGTTATTATGTAATTATTTGAGCTTTAATACTAAAAATTAATTAGATAAGATTAGACATGATTAGTTAATCATGATATCGTACATTACAAGACTCATGTCTACACGGGGGAGAAAAGGGAACAGCTAAAATGCAAATGTTCAACACCTAATGGTAACTCATGGTCCAGCTCCTACCTAGGTTCATAGTAGATCATATAAAATTTGTGATCGAATCAGTCAATATTTTTATTACAAACGGTTATAAAAGGAAGTTAAATGGTTTTTAGTTTAGTTTATAAACATTTGAAAGTTTGACAAATGAGAAAGTGCACATGGGGTTTTGGGAACCCAAAATGAATAGTTTTGACCAGCAGCAAACCAATCCCTACTTGGACGGAAGATTCTCTATGCATCATCCGTTGGCATAATTTTTATAAAACTATTAACCACTATTTTCCAACCCTATTTGTATTTTTTTAATATCATTAACTAAAGTTTTCAATCTAATTGCAACTTGTGTTGCCGGTTCCAAAAAAAAAAGTTTACGGCCATCTAAAATTCTAAATTATCTTCTTTATAGAACAACCGACTATTTTCAAAAAGAACTCAAATCACGTTTTCAAAACAATTATACTATTACTTTACAAACTAAAAAAATACACGTATTTTCTTTGTTAGTCAGAATTAGCACCTTCAAAATATAAAGAAAAAGCTAACCTTCGACCTAGTATCACGAAAACAATAAATAAGCGAGAATTAGCTTCAAAATTTTCTCCAAGGCATTTAAATTAGTTGGTTTTTGGAATGGGGGCTACTAACTTTCTTCACTAGTTATAAAAATTAGTAACAAGTAATGCCAACACAAATCTGAACGTACTACTGCTACTATATATCCTAGATAATTGCTGATAACAAAAGGGTTGTTTTTATAATAAAAAGGGGTGTTGGTTTATAATTTAAACAAACTGCAATATTTCTATTAGGATTCGTTTGGTACAATCTGATTCATCCAAACGGAGATTCTGTTTATGATTACCTTTTTCCAACTTATAAAAAACCTTTTGCAACTTAATTGAAATATAAACTAGTAAAAAAAAGAAAAAAAAAAGAAATATAAACTAGTAGAGTACTGATTACATAAAAATCATAGATGTATAAATATTTTGTTTGCCAACTATATTTGACTCATAAGCCACTTTTGATCACTCATTAGTCATTAATCACTTATTTTTTAAGTAGCTTCTATGAATAATAATAATAATTCAGCTCCCCCCACTCACCCATTTCAAGCCAACAACTCAAATAACACACACCAAGTGTTAGTTTCCATAGTTTTATAGTCATAATTGAATGTGAATTGCTTTAGTTTATTATTCGGTGGGCAAGCTTAATTTGTCTTGGTCCTAACTGAAACTTAGCATGGAAATGTTATGTTGGAGATTTTGAATCAGATTACTTTCAGTGATCTATAATATTATTGTAATTTTTTTCATGAAGTAAAAAATTAGTTTGGTTTTTAAAGAACTACAGTGTGACATCAAGACCGAACATTATAAAATTCAATACTTTTGTTTAGTATGGATCAAATTGTGGAATTATACAATGCAAATGCTTAGATGGGATCAAATTGGGATGATTATTTTTAAAAATATTTTAAAATAAAAAGAAGAGGACAACTTCTTCAATGATTGCCACTCTTTTGATCGGCCCTCCCTTACACCAAATAATGAGTTTTGCAAATTTAAAACCCTACACATTTTTTTGGTTTTTGCCCCTTTTATCCTTTTATACATATATTTATGTGTAATCTAAAAAAAACAAACCAATAATTTTCATTATATTTTTTCGTTATTGCCTTTATAATCTCTCTTAGATCTATTGGCTTATATTCCCCTTTTACGCTTACTTTTTTTATGTTCCTTAAAATATAATTACAATCTTTTTTTTTTTGGGTAGAAAAGCCATTTGATTTTGATCTTCTGAGTAATAAATTTGACAAACAAGATTTTATCTTCCGATCGTGTATATTCGTATTCACTTGTATGGTTGCACATCTCTAAGACTCTAACAATTATTATACTACATAATACTAGTTGATTTGCTAATGGGTTTTGTTTTGAATAATAAATTACGTTATTGGAGAAAAGAAACTTGATATACTAATGAATTTACTTTTCAAGGAGGACACGGAAAGTGAAGTTAGTTTTTCCACCATTCAAAGAATCTATCAAATGGTTTAGGCAGATAAAAGAGATAATGAACGTACTAATTTTATTAAATACAGATTAATTAGAATTAAGCTTTTTGTCATCTTATTAAAACTTG
Organism: Capsella rubella; assembly: GCF_000375325.1. Lineage (NCBI taxonomy): Eukaryota > Viridiplantae > Streptophyta > Magnoliopsida > Brassicales > Brassicaceae > Capsella > Capsella rubella. The sequence continues at coordinate 6,349,064 of NW_006238917.1, forward strand.
TTAACCAACTGAATCCACCAATTTTCCCATGTACCATTAGATGTTTAAGTATTGATCTCTACATTGGTTCATATATATATTTTGCATGTCCTTATTGATCATATATATATATATATATAACACTTGTAAGTTGGAACTCTATAACATTCTGATAGAAACAAACCCCCAAGAGATCCACCACAACAAAGTAAGAAACTACGTTCACCAGTATATCATAATGTTTTTATTTATATAAAATGGTAAGTTAAATAAAAAGTAGTAAATCTAGGGTTCAATGCTGAGGTTGGAAGGCCATCCAAACTCCTCCAGGAATGCTAATATAACCCCGTTCGACCATCCAAATCCCGTCTGCAATTTTTTTGGTACATAAAATAAAGTCAAAACTTTATTGTAAACTCTTCCCTCGTACGTTGATATGAAAATTGAATAGCAATGTATTTACCTGCGGAATATATTCTCCTCCACCACCATATTCACCAAGCTCTGTAACCTTAAGCTTCTCATGCATAGTCCCACCTTTCTTGTATACAAGATAGTTGCTTCTTATCCATCTCCTTGCAATATCCTCTGCCATCTCTTTTGCTTCCTTTGAGCTCGAGCTCGCGAGCCCTGTAACGATCATTTCTTGTTGCGGTGCCCACCCATTTGGAAAGTCCCTGTTCCAATGAAACCAAATCTTTAATAAACAAGATGCTTTATCAAGTAAATATAAAGATTCAAGTGGAACTTCAAACAACATGGTTCATTTACCATTGTTGTCCAGAATCTGTCAAAGATGTGAGGATTCCAGCGGGAGCTATGAGTCCTGAGTTTTTGAGAGCTTTCACAACTTTCTTGACCAGAGTTTCATCTACATGCATGTTACAAATTTCAAAAAGGTTCATATACAAAACATAGATGTGTAACATCTATACACATATATAGATAGTTAACCTGAACTGATGGTATTAATCCATATTGGAGCAAAGTTAGATGCAAAAACATTGGTGTTCTGGTTCTCAGCTTTCCATGCCTCAGGCTCCTGAAGACACAAACACGCTCTCAAATGCTTTCTCATCAACAGTATACTATTAGAAATCTGAAATTGTAATTAAAGATTATATGTAACTTACATCACCATTGGAGGAAAGCCAGTAATCTAGCCACTGTCCTGCTTCCTCATTCCAAAACACGGTTTCAAATGCTTTCTCTCTAGCTTTCGATGCTTTCACAAAATGGTCTGAACCATTTTTATCCCCGGAAATCTCCATCAAGAATGCTATATCGAGTTCCATCTACAGTCAAAAGATCATATAAAATGCTTACTAGAGCATATCCGCAAAACATACCTACACGTACCTTAATCGAAGAGATTTAGGTTCAAGAAAAGTGCAAACCTTGAGAAGAAACACGTTTAGATCAACAGGTACAACTGATGTTGTAGCCATAGTTGTGAAATTAGGAGGATCCCTGCATGCAAAATATTATTTTGAGCATAACTATAAGTGACAGTAGCTAGTAACATCAACGAATCTTAATTAGTATGTTAAACTAATTGAACCTCATCCATCGCGTGCTGAAATCACATCCTGATTCAGCAGCCGAGGCTATATCTCGATGGAACCGTTGTTTCTCTGACATAGTCGAGAACCCTGAAGCGGATTCTTCATCCTGTGGTTGATTACATAGAGAGAAAGAGTCAACAGTTTTGTCTCACAATAAACATTAGAAAATACTGTTTGCAAATAGACAAAGAAACATACAAAAACAGAGGATTCAGGCCGTGGCATGTTCCACAAAGCATAATAACGGCTTAAAACGTGATCATAACCACTGGCGTCTCGAATAACCACTTTATGTTTTCCTACAAAGAAGATAACATAACCAAAAATTAAGTCTAAGAAGTAATTAATATATTGATCATCTAACTATATAACTACTTAACTAACCTGAGTTCCAAAACTCGTACTCTTTGACAAGCACAGGGATAGCTTCCCTCACAAGTTCATCATCTTTGGTTACATTATATATCTCATAGACCATTGAGCTCAATAGAGGTGGTTGGCTTGTAACAATCAAAAACATATAAACATAACTATTTAGTTTTATCCGTTATAGGCATATAAAGACAAATTCCATTGAAAGAAAAGACAAAATAGTTTGTTACCTTCTGTTAGTGTAATAAGCTCTAGCGCCGTTCAAAGCGAAACCATAGGTCTCCACAAGTGACATGAGATTCTTGACTAATCCTTTGGCGGTAGTGAACATTTTACTAGTCATAAGTCCTCTGCACATGCAAAAAGCACATGTTACAAGACGGTGACACGTGAGCTCTTGTTTCGTAGTCAGCACGTAATGTCAAAAGGAGAGGAATCAATTGTATAAAAAACAAAAAACAAAAAAAAACACATTAGATTGTGATTTGAAAGCTAGAAACACTGACTTGATGACCCAATAAGAATCCCAGTAATAGACTTCTCTGAATCTCGAACCGGGAATGATAACCGGTTCCGGCAACGGTAGCAGCGTGTGCCGGCCAGGAGACTCTCTAACCGAGTCAGCGACTCTGCAGCTCAGGTTTCTCCAAAGAACGTGTACCTCACGCGCCCAGTCTCTGACTTTTTGGTTCTCCACGTTGGAGAGGAATCCCGAGGGATCTGAGACGAAATCCACAGGTTCGTGGTGCAACAGATCCTCCCCTGCGCCGTCAAAGTATTCTTTAAGAAAACTTTCGAGCTTCTCCACTGGTACTGACAGGTCACGTGACTCGCTTGTGAGGTCTTTGAAGGCTGATTCGGCGGTAGAGAGATTGTAGGGACGTTTGAGAGATAGATCCATGTAGTATTTGGGATCAGGGGTTTGTTTTTTAGGGTAGGACCGAAGTGCCGTGAGTTGCACGTGCTGGAGGAAACTGACGAGTGGGCTTGCGAGGATTACAGGACCTGAGTCCGAGTCTGTGTCTGAGTCCACCATGAGAGCAGTCAAAGAGAAACAGAGGAGGAACAGAGTGAAACCTTGTCGTTTAAGATCTATGAGGGAAGAAAAAGAGAATGAGAAATTGCAAGGAGGAGATGATAAGAAGGGTTTAAATGTTATTGGATCAGCGTTACGACGTTTAAGTGAATTCATTGCCAAATGTATGAGTTTGACTAGGGTTCTTAGGAAAACGCATACCAAAAAGGAAAGAGTATGAATATAATTGGGGAATGAAGACTACTATTAAACCCTCTGGCTGAGTCAGATGGATCATTTTTGATTGGTTGTCTCAAGATGAGAACGATTTAGATTTGGTTTTCTGATAAGCTTGGGAATTGTGGACCTTTCTTACTTTCTTTCTTTCTTCTAAAAGATTTAGTCGCCAAAGAGGTCGACTTCAAGACGAACCTATCTCAGAAAAGACAAGATCATCTTCTCAAAATAGAACACAAACTTTAATAAAGTAGCAAAAACCAAAACTCGATGTCTTAAGAAGTAATCACGGGGATAAAGTGACACGCTTACGCGTCAGAGTATACTAAAATCTCTTTCACAAAGTTGTTAGTGAGTGAGTGGGTTTAATTATTGGAAAAAAGAGAGCTTAATGAGAGGAAACATGCCTAAACCCGTACACAAATACTAGTAACCTTTTTCTTGATAAATAATAAAGCAAATGATGATGAAACTTGAAGAATGTGAATGCGTGCTACTTTTGTTTTGTAACGAACCCATTGGCATTCTTGTTAATATAAAAACAAATGAGTTTTTAAACACTAAAATGAAAATGATAACGCACCCAAAGCATAAATCCAAAGAAGTGATTATAGAGAAAGAGATAAATAATGAGATCCTCTCAAGAACCACTTTTGATTTGATCTCTCATATGGTCCTATTACTTACGTTTAAATGACAAAGACGTTTAAACAATATATTCTCTGTATGGGAAGAAACATCGGATTTAAGCTAAGGAAACAAATGGGGCAGTTTCAATCAAACACGACGTTTGTTAAATCTTCTTTACCAACCAAAAAGGGCCAACATCACCAATAATCACATTTTGTCGGATTTGATACTATGATAAAGTACATGATCTATAATTATGGTTGCATTGAAACAATGATACGTGAATCTTTCAACACTTGTTAGGCTGTTATTAGCTAGCTGTTACAGAGAAAAATATCAGAAATGAAATGTAAAACAAGAAATTAATCACCAAAAACACTTTAAGCAAATGATACGTTTATCAATACAAAATGATCAAAACATATGTATCGATTCAAACACAAAGTAAAGTCAGATAATTAACACGTGAATTGATCAAATTCTCATTCAAGCATTTTACAGAACAAAATGTCTGAAAAATTCAATAGGATTACACACTTTAACGTATGAATTAAAAATCAAGAAAATTACAAAATCCACACCAAATTGAATTTAGCAAAAGAAACACGAGAGGAGGTAAAATTTACCAGCGGTTAAAATAAAAAACAGAGCTAAACGATATCGTTTTGGTAAGGAGCGGCGGAGAGGGCGAGGGGACGGTGGTGAGCCTCCTCGTCGTCGTCGTCGTCTTCATCATCATGAGAGGTGGAGAGATTGACGCATGCGCAACGTTCGAGAGAGGTGAAAAAAGCGGAGATGACGGTGGCGCTGATCCAGCTAGCCGCGTGATCGATCTTCTCCATTGAAGTCGTCGTGGTGGTAACGTTGGAGGAGGTGATGCTGATGCTCTTGTCCATGGCTTTTACCGATCCGATTAGGGGTTCAGAAGATGACCAAGATCGTGGGGATGGATGGGTCAATTCGATTAGAGAGGAGATTACAAACTTTTGCACGATGTTTTGAAAATGAAGGTGAATTTGATGAGGTGGAAAATAGAAATAGTTATAAATTTATATAAAGAAAATTAGGAGACAAGACAGCGCATCTGGTGTAGTGGTATCATAGTACCCTCCCACGGTACTGACCAGGGTTCGATTCCCTGGATGCGCAATAGATAACTCTGTTAATTTTTCCATTTTGACAAAAAGATGTATCATGTAGCGGATATTATAATGTATAGTCAAGGGATGTATTCAATCATGTCAAAAAAGGGAGGGTATTCAACGAATATTTTAAATGATTTGATTTTTAAATTAAGGATTTTGAGAAATTTAGATGAATTTAGGGAGTTGTTTCAATCTATTATATTCCTAAAATTTTATTTAAAACCATGAGATTTATACTTATTTGTGTAAAAAAGTAACAAATCCTATCTTATTCAATCATAGATTTTTAAAATAATAATGAAATTTAATATTATTAAATTTGGTGATTTAAAAATATACTTTAAAATCCGGTGTTATTGAAAATAATCTATTTTTTTTTCTTCTAAATTTAAGGATGGTAGAGATTTTTTAGCTAAAAATACATCATATCAAATCATCAGCTACTAGTATTTAATATTTAGTTGTATACTCCTTCAAATAGCTTCTAAAATCAAAATATGGGAGTACTCATATAATAATTTACCAATTTGTGGTTTCAAAGTGAAATTCTTTGAGTTCATTTAAACTATTGTCAACAGTACATCACATAAGTTAGAAAGTTAGTGCATTTATAAAAAGAGGGTTTCGAACTAGTAATAGATTGACTCGAATTATTTGTATCTTGGAAAACTTTCATTTCAACACATGCAAAATTTTCGGCTTTTTGTTAACAAGCCTTTTCTTTGATTCTTGTTTTTCATTTTGAAGAAGCAACCAAGCCATTATGGAGTTAGTTTACAACTAAAATTTACTTCTAACCTCACTCTCCCTCTTACAATTACAAGTTACAAACAAATGTCTTTTCTTTACACCTTTGTCCCCCAAACACATTCTTGCTTCTGTCTCAACCGAAACCCAAGAACAATAAAAACAAAGCCTAAACAGTAAAATATTTCAAAAAATTATTTACAAAAGCGTTGGAATGAATTACCTCGGGTCACAATTCTCCGGTGCTCTCGCAGGAGCTCCCGAGATTTGTCGTTACATCATGAACTAAAAGCCTTACGATATTAGTGCGGGAGGATCTAGGGATCTCGAGACATTCTTGAAGATCAGCATCACAAGCAATCAAAACCCATTCGTTATCATCATCAAGATACTTGATATCGAATGTACCTGCATCAAGTTTCAGCCTCTTTGCCACTTCATCCTTCAATTCCATTATACCAGAACCCGAGGATATCCTGAACCGTATAATGTCTTCTTTGTAGCTTGCTTTGATTGTTATTGTTCTCGTTTCCGAGCCTGATGCTCCGCGTGTAACATTTGCAATGGCCTCTTCCTTTGGGGGAGCATATATATTATTATTGCTGTTGTTATCATTGTTCATCCAGTTTGAGTCTGGAAACTTATCGTCGAATGCTGCAGTGGAGCAGAGATTTCTCAGATCTTTAGAACTTCCAGCGTCTTCGATGAGCATTCCTCGGAAATGGTCTATAGAACCAAGAAGCCTGTTCGGCATTGAAAATGATGCTGCGGATACATCATGATCTCTAGCATAGGGTGGGAAAAGGAGCCCAGGTGATTCACCAACCGTGAATAGCGGATCTTGGTTCGGGACTTTAGTTTCATCTAATTGGTTACCGTCACATGAGCCGTGAGAGGTCGGGGTCCCTGCGCTTTCATCCACCGTTCGTGACCGCTTGTGACCATTGCTTGGTAACTCGGGCGAACAATTTGGCTCGTGAGGACTGTGATCACTTGACCAGTGGTTAGGTGAATTGTTTGCGTTTGGTAGCTCAGGAGGTTTGGAACCACTAGGTGAATTTAGTGGCTGTGCTGATGGTTGACCATGTGTCCAAGGGATGGAACTAACGGCCATGGAAGTCAGGTCGAGGCCTCCATCAGTGCCTTGAACAGATTCAATGACTCGTTTCAATTTTGTGATCGAACGATTCACTTTCTTGATCTTCCTTGATGGCCACCGCGAGATTCCGTGTTGTCTGCAGATTCGCTTCATTGTCGTCGGGCAAACTGAGAAAAGAACATTAGAACAATATAGAGTTCAGTTGATATATATCTAGCCAGTAAACTATAACAAAAACATGAAAACAGTTCATATATATATATATTACCTCCAAGACTCTTTGCAGCGTCTTTGAGACTTCCAGTGAAATACTGCTGAAGTACATCCAGACTGATCGTTTTCTCAGTCTTTCCACGTTTTTTCTCTGTTTTCTTCTTCTCCTTAACCACACCATTAACAGTGGCCACGTTCCCATTCTCGTTTACTGGGTCAGAAGACTGAACCACAGGCTGAGGAATCACCCGCGTCTCTGTCGCGTTTGACTTAAAACCAGAAAAGGGAACTCTAATGGATTCTATTTTTGAATGAATCTTCGTGTCCGGTAATGCTTGGATGATCTCAAAAGACAATTTGTCATCATCTTCACCAAAGTCAACCCCAGATGCAACCCTAAGACTCTGAAAATGTTCTTTCATTGTCACCAAAATAGAACCCAACAGCGAATCTTGCTCTTGGTCGTCTGTTATACTTGAAGGAAGAAAGAATTCAAGAATGTAACTGTCATCGCCCGTATAAGAGCTCTGGAGAGAGATTGCAAAACAAGTGGTTAACTTGAACATGAGTGCATAATGGACCAGTGGGTACTGCGTTTTGCAGAACTTTGTGATGTCTCTGCAGAAACACGAGCCACCATTGAGAAAAGCTCGTCCAGCGACTCCCTGTCCTTTCTGAAGATGATGTTCAAGGCAGGCATCTCTAAAACCCCAGACATGAGCATCCACTACATAGCAGGCCATGTCGGTTGTAGACATGCAGATTTGACCCATGCAGCTACCGTCAAAACTGGTGCAGTTTTTCTTTAGACCGCCACCATTGGCAAGAACACTTCCGTGCTGGCATGGAACCCAAGTCTGAGCCAGAGGCAAGTTATGGGTCTCGCAGACAACTGTCAGCACTTCCAGAATCTCAGCAAGCGCGTTTTGGCGACTCTCATTACATATCTGTGAATACCAAGTTCACTGAAAACAGTGAGAACCAGTGCTTAAATGGTAATTGGAAATCCACAAAATGATACTATTGCTAACCTGAGTGGTTTGGTGATCAAGTATTTCTGAGCTTTTCAGATTTACAGCCTGACAAAATTTACCAAATCTTGTTAACATTAATAAGGAATTATAAATATAGCGCTCCGGAATAAAAAAAATACTTCAAAGCTGCAGCAAATCCCAAAGACAAAGAACTATTTGGATACAACGTAATGACAAATATTAAAGAAGCTAGCAAGATACTGAGATGAATTTGTTGTTATTATCAAAGAATAGACCATGCTCTGGAGAGACAGAGATTCAAAATGGCAGGCCAAATGATGTGCAGAAACTTTTTATCAACGGATATTCATCAATATAACTAGCAAGGCAAGACTTTTCAGCTCAATACTCTAAACCATTCACACCAAGTTCTTGGAATCAATTCAGATAAAGGACAAAGATAGCAAGGGATGAGTATGTGTAGTAAAGAGGAAAGAAAGCCAAACCTCAAGGGCTTTGCAAACTTTGTCCACTTCGGGTGCATAGTGAATCTTCTCAGAGGTCATTATAAGTTCCACAACACCTATGCAGGATTGACCGGAAGGATTAAAGACAGGCAAGGCCAGTGTACCACGCACGTTGTAGTGCAAGGCATGGTCAAGCCGCGAGAATTCTTTGCTGGAATAGTACTGAACATTCGGAGTCCATTCAGGCAATTTCTGACGGAAAACTCGACCCGGGAGTCCGAGCTCTATGTCACTTTCACTATCCACAGAAAACATATATGTGAGAGAGATCATCCTGTATTGATTAAGCCCATTACCGTTAGGATTAAGAACAAAAGGTTGACCCAAAGTCGTCAGCAAATCACGACCATTCTTTCTCACAGGAGCCCAGACCTGAGCCAAAACGTGTTGTTCGGTTGAGTCTTTGAAGTATCGAAGCGCCTGAGTCATCCTCTCTTTGATCACACAGTAGTTGTCTGTGTTCTCTGGCGGGACTAGGCTCATCAATGGAGAAGGAAATTGAAAATTGTTATGTTTCTCTGTTGTGTTCTCAGCTGCTGATGGAGAAGAGTCTGCAATTACCAAAAAATTTACACCTTCAGATACTATGGTACAAAACATTTAGCAGGGAAAGCTTGACTTGTTGTTACCCACTACGTTTATAGAAATCAGCTATTTTTGGCAAGTTTTATCATTTTACCAGAAAAAGAACTTGCAATATCGATGTGAACTAACAATGAAGTCTCAATCACCATACCATAAACGAACACAAAAATTTTCAAACACTCAGAGTCAGAATTTGCAGAATTGAAAGGAAAAAAATAAAAATAAATTACGTATTGACATAAGCACCTGAAAAGGGGACAAACAAAGTCAAAATCAATCCAATCAACCAAAAACCTCTGTTCAATCCGTAAGCAGCAAAGCTTAAATTCAAGCTAAAACCGTTCTACCAGCATAACACAATTCAAAAATCAAGTCACCGATCAACATGTATCGAGAAAATAAAGGAAATGAAGACATCGGAACAAAAGAAGAAGCTAAAAGTTGGGGGAGACTAACAAGGTAGAAAGAGAGGATAGTCGGCGAGGCGGAAAGAAGGAACAACGGAGGCGGAGCTGATCTTATCATCGTCAGCGCCGGCGTTGGCGTGGTGGTGATTACCGTTACCACCACCGTCGGAGAAAGCCCAAAGAGGGGAGCAAGGCTGCTCGGATGAAGAAGAGACAAAAATAGGAGAAATCATGCGATTAGATGAGGATAAGTAAGGGATTTGATCTAAAGGCCAGGAACCGTCAAGATCTAAGTCGTCGACATCCATGAGAAGCTCCCTTGACCTCGAAGGAGGAGGAGCAACGCCGTTTCTAGCGGAATTATCATCGGGCTCGCACATTTTTGGCCAAAGCAGCTTCTGGAATTTTCCCGGGAAAGTGTTTTTCTATTATAATTGCGTCTGCAACTTCTCTTCTCTCTTTGGTTTTGGTTTGATCTTTTGTTTTCGATTAGGATAGAGAAAGAGAGAACCCCGAGAGAGAGAAAGGTCAAATTGGCAGAGTGTGTGATTCCATAATATCGCAGAATCAAACAAAAACAATTTACAAAATTTTAAATTTAAATGCAAAAAAACATTTTCGGATAATATATTGAGAATCGATTCTCTGCTTCACATTACAACTGTGCCCCAAATATTTAAAATATTATTATTCTTTCTAGATCTTTTTTTTTTTTAATATATTCCTCGAGATTTTATTCACCATATATAAATTATTTCGACAGCTACAAAATATTATTAATGAAACTTTGACATATTCTGGTTTTGTATTTGTACTATAGGAATCCAACCATTGGTTGTTTCAGATAATTTAAGCTATGAATATGTTAATTAAAAAAAACAAAAGTTACTGAATTTGATTTTATCTTGGGGGAAATAATTAAGTAGATTCGTAGTTGTAATAAAAGGTACTGTTGGATATTATTGCCATAATTATTTCAAGTACGACGGCTGTATTGTAACGACACGTTTAGCTTCAGCATACCTCGTGGTGGGAATGCACCAATCAAAATTTGCTTTAACTCCTTAATAAATAAATTATTTATTTTGTGTGGAAAATGTTGTGAAACTTTTAAATGTTTTTTATTAAAATAAATTATTACGTAATGACTTTTGGGGATTATTAATGGGGATAATTTGTGAAGTGGAGAAAAGACAAATCAATGGACCTACCTGATTCTTTTGGAATTATAGTGCGATTCACTAGTTTATTTCATGGATTAGTTCAGTTTATATTTTTATTAATCCATCAAGTAGCCTTCTTAATTAGTGATATAAGTAACTAACACTCATGTTGTTTATATATATATATATATTTTAAAAAATTACTTTGAGAAAACCATAAGAGTTGTTCTTTTTGGTTTTCGTTCTAATGATTCTTTTATAAAAAAAAATATCTAAAAATGTTGACTCAAATTTGGGATGAGCCATATTTTATATACAAACATCACTGATATGATCCAAAATTAGTACTGTTTTTTTTTCATCTCTTTCATAAAGTCGAATATGTATTCTATAATTTATATAACCTTTCTGTGGTAAAACAACTTATTTATATGTTGGTTTATAATTGGATGAGATGATGAGTCACAAAAGTTCAAAAAAAGCTTTGCTAAAAAAGAGAAAGAAATAGTTACTATAAAATGATTTAGAGTTTTAAATGTAAATGATCAGAACTGTTAGAATATATTGCCACTTGTAATTAAAGTAGGGATTACTTTATACAATTTCAGAAAGCGTTTGACCAAAAATAAAATAAATTAAAATACAGAAAATTAAGAAAGTGTCAACTTGATATATGAATTGACAAGGTGAATTAAAGAAGACTCTTGTTTTAGAATTGTTGCACCCCTCCGTAATCTAGATGGAATATAACAAAAAAATTAGTACTATTTTTATGTTCCAACAATTATATTAGAAAAATATTATGTTTATAATGTAATTCTGGAATTAACATAAAAATAAAAGAATGAAATGCTCAAATGCTCTTGATTATATATCAAGTGGTTAAAAATAAAAAAATTCAGTTGAGCTTTAGATAGCTTGAGTAAACTAACTCTTCACATCATTAATCAATACTTTGCTAACAATTTTATATAAGAATAAAAAGTTTTGCTAACAAGTTAAGAAAACCACACTAACAGACAAAATAAAACATAAACAAAACACTACTAATCTATATATATAGTTGGCTCAATTTATACTTTACCACATCCAGTCAATTGTATTTATCTGTATTATTGATATCAGAAATACAATAGTTAATAAAACTGTGAATAAGACTCCTAAGTGGTAATGGTTTTGGTTTATTTGAAGTCGGCGTGATATCTATATTAACATTTTTGCAGCAACTTATGAAAAAACCCTTGCTTTGCTCACTTATTTACAAGGTTCTGCCATTGTTATTAATATTTCTTTTTAAATAGTTTAAAAATCAATAATGAAAACAAGAAAATCTCCCTAAAATTTTTCGAAAATACTTAAGAAAATCTTCAAATTAAACAAATATTTATTATTGCGAAAAAATAGTTAAGAAAATCTCTATTAATTATTTCGAAAATAGCTAAAACAATTTTCAAATTTAATACATACTTATTATCTTAATAAAAATTTCCAAAAATAACTAATGTAAAATTCAAAAATATGAGGCAAACTTCTCAAACTAAAGTCAGTCGATTTTATAAATATTAAATAGGCACACGATTATTATTATTTTTTGTGGGATACACACATTATTATTTAATAATAATAATATAATGAATAAATCTGCAATATATATATATATATATAATAATTAATATAAGAAACAATTTGAAACTTTCCACAAAAAAAAAGAAACAATTTGAAACTTTTAATTTTCTCTATATTTTAGTAACTACCATAACTACTAGGTTTTAATATAATAAAAATAGATCAAAACATTATTAAAATTTTCTAAATATACCTTTTTCAATTTATTATGTACAGAATTTCTTTGACGAAATTTGTGGAAAGTGAAAACCGAATCATTGAAATTTATGCAATATTTTGGGTAAAAATATGTTAAAAATAAATCAAAAATTACAAAACAGATCAATATTTTATATTTCTCCATTTATATTTAAAAGATAAGAAAATACAAATCCTTTATGCAATATTTTGTTAATTTTTATTATTTAAAATATTTAACTTTCCCACACCATTTACCTATATATATAACCAAATCTTTGTGTGTAAGCTTAGAATATCCATTTTTGTTTTTCAGTTTTGATAGCATTTTTTTCTTTTACTTATTGAAGTAAAATCAAGACGGAAAGATGGGAAATATGTATTTTTTTTTTTGGCGATTATATGACATGATGGGGTATAAGACGAGAAATACTATAATATGCTTCCAACAAGTTATATGACGGGTCGGGTTGTAAGATGGAACGGGTTTGACTTAATATTACAAAAAAAAAGAATATTATTAATCTCACAATTCAATACGGGTCATTTTACTACTTTTTTAACCGACACTAATATAAAACATGTATAATTAAACTAATTTAGTAAAGATTGATATTATGCAATCTTAATAATTATTAAATAAACTCTAACATCTATAAATTTTTAAAAATATGAATTTTAAAAAAAAAAATTATCCCGCGGTGTACCGCGGGTCAATATCTAGTTTTTTTACATTAGGTAAGCTAGGAATCATATATCTTTTGTTTTTGGGTTTCTCTTTTTTTTTTTTTTTTTTTTTTGGGTTTCTCACGCTTCCAACACCACATATACCACATATACACCACATATGTG